>NC_090935.1:976386112-976689142 GCF_040938575.1 Ambystoma mexicanum
AGTCGGACCGCTACTGGGTTGATTACTTTTTCAATCTTAAATGGGCCTAGATAGCGAGGTTGTAACTTTTTGGGTCCCTCCAATCGTAAATTACGAGTGGACAACCATACCCAATCATTTTTATGGTATATAGGGCTAGCACGTCGATGTTTATCGGCGTAGGTTTTGTACATTTTTTTGGCTTTTACGAGATTATCCTGCACCTCCTTCCAAACCTGCTCTATTCCGATCCGTTGTCCTGCTAATGTAGGCAGTGCCGCTTCTGTTGTAGGGACGGATGTAGGTAATATCCGTGGATGTCTTCCGTACAAGCAGAAAAACGGGGATCGTTTTGTGGAAGAATGAACAGCATTATTATATGCCATTTCTGCTAGCCAAGTATGTTGAACCCATGTTGTCTCCCGTCCTGCGGCTAAGCAACGCAGGAACTGTTCAAGCCCCTGGTTCACGCGTTCGGTTTGGCCGTCCGTCTCGGGATGATATCCCGAGGATAACCGAACTTCCATACCAATGATGTTACAAAATTCACGCCAGAACCTGGAGGTGAACTGTGGACCCCTATCTGTGATTATACGGCAGGGAAGGCCATGTAGCCGAACCACGTTTTGCAGGAATAATTCCGCGATTTCTTTAGCTGTTGGAACCCCTTTACAGGGGATGAAATGGGCCATTTTTGAAAAGGCATCCACTACCACCAGTATGGAGGTAAACCCCTGCACTTGTGGAAATTCAACTATTAGGTCCATGGTTACTGTATGCCAAGGAATAGTTGGTGTTGGCAGGGGACGTAGGAGGCCTGCCGGTTTCTGGTGATCGGCTTTGTTCCGCGCGCATACTGTACATTGTCGTACGTATTGTTGGACATCAAGCCGCCACTTTGGCCACCAAAAATGTCTCCCCACTAGTTCTAGAGTTTTTGTCTTACCGGGATGACCCGCTAGGGAGGAATCGTGACACCAAGACATCGCCTGTTCTTGTAGCTGGGGCGTAGGCAAGTACAATGATTGCCCATGATATGGTAACCCGTCCAAAATGGTGTGCTGTGGGTCTTGCTTGCACCATTGATGAAGATCATGCACAGAAAGTTCCTTCTGAATGCTTTCAAAGATGCTGGTAGTTAAACCCAGTATGTGCATCGGAGATACTATTGGCCGAGACACGATTTTTATTTCCTCAGAGACCTTATCAGGATAGCGGGACAAAATGTCAGCTTTCCGATTGTTTGTTCCTGGTCTGTATGTGATTATAAAGTCAAATTCCGCGAAATATTGGGCCCAACGCAATTGACGTGGACTCAAGGTCTTGGCAGTCCTAATAAACTGAAGATTGCGATGGTCTGTAATAACCGTCACTGTGTGACGTGCCCCCATTAAGTAGTGCCGCCACTCGCCAAAGGCTGCCTTTATGGCCAATAGTTCCCTGTCTGCAATAATGTAATTGACTTCTGCTGGAAGCAGTTTCCTTGAATAATAGGCCACTGGGTGTAAAAGCCCCGTCTGAGGATCACGTTGGGACAGAACAGCTCCCAGCGCATGGCTGGAAGCGTCTGTTTCCACCACAAATGGTTGAGACAAGTCCGGATGTCTTAATACCGGTGCATCGGTAAAGGCCTTCTTGAGCCGTTGAAAACCCTGCTCAGCCAAGGCGTCCCAAATAAATGGGCAGCCCTTGCGAAGAAGTCTCGTGATTGGTGTTACCAACTCAGAGAAATTCTTGACGAACCGTCTGTAGAAGTTTGCAAACCCTAGAAAGGATTGTACGTCTTTGACATTGGTTGGCGGGGGCCAATCAAGAATGGCCTTCACCTTTTTTGTATCCATTTGTACGCCTGTCGGAGTAAGGTAGTACCCCAGGAATTCCACGGTAGTACGGTGGAATTCACATTTCTCGAGTTTGGCATATAGATGGTATTCCCTTAACTTTTGTAAAACAGCGCATACATGCTGAACATGATCTTCTAGGCTATGGGAATAAATGAGGATGTCATCGATGTACACGACGGCACATACGTCTAAATATTCCCGAAGAACCTCATCTAGGAAATGCTGGAAGGCAGCAGGTGCGTTACAGAGACCAAATGGCATAACCTGATATTCATACAATCCGAATTTTGTTCGGAAGGCGGTTTTCCACTCGTCACCTTCGCGCACCCGCACAAGATGGTAAGCCCCACGAAGATCCAGCTTAGTATAGATAACCGCGTCCCTAACCTGATCTAGAAGGACGGGAATGAGTGGAAGTGGGTAACGGTTTTTGATGGTTATCCGATTCACCCCGCGGTAATCTATGCAAGTCCTGAGTTCACCGGACTTCTTCGGTACGAAGAACAAGGGAGAAGATACTGGAGAGTTAGAGTGTCTAATAAAGCCATTTTGCAAGTTGGCTGTAATATACTCTCGAAGGTGTTCGTTTTCAGCCTCGGTCAAGGCATATATACGGCTGCACGGTAACGTTGCCCCAGGCTCAAGATCGATCCGGCAATCAAATGGCCGATGTGGGGGCAGAGTTTCAGCGGCTTTCTTATTGAAAACGTCTATAAAGTCTGAATACTCTGTGGGTAGTTCTTCTAAACGCACTTCCGGCTGGGCATTAGTAATGCCTGCGAGTTGAATGGCCGCAGCCACCGGCTGTTTACAATGCTCCCGACAATAAGGAGAGGAAAAGTTTACCAAACCGGAGGTCCAGCAAACCTGAGGATCGTGCTTTTTCAACCAGGGTAACCCTAAGATAAGGCCGAACTGCGGGGCAGCAATTAAGTCAAAGGCAATGTATTCCCAATGCCCGATACCACAACTCAGGGTCACTAAATGAGTGTTATGTGTGATGGGTCCCGAGCATAGAGGTGTACCATCTACCGCGCGTACGGGCTCAGGTTTTGCCTTTTGTTGGATAGGGATACCCAACCTGGCCGCAAACTGGATATCTATAAAATTACCCGTTGCCCCCGAGTCAATCAACATGGTGACCTCTTTTGATATACCCTGAAAACCAAGACACCCCCTTATCGAAATGTGTGGGGCAAAGTTGGGACTACCTTTTATCGGGGCCCTGCAATCAGTCAGGCTCGACCGGGTGACCCCCACTACCGACGAGCCGAGGCGTTTCCCTGAGTCTTGGGCTTTGTGGGGCATTCTCGAACAAAGTGTCCGGACTTCCCACAGTACATGCATACACCATCCTTTCTTCTCCGTTCTTTTTCTTCTTTTGATAGGGGACCGCGAACCGACCCGATTTGCATTGGCTCGTCTCCATCGGACTTGTCCATTGACCCTCGTGCCCCTTTAAATTGGTCAAACCTGGCTAACGGACGGGACTCTCCTTTTTTCCTATCCCCCCGTCGCTCAGCTTGACGATGATCCAATCGCATCGCCAAATCGATCATATCCGAGCATTCCCGGGGTTGGGGGTCAACCTGAGCTATAAGATCTTTCAAATCATCCCTCAGTCCCTGATAAAATAGGGACATGCATTTGTCGCGTGGCCATTCGGCTTCGGCTATTAATCGATTGAACTGAGTGACATAGGTCACTAGTTCCTTATTTCCCTGCCTCAATGTCAGCAACTCCCGATCCTTACACAGGGTAGCAGCCCTACGATTGAATATTTTCTCAAATTCACAGAGAAACTCGTCCCAATCATAAAGGATAGTATTGTCCTTTTGGACTAGAGGATTTGCCCATGCTGCTGCATCTCCTGTGAGATAGGAGATAACAAAAGCAGTCCTAGACTGATTGGATCGGAATGCTGCTGGTTTCGTAAGGAAATGGAGGCGGCATTGCGTAATGAAGGTGGTGAATTTTTGCGGGTCTCCTGCATACCGCTCAGGTGGAGCCAAAGGAATCAGGGGCTCTGGGGTGACTTGAACCTGTACTGGTGCGTGACCCGGCAAAGGTGCTGTCTGCGCGGCCAAACTCCGTACCTGCGCTGACAACGTGGCATAGTCCTGTCTGGACGCCGCTAGCTCGCTTTGCAGGTCCTGCAGAACCTTGGCAATCTCTTCCATTTTGGTAATGGGGGGGGGTGGCTACACCACTCAGGCGCCTGAATATACGTGGGCTTGTGCTTCTGTCAGAAGGTGCTCAGGTCCTAGGCGCAGGAGCGACGCTGTACCAACCACCCCCTCAATGGTTTCAGTGCCTGCAAGACAGAGCTTACACAGGCCTCTTTAACCAGAGCGGGGAAGGAGGGTTAGGATCTCGATGATTGGATAGGTAGAGGGAGGTTTAGGAATACCGGATAGAGGGATGGGAAGGAGTTATGGATAGGACTGGGGATTTTAGGGTAAACGATGTCTGCACACTTTCCTCAAACTGGCTGATGGAACTGCCGTAGCACCTTTACATGTAAAGGTGCTGCCACCCTCACCTGATCCCTGAACAGAGATGAAGGTGCTCCCTGAGCCTTACAGTAACATACTCAAATTAGCATAGCAACAAACAATTGTTGACATTAGTCCTTGTACATTTTCATGAACACAGTCACATGCACTAGCACACTTAGCTTTGCTTTGGTCTTTCAAGTCCTGTCCTGCAAGGCTGTCAAGTCCTGTGCCACGTCCTTGCAGTCCGAGATTCAGGTCCGAGTCGGATTCAAACTAAAAGAAAACAAAGGACAAGCATTAGCGATTGTCTTTCGTTCTGCTGAACACACACTCTCTCTCAATCACTCTTCGTAAAACAAACAATCCAGGAATCTTGGAGTGCGCTGCCGCACGTGGCTTAATCTAGCCCCAAAGGAACTGTCAGCCCCGAACACGGTCTTCCCTCAGACCGGGTGTCGGAACGCGGCCTTTCCCCAGACCGGGTTCCCCAAGCTAGTGCTTCTTAATCACACGCGCCCTTCCGGCGCTTTTCCCCAAAGATTAATGCACTCAAAACATGCTCTGTTCACAACACAATTTTCCCGTGAAATCCGCCCACTTAGCTTTGCGTGGTGCGCAGGGGCTCAGGAAGGGGGTCGGGGTATGCCCCCTGCGCTTTCCCCAAGATCCCTGACTCTCCCTGGGATGAGCGGCACTTATCTTGTGTCTGCGAGGGGCCGGATCGTGGTTCCTGTGGGCGTTGGCCCCTCGCGTATAGATTCCGGGGAGCTGCTGGGCTCACGTCCTCTCTCCTCGGCGTCTCGAGCACAAGCCCCGTGCCTTGGAGCTTGCGCATGCGCATTCGCCGCGCGCCACACCCAGCGCGGCTTCCTATTGGCTCGCGGGCCCGCGAAGCCTGCTGGGAATTGTAGTTCCGGCGGGCTGAATGCTGGATCAGTCTGCAGAAAGGGCACAACAGCCCTTTAAAGTATGGAAACCCTTTGGGTCCGGGTTTCTTCATGGTCCCTGGCCCCACAGTCCCAATAGTACCGGGCCCTGGGCCAGTCTTACCCCTGACACAGGAGGCCAGCACTCAAAACCAGAGCTAAGTGTCTTGTTGTTTTTCTTTCAAACTGCTCTGCAATCGGCTTGCTGGGGGGGTGCACTAATGCATGGATGTATGTGTGATTCAATTTGGTATGTTTTTTTCCCCCTAATCAACCTGAATCCTATGCAATTTTGAACCCTGTACCCTCTACCCGGTGTTCCTGCTTCCCGTACCTATCCAAGCAACGTTCCCTAACCCTCTTTCCCCGCTGGGGTTGCGGATGCCTGTGTAAGCCCCGAACTTGCAGGTGCCAAAACCCTAGAGGGGGTGGTTGGTTCGTACCACTCCTAAGCCTGGACTACAGAAGGCCATAACAATGATGTCCATGTTTGTTTGGATTGTGTATGTGTTCATGCAGGTAGTACATTTTCGTTCATTCCCTACTTTCATGTGTCATTCCTCCTCCCCTCTCCTGCCACTCATTCCGGTTATCCAGTGTGCCAACACCTGTCCCGACTGCATATCCCTGAACCTCCTTCCCCACCAGGGTCTCAGGGGCCTGTGTGAGTTTGACCTTGCAGGCACCCGGGACACGGTGGGGGTGGTTGTTCCGTGACACTCCCGCGCCTGTACACGGGACCTGTGACAATACACATCCGTTCATGATGCATCATCCTATGTTATGTACCACGCATGGTTCACATCCTGTTGTGACATTGTTTTACTGTGCTACCTTGGTTGTTGCATCATTGTGGTAGTACTTGGCCTTGTGAGGTACTGCTACGTCATGTCATCTACTGGAGGGTGTTCGGGTTAGTTTTTATGCCTTGGATTTTGTGATTTTGGAAATGAGTGTGGATTCTGAGGGTTCAGGCATCTTTTTACACACAAGGTGGGAGATGGTGACGAAGGGTAAAGGTGATCCTGTGGCCAGGTGGAATTGAGGGTTGGAGGCTCCATGTCCCAGGTGCAGTTGTTCAGTGGGTCATGGTCATTTGTGAGGGAGGGGGGGTTGATAGTTGCCTTGCCCTGCAGTGTGATGGGAACTCTGACATTGTAATGGTGGTATCCTATGTACATGTTGTGTTCTGCTGATCAATGCCTGTTCATGTGTTGTGTTTTCCTTTCAGGTGCGAAGGGATAGTTGTGGTTTGACATGCTGGGGTGTACACATGGTGAATGTTCACATGTGATGTGTAGGGACCACTGATGGTCACTTGAGTGCACATGCATATGTGGAGTGCATGTCCTTGCAGAACCACACACTTGCACTCTGATTCACTACATGTACTCCCACACTTGCATATCCACGTGTACACTGTATGCCTTCTGGTGCCCACTGTGTCCCTGCAGCACATGTTCTGTGACCGATTATGGATCCAGTACAAGCCTAATTTGATGTTTGATGTGGTCTGTCACTTAGATGTGATGCTCAGGGTGTGCATCACACACAATGGCTGTTCACTGTGCTGAGCAGTGTGTTGCAGGAGTAGGACACTGCACACATGAGCTGCAGTGTTGATTTTGCAATGCATAATGTGCATGTAGACAGGCATTCATTGTTATGTTACTTCTACGACTGTTGTAATGCATTTGGAAATGACTTATTTTGGGTGGGAGATGTTGTTGGTCTGTCATTTCATCTGATTCCGGGTCAGGCATTATTGTTTGATGCCACTGTACATTTAGGACATGGCAATGTGTACCTTATCGTTACTGTGTTGGTGTATGGGTATTGCTTGCCATGTCATGTTGATGTTTGGGAGGGTTTCAGTGACATGACAGTGATGGCCATGGCCTGTTTTGCAGGTGTGTGTGATGCACACCTTGCATGAAAGGGTCATCCGCTTCGCAGAGCAACTAGCTGGGGGTAGATTTCTCTCCGCTGCAGGGCCCTCCCCCTGGAACAGACTTCCTGCCTGACTTGAACTTGAGGGGAACCATCTCCAGTTCTGGAAGCACCTCAAGACCTTCCTCTTTGCTTCTGCTTACTCTCTGCCTCTCCCTTGCAGAATTCTTCACTGGAACTGCAAAGGAGCTGCAACTGGGCCACTCTCACCGACCTCGGTCCCTGGCCCAGCCACTCTCCACTTGCACTGCCTCCCTGGCAACCCCTGCACTGCAGTACTGTCTCTCTATCCCTACAGCCCCCCCTTCCCAGCACTTGTCTGCACTTACCTTTGCAGTTTTACCAGCTGACCTGTGTATTTGTTTTTTGGTCTACTTCCCCTGTACTGCACTCCCCCCTCTCCTTCCCCTTGCACTTTTCCCTTCCCCCTACCCCTGCACTTGCACAATCTAAATGACACCTGGCCTAGTTGTACCGTTGTCTGCCTTCCCTTGTTCCCCCCTCCCTGCCTCATCGCACCTTGAAATACTTGTGTATAGGCCATATCATGTCATATGTCATATGTGTACCTTTTGGTCACACAGGATAGCTTGTGTTTAAGTAGCTAGGGATGCAGACGATGTGGCACTTCCATGGCAACTATCTCAGGGTGGTAGGGTTGTGACAGTTGACTGTCTCTTTGTCATCATCGATTGTCACCTGGTATGTGCCAGGCCTTTGTGCACTCCGCAGGGGTGGGAGTTTAGGTGAAAAATGTGGCCACAAGCTGGGTCCGGCCTTCCTCGCCACGCGCCCTGTCCCCTCCCATGGGCAGCGTCTGTGCCTGTGGTTGGGGATGTGGGGGCACCACCATGTCCACCGGGACGCCCTGCCGTGTTGCAACATTGTGCAGGACACATGCTGCCACAATGATCCTGCACACTACTGGTGGTGCATAGAGTAGTTGCCCGCCAGAGCAGTCAAGGGAGCGGAAACGTGACTTGAGCACTCCGAATGTGCGCTCCACTATGGCCCTGGTTGCAATATGGGCGGCGTTGTATCTTACCTGGGGTGGTGTGGTGGGGTTCCGGATTGTCGTCATCATGTGGTTGCTCAGAGGGTAGGCACTGTCCCCTGGGGAGGTGATAATAGTTGGGATTATTAGGGTTTGGGTATTTGTCTGTGTGTGACTTGCATGCATGTGCAAGGGCATTTGTACTCACCTAGGAGCCATGTGTCGCCATGCTGCCCAGCTTCCAGGGTTCGGCTCAGGGCGGACATTCTGTATATGAAACTGTCATGGGTGGAGCCAGGGTAGTTTGCATAGACAGAGGTGATGATTCCCTTTGCATCGCATACCACCTGTACATTGATGGAATGCCAGTGCTTGCGGTTTCGGTAGATGTGCTCAGTGGACGTAGGGCCACATGGGTGCAATCTATGGCACCGAGCACTTTGGGGAAGTGTGCCACCCTGAAAAAATCCAGGACAACGGCCTGCCTTTCTGCGGGTGTTCTGGGCATGTATATGTGCCTGCGGACTGAGGGGCGCGCTGTCATGATTGCCAGTACCTGGTGTAGGCAGCGTGACTGCGTGGCCTGTGAGACCCCCCCCACTATGGCAGTGGTCTGCTGAAATGACCCAGTGGCCAAAAAATGCAGGACATTGAGCAGCTTCTCCAAGGGGCTCAATGCTTGGGAGCAAAGGGTGGGGGATGTGAGGTCATCTTCCCACTCCCTGACCAGGTTTAGGATGATATGGGGTGGAAACCTATACCTGCCGTAGACTTGGTCGTCAGGCATCCCAAAAAGGCTTGTCCGTGGTGCGAAAATGCGTGCCCTGGCTATTCTCCTCCTCCTGCGGTGTCCCACGATCAGTGCAGTGACAAATGGGGCATTCATCGTAGCTGTATATACGCGTTTGTTTTTTGCGCGCACTTTTATGCTGTGCGCGGGGACGCCTCCGCCCCCCTTCGTGTGGGCGGACGCGTTGACGCCTGTGCACGTCTTTTGCCGTGCGCGGGTTTCCCGTATTCGGATACGTGGTAAGACTGTACGTCCGAGTGTCATCGCGTGTGATCGGAGGGGAGTGAGCGTACACGCGATTGGCCTGGGTACGTGTGTTTCGGGGTGCGCGGGAAGTTCCACACGCGATTAGCCTGGGTACGTGTGTTCCGGGGTGCGCGGGAACTTTCACACGCGATTGGTGGAAATCCACGTGTGTTCTGTCATCACTTGCAATGAGGGAAACACCCGCGCGCGTCACGTCACAGGCGCGCTCACGCGCTAAGGGCCTTTGGTCCAATGAAATCGTATATGCGTGCTGCCGTGCATACGCGCTAAGGGCCGTTCCTCGAATTACACGCTGACGTGCAGATTTTTCACGTGCCAAATCACTCCGTATCAAGCTGGCCACGCGTAAGCACACGGAAGACCACGCTCCTGTCCAGAAGGCCAAACTACTGCCCCCCAGAGCCCCGAGCACGCTCCCACCTGCCATCTGCTGCTGCCTGACTGCCTGCTGCCCACGTGCCCTGCCATTTGCTGCCTGCACATCAGCCAGGGGTGCTGTTGCTGTGACCACCCCTGCTGGAACCGAAGACTCCCGACTGGGATTCCATCGCTCCACAGCCCAGCCCCAGGACCCAGTTGCCCACCCACTCCTGCCTCTGGGGTTGTCATGTCGGGGCAAACACCATCTGAGACCACTGACAACCCCCGGCCAGAGAGGCAGAGGGGCACCAGCTTCAGTGCCACCAAAGTTGGTGTCCTGGTGGAGCAAGTCCTGGGGCAGTATGATGCCCTCTTCGGAAGTTCTCGCGCCGACAAGGAAGGACGGACTCGGATCTGGACTGACATCGTGACTGCCATCAACGCGGAGGGGGTGGCAGTCCGCGACTTACAACATGTCAAGAAGCGCTGGGAGGACTTCAGGTCCAGGACCCTGAACAAGGCCCGGCGCCTCTTGAAGGCAGCGGATGCCAAGGGGCGCCGGGGCCACTTGTCGGAAGAACAGATGAGGGTCCTGGAACGCATATCCCCAGCGCTCCACATCCAGGTCCTTGAGAGGCAGACCCGTCTGGAGTCGAGCGGTAAGTGTACATGCATCCTGATTGTGAGCAGTGCGTGTGGTGATTTTTCAGTAGTGTGCAGGTTGCACATCTGTTTGTATGGGGTCGAGTATGGGTGGGGGTGTACAGGGCCGTGGGGCTAACACATGCGAGGGCTGGAATGTGTGAGACATGGATGGTGCTTGTGTGTGTAGGCTTGCATGCTAAATGCAGTTGTGTGGGCACACATGTTTGGATGAATGTGTATGTAAGTAGACATGTCCGTGATGTCACGCATGTATGTTGTTTTCGGCTGCATGTATCAGCACTGTGTACATGTGCATGTGTGTGTATTTGACAAGGGTGCAACAGTGATGCAAACTGGATGCATGTGACAGCGGTATGTGGAAGCCTGATTGGCAGATGTGACATGGATGCCCATCTGAACACTGCGACACTTGGCAGAGGTGTACACATGAATGCAAGTGTGGTGGTGTGTGTACATGTGTGGTGCACTTCCTGTGTTGCATGTGATGTCTGGCTCACCTTTGCCTGCTCATGCTGTTGTATGTGTATGGATGGTGCTGGCAGTTGCGATATGGCTGTGGTATGGCTCATGTTTGCGAGTTGAAATGACATGTGTGTTGGGGATTGTGATGACATGTCTGAGGTTTGCCAATGCCACTCATGTACAACTGTCATGTGTGTATGTGTCCATTGTACAGTGCCCTGATGCCTGTGTTTTGTTTCTCCCTGTCTGCAGCGTCAACTGATGAAGAGGGCGGAGAAGGTGCTGTGGAGCACAATGGCGGGGATCCCACCGCCTGCCGGAGACGCAAGGCCCGGCTCCCCTCCCATGTTGTGATCTCGTCGGGGAGTGAGGAGTCCGGTGCCGCGTCCCAGGCCGCAGCTGCTGGGGGGAGGTCCAAGAGGCGGAGGTTGGAGTTGGACTCCTCGGCAGCAGAAGGGGCAGCTGGGACCCCACAGGGCCCAACAGGGGAAGATGGCACGGAGTCATCCAGGTTGGTGGGGGTTTGGTGGAGGAGGAGGCCGTGCAAGCACCAGAGACGGGGTCTGGAGGTGGGGATCCCACTGGTGCTAGTGGTGCAGTGCAGGACCAGGGACAGGAGGCAGCACAGGCTGCCGCGGAGGTGCCTGTGTGCAATCCTGTCCCTGATCCTGTCCCTGCATCATCTTGCACCAGCAGGGATGCCTACGTCCAGACCCGCTTTCATGCAGGGGATGAGCTCACGTCAACTGGCCTTCCTCTGCCTGCGGACGTGGCTATCCGGGTCCGGGTTGAGCCTGTCCTGACTGGTGTGGCGTTGCGTCAACGGGCCATGCGAGGTGACCTGCAGTCTTTTCATGAGGAGACTGCACGTCATCTCGAATGGCTCGTTGACCACATCAGCCTGCTGGGACAGGTCACCCAGGCCGGATTCCTCCGTCTGATGGGGCTTGTTACGACCCCCTCCTCAACTGGACCCCCTACGCGCCAGTCGTCCTCCGTGCCATCTTCCCACCCATCAGTCACCTGGGTGCCCTGTGGAGCTGCCTCTGACGGTGCGGCCAGGCTGGTGGAGGAGGCATCCCTGCCACAGTCGGGAGTCGGACGTCCAGCAGGGGTGGCCACATCAACGACTGCACCCCAGCCGGTGGAGGATGTGCAGGCAGCAGGAGGCAGTGCACGGGCAGAGGCACAGCAGCAGCAGCAACGTGGTGGGAGCCATGAAGGCTCGGGGCCTTCAACATCGGAGGGGCAGGCATCGGCCGGCGGGCAGGAGGACCTAGGACAGAGAGTGTCTTCCGTGTGGCAGCGGTTGGGCCACGCAATAGATGCGGAGCGGCAGCGGGCGGAAGAGGCACGGCTCACAATGGTCAGGGCGGAGAACTCCATGCGGAGGGCCCTGAGGCGGGCCGAGTGCCTCGAGGCAATCCGCAGTGGTTTGGAGGTGGACACGTCGACGGCCCTGCGGACCCTCGGGGCCATGGAGGAGGACCGCCTCCGGGACATTGAGCAGGAGTTCGATGATGCCCTGGCCCGGGACATCCACAAGTGAGCCGTCAAACTAGCCCGCTGCCCTCGTACATAGTTATGTAGGTAGTGTTAGGTTTCATTTTTGTTTTGATTTTATTTGGACCTTTCGGACATTGGCCACATTTTTGTATATAGTTTTTTTTATTAGTTAGTGTAGTTAGATAGGTTTCCTTTCTTTTGTTGGGATAATGGACCCTGGCTTGTTCCCATCTACATAGTTCACTGTTGGATTGTATTTTTTTTTCACATTTTAACCATGGAGCAATGGCTTTCTTTTTTATTTCCCATTGGATTTTGTTTTGTGGACAGTGACTTTGGACACCCTTACTTTGGAATTTTATTTTTGGTTTTGCTTTTTTTCACGGACATGCTTCTTTTAATTTTTGTACATTCACATTTCTGTTTCTTTATTTTTGATTCTATTTATGTTTCCTTTAATACATATTTTTTGGGTGAACTTCAATGTGTGGTATCTCATTGGTTTCATGCATTTCATGATATGGGTTTTGAGATTCACTGACACCCATTGGGTGTATGTGAGGGAAATGTGTTTGTTTCGGAACTTGCAATTGCTGTTCTGTGATGTAATTGCAAATTATGAGTGGGTGGATGCAATACTCGGGTGGGTGTTTTGCATTTGGAGGCTGACCATAGGGACCAGGGATCTAGATTGTGATGACATGTTGGCTGGGGAACATGAGTTGCACATGGGTGGGGGCCTGCTGGCAGGTGCCCCACAGTGCTGGAGGGTGGGGGTGGTGGGGAACATGAGTTGGGCATGGGTGGGGGCCTGCTGGCAGGTGCCTCACAGTGCTGGGGGGTGGGGGTGGTGGAAGACATGGGTGGGGGCCTGGTGGAGGCTGCCCCTGGTGGCTGGGGGGTGGGGGTGGTGGGAGACATGAGTTGGACATGGGTGGGGGCCTGCTGGCAGGTGCCCCACAGTGCTGGGGGGTGGGGGTGGTGGGAGACATGGGTGGGGGCCTGGTGGAGGGTGCCCCTGCACTGCTGGGGGGTGTGGGTGGTGGGAGACATGGGTGGGGGCCTGGTGGAGGGTGCCCCTGCACTGCTGGGGGTTGGGGGGGGTGGGAGACATGGGTGGGGGCCTGGTGGAGGCTGCCCCTGGTGGCTGGGGGGTGGAGGTGCTGGGAGACATGGGTGGGGGCCTGGTGGAGGCTGCCCCTGCACTGCTGGAGGGTGGGGGTTGGGAGACATGGGTGGGGGCCTGGTGGTGGGTGCTCCTGCACTGCTGGGGGGTGGGGGTGGTGGGAGACATAGGTGGGGGCCTGCTGGCAGGTGCCCGACAGTGCTGGGGGGTGGGGGTGGTGGGGAACATGAGTTGGACATGGGTGTGGGCCTGCTGGCAGGTGCCCCACAGTGCTGAGGGGTGGGGGTGGTGGGGAACATGAGTTGGACATGGGTGGGGGCCTGCTGGCAGGTGCCCCACAGTGCTGGGGGGTGGGGGTGGTGGGGAACATGAGTTGGACATGGGTGTGGGCCTGCTGGCAGGTGCCCCACAGTGCTGGGGGGTGGAGGTGGTGGGGGACATGAGTTGGACATGGGTGGGGGCCTGCTGGCAGGTGCCCCACAGTGCTGGGCGGTGGGGGTGGTGGGGAACATGAGTTGGACACGGGTGGGGGCCTGCTGGCAGGTGCCCCACAGTGCTGGGGGTGGGGGTGGTGGGAGACATGGGTGGGGGCCTGGTGGAGGCTGCCCCTGCACTGCTGGGGGGTTGGGGTGGTGGGAGTCATGGGTGGGGGCCTGCTGGCAGGTGCCCCACAGTGCTGGGGGGTGGGGGTGGTGGTAGACATGGGTGGGGGCCTGGTGGAGGCTGGCCCTGGTGGCTGGGGGGTGGGGGTAGCGGGAGACATGAATTGCACATGGGTGGGGGCCTGCTGGCAGGTGCCCCACAGTGCTGGGGGGTGGGGGTGGTGGGAGACATGGGTGGGGGCATGGTGGAGGGTGCCCCTGCACTGCTGGGAGGTGGGGGTGGTGGGAGACATGGGTGGGGGCCTGGTGGAGGCTGCCCCTGGTGGCTGGGGGGGTGGGGGTGGTGGGAGACATGAGTTGGACATGGGTGGGGGCCTGCTGGCAGGTGCCCCACAGTGCTGGGGGGGTGGGAGACATGGGTGGGGGCCTGGTGGAGGCTGCCCCTGGTGGCTGGGGGGTGGGGGTGGTGGGAGACATGGGTGGGGGCCTGGTGGAGGGTGCCCCTGCACTGCTGGGGGGTGGGGGGTGGTGGGAGACATGGGTGTGGGCCTGGTGGAGGCTGCCCCTGCACTGCTGGGGGGTGGGCGTGGTGGGAGACATGGGAGGGGGCCTGGTGGAGGCTGCCCCTGGTGGCTGGGGGGTGGGGGTGCTGGGAGACATGGGTGGGGGCCTGGTGGAGGCTGCCCCTGGTGGCTGGGTGGTGGGGGTGGTGGGAGACATGGGTGGGGGCCTGGTGGAGGCTGCCCCTGCACTGCTGGGGGGTGTGGGTGGTGGGAGACATGGGTGGGGGCCTGCTGGCAGGTGCCCCACAGTGCTGGGGGGTGGAGGTGGTGGGGAACATGAGTTGGACATGGGTGTGGGCCTGCTGGCATGTGCCCCACAGTGCTGGGGGGTGGGGGTGGTGGGAGACATGGGTGTGGGCCTGGTGGAGGCTGCCCATGGTGGCTGGGGGGTGGGGGTGCTGGGAGACATGGGTGGGGGCCTGGTGGAGGCTGCCCCTTGTGGCTGGGATGTGGGGGTGCTGGGAGACATGGGTGGGGGCCTAGTGGAGGCTGCGCCTGGTGGCTGGGGGTGCTGGGAGACATGGGTGGGGGCCTGGTGGTGGGTGCCCCTGCACTTCTGGGGGGTGGGGGTGGTGGGAGACATGGGTGGGGGCCTGCTGGCAGGTACCCCACAGTGCTGGGGGGTGGAGGTGGTGGGGAACATGAGTTGGACATGGGTGTGGGCCTGCTGGCAGGTGCCCCACAGTGCTGGGGGGTGGGAGTGGTGGGAGACATGGGTGGGGGCCTGGTGGAGGCTGCCCCTGGTGGCTGGGTGGTGGGGATGCTGGGAGACATGGGTGGGGGCCTGGTGGAGGCTGCCCCTGCACTGCTGGGGGGTGGGGGTGGTGGGAGACATGGGTGGGGGCCTGGTGGAGGCTGCCCCTGGTGGCTGGGGGGTGGGGGTGGTGGGAGACATGGGTGGGGGCCTGGTGGAGGCTGCCCCTGGTGGCGGGGGGTGGGGGTGCTGGGAGACATGGGTGAGGGCCTGGTGGTGGGTGCCCCTGCACTGCTGGGGGGTGGGGGTGGGGGTGGTGGGAGACATGGGTGGGGGCCTGGTGGAGGCTGCCCCTGGTGGCTGGGGGGTGGGGGTGGTGGGAGACATGAGTTGGACATGGGTGGGGGCCTGCTGGCAGGTGCCCCACAGTCCTGGGGGGGTGGGAGACATGGGTGGGGGCCTGGTGGAGGCTGCCCCTGGTGGCTGGGGGGTGGTAGGGTGGTGGGAGACATGGGTGGGGGCCTGGTGGAGGCTGCCCCTGCACAGCTGGGGGGTGGGGGTGGTGGGAGACATGGGTGGGGGCCTGGTGGAGGCTGCCCCTGCACTGCTGGGGGGTAGGCATGGTGGGAGACACGGGTGGGGGCCTGGTGGAGGCTGCCCCTGGTGGCTGGGGGGTGGGGGTGGTGGGAGACATGGGTGGGGGCCTGGTGGAGGCTGCCCCTGGTGGCTGGGGGGTGGGGGTGCTGGGAGACATGGGTGGGGGACTGGTGGAGGCTGCCCCTGCACTGCTGGGGGGTGGGGGTGGTGGGAGACATGGGTGGGGGCCTGGTGGAGGGTGCCCCTGGTGGCTGGGGGGTGGGGGTGGTGGGAGACATGGGTGGGGGCCTGGTGGAGGCTGCCCCTGGTGGCTGGGGGGTGGGGGTACTGGGAGACATGGGTGGGGGCCTGGTGGTGGGTGCCCCTGCACTGCTGGGGGGTGTGGGTGGTGGGAGACATGGGTGGGGGCCTGCTGGCAGGTGCCCCACAGTGCTGGGGGGTGGGGGTGGTGGGGAACATGAGTTGGACATGGGTGTGGGCCTGCTGGCAGGTGCCCCACAGTGCTGGGGGGGTGGGGGTGGTGGGAGACATGAGTTGCACATGGGTGGGGGCCTGCTGGCAGGTGCCCCACAGTCCTGGGGGTGGGGGTGGTGGGAGACATGGGTGGGGGCCTGGTGGAGGCTGCCCCTGGTGGCTGGGGGTGCTGGGAGACATGGGTGGGGGCCTGGTGGAGGCTGCCCCTGCACTGCTGGGGGGTGGGGGTGGTGGGAGACATGGGTGGGGGCCTGGTGGAGGCTGCCCCTGGTGGCTGGGGGGTGGGGTGCTGGGAGACATGGGTGGGGGCCTGGTGGAGGCTGCCCCTGGTGGCTGGGGGGTGGGGGTGGTATGAGACATGGGTGGGGGCCTGGTGGTGGGTGCCCCTGCACTGCTGGGGGTGGGGGTGGTGGGAGACATGGGTGGGGGCCTGGTGGAGGCTGCCCCTGGTGGCTGGGGGTTGGGGGTGGTGGGAGACATGAGTTGCACATGGGTGGGGGCCTGCTGGCAGGTGCCCCACAGTGCTGCGGGGTGGGGGTGGTGGGAGACATGGTTGGGGGCCTGGTGGAGGGTGCCCCTGCACTGCTGGGGGGTGGGGGTGGTGGGAGACATGGGTGGGGGCCTGGTGGAGGCTGCCCCTGGTGGCTGGAGGGTGGGGGTGGTGGGAGACATGGGTGGGGCTTGGTGGAGGCTGCCCCTGGTGGCTGGGGGGTGGGGGTGGTGGGACACATGGGTGGGGGCCTGGTGGTGGGTGCCCCTGCACTGCTGGGGGGTGGGGGTGGTGGGAGTCATGGTTGGGGGCCTGCTGGCAGGTGTCCCACAGTGCTGGGGGGTGGGGGTGGTGGGAGACATGGGTGGGGGCCTGGTGGAGGCTGCCCCTGGTGGCTGGGGGGTGGGGGTGGTGGGAGACATGAGTTGGACATGGGTGGGGGCCTGCTGGCAGGTGCCCCACAGTGCTGGGGGGTGGGGGTGGAGGGAGACATGGGTGGGGGCCTGGTGGAGGGTGCCCCTGCACTGCTGGGGGGTGGGGGTGGTGGGAGACATGGGTGGGGGCCTGGTGGAGGGTGCCCCTGCACTGCTGGGGGGGGTGGGAGACATGGGTGGGGGCCTGGTGGAGGGTGCCCCTGGTGGCTGGGGGTGCAGGGGGACATGCGTTGGTGGGCAGTAGTGCAAGTTGACATGTGGGTTGGCTGGGGGGCATGGCCATGGTGGATGGGGTGCCTGCAGGACATGTGCAGGGTAGGCCCCTGTGGTGTGAGCCACCTGCAGGGGCCGTGGAGGGTGTAGAGGGAACACCTCGGAGGACCCACACGTGCAATTCACGTGTGGTGCTCCCCGCGCACCCCTGTAATACACGTACCCTGATGAGATCGCGTGTGGAACTTCCCGCGCACCCCTGTAATACACGTACCCTGATGGAATTGCGTGTGGAACTTCCCGCGCACCCCTGGAATACACGCACCCTGCTGATGTTGCGTGTGATACTTCCCCCGCACCCCGAAATACACGTACCCTGATGAGATTGCGTGTGTAACTTCCCGCAAACCTCCGAAATACATGTACCCTGATGAGATTGCGTGTGTAACTTCCCGTTCACCCCCGAAATACACGTACCCTGATGTGATCGCGTGTGTAACTTCCCGCGCACCCCCGAAATACACGTACCCCGCTCAAGCGCGAGTGTAACTTCCCGCGCACCCTCGAAATACACGTACCCCGCTAAATCGCGTGTGTAACTTCCCGCGCACCCCCGAAATACACGTACCCCGCTCAATCGCGTGTGTAACTTCCCGCGCGCCCCCGTAATACACGTACCCCGCTCAATCGAGTGTGTAACTTCCCGCGCACCCCCGATGTACACGTACCCCGCTCAATCGCGTGTGTTACTTCTCGCGCACCCCCGCAATACACGTGCCCCGCTCGCACATGCCCAATTGCTGTATGTTGCCACTTTTGTGATGCGCTGGGACTCTACCGCCTGCCTTCGTGTGGCGGACGTGTTTCAGCTTGTGCATGTCTTTGGCTGTGCGTGGCTTTGCCCTATTTGATTCCATGAATACGTGTGGTTCGAGTGCGTGTGAGCGTTCCGTCTGCTTCCCTGCAGTACATCCCCAGTTACGCCCTTATTTTCGCGCGTTGTTCCCCATTCCGCGCATTACGCCCCGTGTCCCGCCCACTTTCTGGTGTATGCGCCGAGGTTGTGCGCTTTCACTGTGCGTGTCGCGCACGCCTTTCGGGATGTTGCAGTGACTTGTGCGCCATGCACGGGTTTGGCGCACATCCCGAGGTAAACACGCGCAGGGACTTCCATGAATCGCACGCGCCTGTTTTTTTGCGCTTGCGCCTGCTTGCGCAAAGATTTTCGGCGCACGTTTGTTCCATGAATCGGCCCCTTAAAATCTTATTGATTAATTCATCTGATGCATGCAATTATTGTTGAGATATATTTTATCTATTCCCATTTGGAGACTTCTAATTTGCTCATCCCATTCTTTTTCTTCCTGTTCTAGTGCTCTATCTGCATTAGATTTGTGCCTGCGCGCAAAATCCTATGGGGCCCTCATGCATGGAAACAAGGCACAATCACCACACACGAACTGATACGCCAGACACGAGGTTCAATTCCCAAAATCTAGGGTTTATTGTAAAGCAAATAGTCTCACCGGCCGACCGGATCTCACGTCCTGCAACGTGTGTTACCCATACCTCGTGGGACGCAAGAGAGCAAAACATTTTACATCATTTATATATATACAAAAGACCATCATATTATCAGTAGTGACACATCCAAAACCGGCCATAATGTATCTTCTTTTAGCAAGGGTTCAGTGATTGACAATTATGACGAATATGACACCCTTAAAGACATGTATTCAGCAACAGTTGTAATCTGCGAAGGTGCAGACACTATTCTTTGTTACCAAGAACATAGTGCTCTTGTTCTGCAAGCAAGCTGTGTTTGTAGGAGGCACACATTCCAAGCCTTACTTTCTCTTGGTGTCTATTTGTGAGCTAAAGGTCGGCTCGATCTAAAGGGGCCCAGGAAAGGGGGATGTGAAAGAGAGTATAATTCAAGCCATTAACTGTCTATTTCTACAGTTTCTGCCACTCCATGGAGAGTAGCTGGCACCTGCTTGGAGATGAAATGCCTTTCTGCTTACTTCCAAGGACTTATGAGGGAGGAAAACAGTGTATTGCCGTCTGGGCTGTCTGGGCTAGTCTCTCAACATGTAACTTGTGGCCTTGCTCTGTGCATGAGCAGAACGACATAGAATTCACTTTTAGCAAAGCATTAGAACAGAAGCAAAGAAAAGCAAAATTGCAAAAATGGCAAATTCTATTGTGACAAAATGGACGCTGTATGGTCATGCTGACGATTCTGTACTGTCGATGCTAGACACACGAGGCGGTTGGGTTCCGGCCAACATAATATATCGTCTATGCTCTGGTAGGGTATGTTCTAAACTAACACAAGAAGGTCAAAGCGCTCTGTATATGTCAGAATGCATGCCTGAGCAAGCTTCACTCACTGATGGATCCACTTGGGGTCAACCTAACACCATGGAATGTTCTTGTCCTTTCATTTCTGGCACCTATGCGCCACAGCAGATCACAGGCCTACTTTCAACTTTTAGTGATACTCCACAGGTGCTTTGATTTAAATACAACTTTTAAACCCGTAACTTCCTTTATGGACCCATGCTTCCGACTAAGAATGCCTTTCTGTATATGCATGCCTTGAGACTACAGTAGGAAACACATAAACACTCAAAACACTTCATCATCAATACAAACAACAACAGCTTTCCTCCACTAAAGACTTTCAAGCATGATTTGGAGATATGGGCCTCATCACGAGTTTGGCGGTAACCCTTAAATCCTGTGGTAGCGCTGTTACCGCCGGATTTAAGGGTCCGCCAAATCATGGCATTGGCAGATTGGGGGGAAATCCGCCGAAAATTCGCGCTCATACCGCCGGCGGGAAATCCCCCGGCAGTATGAGCGCGAAATCTCCCCATTGAGCCCAATGGGGAGTGGGGCATTCCCGAATGGGCTCAATGGGGAATGGGATTTCCAAATCCGCCAAACCCGTGATCTGGCACTGATAGCGCCAGTGAATTTGTTGGTAGGGCAGATAGCGCCAGCGCTATTAGCGCCAGCGTTACCGCCCAACTCGTGATGAGGCCCATGGTATAGAAATACCACTCCCTACTAATTAAGCAACATGCCCCATCCTTTGATTGGAAAATAATTAACACAATTTTAAATACAAATATACATTCCATTTCACAATTCAAATCTACAAACAGGTACTTCACAATGATGTGAAATTGTTACACAGTTTGAATGCCTTTACAGAACACTTTGAAACTGTGTTAATTCTTTTTTTCTTTTTTGGTTGTCAACTTTCAACAGTCATACAGTACAAAATAATCAGTTTAAAAACATTTTGATCTGTACATCAAATTTGTAATTATCAGTTAAACGACCTCTGCATATTACCTAATAGTTATTTCATTTACATTTTTAATACATGTGCAAAAAAGGTCAGATAATATTCATATTATTTGTGTGGGACCACAAGTTTAATCTTTCCCAGCGTCCAGTTCCTAAGATTCCTCCTTTTTACTGGGTAGAATTTTTAAAAACAACAAATAGTTGATCATGGCTAAAATTAAAGACATCGTGTCGCCACTAAAAACCATTTACCACATTTTATCAGCAGACAGAGATATGTAGTCCATAAAATGTCTGCAGAAAAACTGTCTTCCTTGTATTACTAAATTAGGACAAAGCTTTTTGAGAAGTGCTTTGACAAGTGCTGTCAGCTCCTGGATCCTGGCACGACTAGCTATCCATTTTGGAAAGGGATTACTTACCTGGGCTAATTCAGCCTCAAACTCCACCCCTTCCCAGCATCCTTTAAAACATCCAGGATGCACGCTTTTTGCGCACACACTTTTTGAGAAGTGCTTTGACAAGTACTGTCGGCTCCTGGCTCCAGGCACGACTCGCTATCCATTTTGGAAAAGGATTACTTACTTGGTATGGAGTGCTGCTAAAGACTCAAAGAACTTCATTTACAAGACCTGGAACTCACTACAGTTGGATTTACTTATTTTATTTTAATGATATCCATTTCATTTTGCTTTTAGGGCTAATTCAGCCTCAAACTCCACCGCCTTCCCTCCATCCTTTAAAACTTCCAGGTTGCACGCTTTTTGCACGCAGGCTTTTTGAAAAGTGCTTTGACAAGTGCTGTCGGCTGTCAGCTGGATGATGGGTAGCGGGTGAGTGAATTATAATTTTTTTCTTTAATCCTTGTTTTCTACTTATCTTTACCTTATTATAACCACTCTCAACTGTGGACGTTACTGACGTGATTTGATTATTATTAGTTTTTTTTTCTTGTTTTTTTAAGTGTCTTTTTTTTAATTTGGTTTTATTAGTTTTACAAGAACAGAAAAAACAAAAAGAAAACATTAAACAAAAGAAGATACGTTGTGTAATACACCTCCATTAGCACATGACAGTTCAATTAAGACAGAACATAGCATGTCACTTAAGTCCCATTATTTTGCAATAGTTCCATGTTTCTGGGTGTATCACCTCAACTGTTAGCTTCAACCCACTCCCACCCCCCACCCCTACTTGGGTAAGTATACATCTTGTGAATAATCATCTAAGGGGAGTACTAGAAAGGCACAGTAAACACAGTTCCAATGTCTGGCAACACCGTCACCACTGAACATGAGTTTTCTCCCACTTTGATGCTCTTTGGATTTTACATCTTCGAGTCAGGACCTTGAGGGCTCCTCCAACTGGGAATCAGAGGTAGGTGCAATATATTTATTCTTGAAGTCCATCCGTAAGGCTTCGCATTTGGCCGCTTTATTGTGTAAGGAGGCAGTTATTGTTTCCATCAAGTAGATGTTAGAGGCCAAGTTGATCCATTCGCTCTTTCGTGGAACTGTTGGGGATTTCCATTTGATCTCCAACAGGGCTCTCACAGCCAACAATAGTTGTGGGGCTAGGCCTTTCACCCGGAACCAGTCGTCTTCATCCCTTTCAAGGCCAAACAGTATGAGGTAGGGGTCAACTTCTCTTTGAATCTCGTCTACCTCCTTGATCCATCCCAGGACCTCGGTCCAGAACACTTTGATGTGCGGGCAACCCCACCACATATGCCAATAGTTAGCAGTTTCGCCACATTTTCTCCAGCATCTCGGGCTCATTGATTGGGACATTTTAGAAAGTCTAAGAGGATCGTATTGCCACCTGTGCAAAAGCTTAATTGCATGGAGTTTATATTGGTTAGATATGGAGGTTTTAGATGCAGCTCTACAAATTAAGCCCCATTGGTCAGGAAGTATCTCTTCACCAAAGTCTTTTTCCCATCTGGCCCTGAGGGGGGCGTGGTTCCATCTCCTGCCGCTAATAGTTCCTAATACATCACGGATATGAGGCCTTTCATTTCACGGGACATAGTGCGAACAATGAAAGTACTCACAACGGACCAAGAAGGGAGACAAAGCTTACACTCCATTATATGTTTGAGGCTTGCTACAGCTGGGTGGACTCTGGATCCCTAATTTCACAACACGTTCCTTCCACTAGGACAGTAGTGAAGTAGAATAAACCTTGAAATTAGTGATCTCCAGCCGATTAAACAAAGGAGCATGCCCTCCTGCCATTGCAGACTTCCTACACTAAAATCTACGGGTATGAGAGGGTAAAAACACTGGCACAGGCTCCACTGCCTTTGACCCCAGTCTTCCAACAGACTTTGCAACCTCCACTCCACACCCCTTGAAGAAACAACCCATGAAAGTGAATCACTACGGACTGGACTAATTTTAGCTGCGGCAAGCTCGTAATCCAACTGTTAGACCAGGCTCTAACATATACCATTAATGAGGTAGTCTCCATTTCAGCACAGGAGCCTCTCAGCATTCGTTGGAGACCTCAACACACTCAAAGAAAAAAAGTTGTGCTCTATGTAGGCCATGCATGTGGATGAGGCCCCAGAGCAGTGGCGTTTCCAGTCCTCACACTAGAACATGCACAGGCCACAGGACTTATGTCTTCAGGGAGTCAAGAGCAAGTGGGCAGGACTTGGTAGAGCCATCTAGTTCAGACCCCTCGTCAATAAATGTTTCTCAAAAGGGGTAAGGTCTCTTTTAAGCTTTTCTCTCCATTCAGGTTTTGTTAGTACCCCTTTTAATTGGATAAACTGGAATGTTGATAGAGTGCTTATACCCAATGCTTCCGTCAGATCTGGTAGTGTGATGAACGAGTCCTTTCTTTGCAGTTGCCCCACCCTTTCCAGGCCCGCCTCATACCATGATTGGAACCGCCCCACATTAGGAATATGATTGTTTATGCCGGGTGACCACAAGTGACTGAGCAGGGATGGTCAGGTAGTGATTTTGTGCATCTCTTTCCCAGTTCGCCATATGCTCCATATAGTGCTCAGTATGGGGTGGCATTTGATTTTCCTTTGTACCCTTTTGTATGGTGTCCAAGGCCATTCCGAAACCGTGGCGGGGACAGGTAATGATTGTCCATTTGTACCCACTGGAGGTTCTTATGGTCCCTAAGGTGTGGAATTGGGACACGCAACTGAGCAGCTTTATAGTTGGTTTTCAGATCGGGAAGCCCTATTCCTCCCTTGTCTTTGGGGAGTACCAGTGTATTATATGAAATTCTCGGTTTCTTTCCCTGCCAGATGAATCGCATCATGATCTTTTTGGCATCCATGAAGAACCTTTTAGGTGTCTCAATTGGCAACATCTGAAAGGGATACAGGAATCGAGGGAGGCATACCAGCTTGATGGCGTTAATACGCCCCAGCCAAAAAATCGTGAATTTGCTCCATTTTTTGAGGTCTGTCTCAAATCGCCAGAGAGGCGGGGGGAAGTTGGCTTCATAGAGGTCGCTCAGGGTTCTAGTGATCTGTATACCCAGATATTTCAGTATTGTGTGTCCCACTATGAGCCCCAATGAGAGGAACCTGGCATTGTTCTCTTCAGGGGATCCCTGAAGGGGGAAGACTATGGACTTGTATTTGTTTACCTTGAACCCGGAGAACCAGCCATATTCGTCTATTAGGTTGAGCGCATGCGGGATGGAGTCTGTAGGGTTTGTTATGTGTAAAAGAATGTCATCTGCATATAATGCTGCCTTATATTCCGCCACTGCTGATCGCATTCCCTCTATGTTGGGGTCATATCTAATTTTTTGTGCCAGTGGCTCGAGGGAGAGTGCGAACAGGATTGCAGAGAGGGGGCATCCCTGTCTGGTCCCTCGTTGCAGTTCGAACCGTCTGGAGTATTCCCCATTTACAAATATCGACGCCTTGGGGGAGGATATATTGCTCGTATCCCATCCCAAACTTTCGGGCCAATCCCTACTTTCAGTAGGACTGCTCCCAGAAACTCCCATTCCACCCTATCAAAGGCTTTCTCTGCATTGATTGATAGGAGGACCGGATCGCCAGGGAGGTTGTGGGCTGCATGGATGAGGTGTAATGTTTTGCGCATAGTATCGGCTCCTTGCCTCCCAAGAATAAACACAACCTGGTCAGGTTGGATCAAGCTGGGCATTAGGGTTTCAAGTCTTGCTGCCAGTACTCTAGCATAGATCTTGGTGTTGAGGTTAAGGAGGGAGATGGGGTGGTACACAGTGTTTGGAGTCTCTCCCTTCTTTGGGAATCACTGTTATCAGCGCTCTCTTGAAAGAGTCTGGTGCGACTCCAGTGTCTATTATCTCATTAAAGAGCTCTGTTAGGAAAGGTGTTAGTTGCTCACTAAAGGTCTTATAGAAGCCGGTAGTATAACCGTCTTCACCTGGAGATTTCCCCAGCGTTAGTCTTTTGTGTGCATCCCGGATCTCATGTTCAGCTATTGGAGTATCAAGGAGCTCAGCCTCTGTGTGTGTTATTGTGGGCATAGTGATTGAGGACAAGTAGGAGGTTATGTCAGATTGGGCAGAGGTCATTTCGGGGGTGTATAGGTTTTCATAAAAGCTGGTGAAGCACTCAGGTATCGGGCGGGGAGGGTGAGCCGTGGGGGTGGGGGTCTCTATTATCTCCTTCACCTTGCGTTCTGCCCTTTGTTCCCTATGTCTGGCTGCTAATAGCGCATCAGCTTTGTCCCTGTTTCGTAACATTTTTGCCTAAGAAATTGCAATTTTCATACTACTTGATCATGTTCTAACAGCCGTAGTTCCTCTCTTTTGCGTTGAGCTGTGTCTATTTTATCAGGGTCCACCTCTGTGTTTTCTCTAACTTCCTCCTCTAGTTGGTGTATTTCATTACGTAGTCTATTTTCTACAATCTTACGTTCCCTCTTCTTAGAGGAGCCCTCGCGTATCAGTATGCCTCTCCATGTGGCCTTCCCAGCTTCCCAGATCGTTTGTTTGTAGACTTCCCCATTATTGTTCGTTTTAAAGTATTCATCAATCTCAGTCTCCATTTCACTTTTAAAAACCACATCTTTCCAGAGGGACTCGTTGCAACGCCAAGCCCCACAGTGACAGGTAGGTCGGCCCAGTTGATGTCTGCTAATACCATGTCATGATCTGACCACATTATCGGAATGATTTCGGAGTAACACGTGGTACCTGTGAGGTCGACCGTTAGAAATATATAATCTATACGTGCGAATGTGCTGTGTGGGTTTGAGTAGAAGGTGAATCCACTTTCTCTAGGGTGCTGAGTTCTCCACACATCTTTTAGTTTGTATAGTGCCATAATGGCGGACAATTCAGTACGGTCTCCTCTATGTTGAATTCTCATTTCGGGTTTACCTGGTCTCCAGTCTATGGACGGGTCCGCCCATTGGTTAAAGTCACCTCCCAGAATAATGTGGCCTGCAGCTTCTAGCACTATTTTAGGGATCGTTTTCCCAAGGAATGCATCCTGTCCGCTGTTGGGTGAGTAAACTGTGGCAATTGTGACCTGGACTTTCGCAATCTTTCCCACTATCAGGAGGGCCCGTCCACTTACATCAGGCCATGTCTTTTCCAACTCAAATCGTATTCCCTTCTTGAGTAAAATTCCGACCCCTCTTTTCCTGAGTTGACCAGAGCCCCAAAATTCCATGCCTCCCCGCTTCCCCAGAATGCTCCGCTCTTCTCCCTTTGCAAATTTCGTCTCCTGGAGATGGAGAATGTCTATGTCGGATCTGCGAAATTCTCTATGCACCAGTGACCTCTTAGTTGGTGAGTTCAATCCCTTCACATTAATGATCCCAATTCTGAGGAGCCCCTTGCCTTGAGAATTGTTGGTAGATGCCATCAATGGCTTGTACTGGGGGGTTCACTCACTTTCGGCGGCCAGAAGAATATGCGATTTCCTAGTGTCCCATTGACTTTGGTGTATCGAAATAATCCGGATGATGCTAGTATGTTTCCCAAGTGCCTATTAACCCTTCCCTCCTTCCCCCTGTCCCTCCATAGTTGGTGGCGCTCGAGTGAGCCCAGGAACTGAGGGTGCTGCATTGGCTGCTATTCACGGCGTCCGGAAAGGACTAGGTGACAGTGTTCAGTCCATTGGCGGACCATCAGTGGGGACTGTTGCCTCACGGTCCCAATAAAACATATCATCTTAACTTAACGATGAGCCCCTATCTCATTCCCCCATGCCCCAAACATTATATAATTCAACAGTAACAGCAACAAACATACAGAAGTGTAACGTTACGTGCATTCCCAGGGTCCTCCTGCGAAAAATCATATCCCCTCTCGATTCAGAGGGGTGCTCCGAGTCCGGTGACCCCCATTACCCTCCTGAATCTCAGTCTCTGTGGAGGTCAGCGTCCCATGTTTCATCCGTGGCTATCACTATGTCGATTCGCAGGAATCACAAGACATATCTTCATTTTCCACTATCGGGCGTGTTGTTGGGGCGTCTGTATTTCCTTGATCCTTTCACTCTCTTTCGTCTAGGGCCCTGGTGCTCCCATTGCGGTCCAGCTCGCTCATTTTCGCCAACTTCGGTATCCCTTGGATGCGTACCTAGGAGGTCAGCAATGCAATCTTTGATTTCTTCCACTGATCGGAGGACGATTTTCATGCTTCCGTGCTCAAAGGTGAGCGAGAAAGGATATCCCCATCTATACCGTGTGCCCTGTTCTTTGAGCCATTTTGTCAAGGGGCTGCAGAGGCGTCTTAGTGCTAATGTAAGGGAGGATAAGTCCTGAAGGATCGTAATTTGAGCACCTCCCATTGTGAGTGGACCTCCGGACCTGGCCTTCTCAAGAATCCTAGTTCTGTCCTGGTTTCAGTGGAATTTGTCCAGGACTGAACGGGGACCACCAGGCGGTCCACTCGCCCTATGTATTCGTTCAGTTTTCGGTTTGTCAATTTCTTCATCTGCTGTTAAAATTTTTATGATATCGTGTCTCTGAGGTTTTTCTCAGTTTCACCTTCGTGCTTTGGTATTTCCAAAAAAGCGTAGGTTATTCCTCTTTTCTCTGTTTTCTAAATCGTCCATTTTGAGCTGTATCTCCTCCTCCCTTTTTCAATATTTCGTATCCTCATGTCCATTTGAGTCTCAAGGGTGTCGATCGAGGCCTGATTGTCCTCGACACCTTCCAGCTGTTCCTCAAAGCTGTCCATTCTCTGGGTGATTTTATCGATCTTACCAGCAAGGTTGGCCCCCATGTTTTTATATCACTTAGTAATGCAGCGATGTCCCCTTTGGTAGCAGCAGCACCCGCTTCCGAGGTGTCTGTGGACATGGTAGCTGTGTTTCGGGTGAACGGGGGGATGGGTCGTAGGCGAATCTAGCTAGCTTGTGTTTTACGTCCATAAGATGAGTCCGGGGTCAGAGGAGGCACACGCCCCTGAATCGGGGCCTTACCCTCTTTGGAGTTGCGTAGGACCATAGGAACAGGGCAGTCTCAGATATTTAACTCTACATGTAGGGCGACGTGAGGCCATTGGAGTCTGCAAAGAACATTCTGTAGAGCCAAGAGGCTAGTCTTTAGAGAGTACGCCTTAAATTGTACCCTGTGGGGGGAGAGGATCAACGGTATCCTGCTCCAGTTCACAGTTTGTGGAGAAATTGTCGTATGTTGGCAGCGTCAGAGACTGCAGGCCTCAGGTACCTCCCATAGGGGGGAGCGTGTGTCAACAGGGTAGCACTGGAGTGCGGTGAACAGGGATGTCCAGAAACGGGCCGGCGAGGTCCTGTGTT
Organism: Ambystoma mexicanum; assembly: GCF_040938575.1. Lineage (NCBI taxonomy): Eukaryota > Metazoa > Chordata > Amphibia > Caudata > Ambystomatidae > Ambystoma > Ambystoma mexicanum. The sequence goes on from NC_090935.1 coordinate 976,414,613, forward strand.
AAGCTGATGTGTGGGCATCTAGGACGGAGCACTTATGATTCACATATCAGGGCGGTGTCATGCCTGGTGCCACTCGGTATGGAGGTTATGAAAATCTTCAATATGGGGTATCGCTCCTCTCCTCATTAATCAGCATGAGGGATCAGGCAGCGTGTAAGGCGGAGGGACTTAAACACCACATTAGTGCAGCACGCCCAGGTGTCGTTAGCCTTGCCAGCTCAGGGTTGGTGCAAAGTGCGTTATGATGCCGCGGGCAGTCCCCTTCAGGACGGGGGCCTGCCGCCTATGTGGGAGTGCCCAGGGCGCGTCGTTAATGAGGGCGCTGGTGGGCTTTGGGGCCTAGAGGCCCAGTGTGTGATAGTGGGTGGGGACCTCGGCCAGTATTGTCCCCTCTTCAGGCACCTTGATTCGGAGCCCCCTGGGAGCAGCAGATTTCCCTCAGAGGATTTCCCGCCACGGGGGCCGCAAGCAGATGGATCGCAGGCGCCCGCCCATGCAATGCCGCACACGCTGAGACTGTTGGGAAGTGCTGCTTAACACCGCTCGCAGCTCTGTGGACTCGCGGGGAGGCTACTCACCTGAAACCGCCCGCAGGTTGCCGCTGATCTCCAGTGACATGGCGTGCTGGAAGTCGTGCCGGGGGTTCTCTCTGCAGGCTCCGCGTGCTCACGGCAGAGCGTGTACACTCAGGCGGGAGAAAAATTAGTGGAGTCGGATGTCGAGGAGGGCACTGCGTGGGTTGGCTGTCCGGGCCTCTGTCTCTTATGAAGGCCACCACGGGGTAGCCACGTCGTTCTGCCCAAGTTTCACTTTCGCTTCCCGTGCGCTGGGAAGCGCGTTTATTCAGACAGCGTTTTCTCTGCTTTCCCGTGTCCGATTTTGTCTGGGATTTCTCCTGGGTGTCGGGGGGGTCTTTGTTGATCAGCTCCTCATTTTATGTCCTGGGGGGGTCATGAGACAGGGGCTCATCTCGTCCCAGAGGTGTTGGAGCTCACACAAAGTCAGGACTCATCCGTGCGCCCCCTGGTGGCCAGCCTTTTGTATATTATAATTGTTAATACTGTGTTCATAATAGTTAATACTGTTTATGCCAGATCTGTACACCCTTACCTCCGATATGCTACTGGTTAAAAAAATCCACAGTCGGGCTTCCGATGCCCTGACAACTCCAAAGAGAACTTCACGAACCATTAATTTAACACACAGCAGCAATGCTGTTTTGAATACACGTTCAACCTTGCTTACCTCCGGTATACGGAAGTTTTGTGCCTCAGAAGGCAGACCAAATGACATGGCGAACATCCCACTATCAAAGGCTTCTTTGGCGCTGCATGCTCTCCAGGTGGATGAACAGAATACTGAGAGGGTCGCTCTAACAAATATGCCAATGATCTTGCTTCCAGAAGCGGGCATTCTGCTAACTTCGCCTTTTCGTTAAGCTCCCGTGGCCGCTATAGCAACGTCACCCGGGGAGCGTACAATAGCTCAAGTAATGCTTTTCCTGACGTTCCTACACTGCTGAAGGATCGACTGATTGGAGGTGCTCCCTAGGTGACTTCAGCCCCTCAACCCGAATTGATACCCTGCCCCATTTTAAACAAAACACTGATCCAAGTAGACTTTGGAGAGCGGGGCAACACGCGAGTTGAACCATTTCAGGATTCAAATGAGGGCACCAGGATAAGAGACCTCTCCCAATCACCAGCTATGTTCTCTCCCTCGGTGCAAAACTCCTCAATTCCATCAATCTCGTATGCAAAACCTACCCCAAAACTAAAGGAAAGCTCCCCCTCAGGCACCTCCAAACTGGCAGCAAACGACAACAAAGTGGGAGTTGTAACATGTTTATGGGCATGAACACCACATTATTTTCCTTTACAAGACATTGGATAATAAACTCAACATTCAATATACTCTTCTATAGCAACTCATAAACAGGAAGCTCATAAATGCTAGTATTTCAACTCAACATGAAATACCCAGCCATCTAAATAAAGATAGAATATAAGTAATGTCCAACACGCTCTTGCCAGAAGTAAGTCAAATGCCTGTTCCTCATCATCTCTGTCAAATAATACCTCAGAAAAAAACATGCCAACCAGCCATGGCATGTTTAAAAAAGAAAAAAAGGAAACTTAAACATTTACAAGTGCCCCCTCTTGACCAACTTAACTGGAGTGTGATAACAATTGAATCTGAAACTTCTGAAAAATTAACAGCATTCACTCTATCAATTAGATTAAATTATGGCATGTTAAAAAACAATGCAAAGTCTCTACCTCAGCCCCTGAGCCATAAAAACATGAAAAGGGCAGCTGCTGCGAAAACCTCCAGCATCCATCAGTTTATTCAAAACTTGACATTACCAAAGACTAGGATGAGTGTGGCGAGAGTCGCGATTGCTAAAAAATATTGTAAAGTAGTACAACAGGAAAATGTAAAAGCTCTCAAACAAAAGTCAAAGGACCAAGTTCTACAATATGAACCCCTAGATTCTCTAATTGAACTAAGCAAACAGCAGAATAAAGAAGAGAATAGATCTACGATAAATAAAGATAAAGTAACTATCGCAGCAGCTGAGATAGATATAACCACCGTAAACCATTTTTATAAAGTAGCATCAAGATACAAAGAAAAAAAGAGAGCCACAGAGACCTCTGTTTTAAAAGAACAAAACTTTCTGACTCTTGAACAGAGGCGGGAGCAGATTGCAAAATCAGTACAATTGCACTTTTCTCAATCTACTCTGTCCCAATCAAAAAATATGCAGCAACCTAGAGACATCCAGCCAACAAAACACACACAAGCTCCCCTGGATAGGAGCACAAATGAGAAAGCTCAAATTCAGCCTTTACCCACCTAATAAAATGTACCTGTTTCAAGTCCACCTACTCCAAATAAGAGACTACCCCTGCAATACTTAATCTAGCAATGCAGAAGCCACCCCTTCCCAACATACGACTTAAATAGAATTTGTGTTGTGAATATATTAGGTGACATACCCGCCGTAGGGGACTTGTGCTCGAGTGATATCGACCAAGTCAAATTTATTCTTGACCAAGACCTGTCCGCAGTCAAATTGTTGATGATATCAGGCCTAGTGATGAACATGCTATGGCAAGCTACAGCCGAGAAATACAGCCTAATTAATCAATCCTCTTTCGACCATGCACACACACCCACTTATGGAAAAGAATATATATCCAATCAGGATATCCCCCACAATAAAATACCATCCGTCTTGACCTGTGACCAAGAAGGGTCCAGATCAGACACAGTGACAATTAGAAAAACAGTTCAGAATTCGTATTAACAATCCAATCAATTTCTTTCATGCTCACTGGCGTCTTGGAATACCAGAGGACATACACATCTCACTAACACTAAATTGGCCTACTGGAAGTCTGGCTGACCACGTCTCCTGTTTGGGAACTTCACGTACTAGAGGTGATTCCAGCTAAGCTACCCTTCAGAGGTCGCCCCATGGCTGGCTCTATGGTGGCTGTAAACACAGCTTTGAATCTATCTATAATTCCTTGGGCTTCCCCAAACAGCGTCCTTCAGCTGGTAAAACTAAAAATATGACAAGCAATCCATCACTATAATAAATAGGTATTGGAACCATGCAGGGATTAAGGATGATGATATTTTGAAAGATTTAGAATCCTTGCTGGAACTAATAACCTTGGATCCATCCATCGACTACATCATCTTGGTAGGGGACCTTAATATCACGTGTATTAAAAAATCCTCCAAACCGCTCATCCCAGTGGCAATACGGTGGAATGCGCTTATGAAAGAACACCAATTGTTTAGGCTAAATGGATGTATTTAAGGGGATATCCCCCCTGCCTACACTAGGCATAGAGGAAACCAAGTGGCACTCATCGATTATGTATACACGGACAAAAATCTTTTTAATAGCATCTCCTACTTTAAAATTAGATTTCAAACTGCCAGCCACCATGATTTACTATCAGTCACGTGGAACTGGTCTCATTCCCAAAAAGGCCCCCAACCGTCTTTGGCCCAAATGGTAAGAACAGATTTAGATTGGCATCCTTCTTTTACATGATCTGAGCAATCTATTAAGTCGCTTTATACCCAACAGGCAGACCCTACTACTTCTGATGGCTCCTATGTAGCCGCCATGCAAATCTTTAAAACCAAAAGACAGCCGATTTCCAAGATCCTTATGAACAAACTACATACTTACGATCATGATCTAGCGGCTAGGAAAGCTACTTATCGATCTAAGACGAGGAAGATTCCATCCTTACCGTCCTAGCTAATGGCAACAAGGTTGAGAACTTTGAAATGTCAATATAAAAACTGGATCAAATCCAGAAGAGCCCTGATGTACCAAAGAGATGCTGAAAAAATGTTAGAGGGCATGACCTCCAAGAACTTGGCCTGTATTTGCGGGCTCTTGAATATCACAAATGGGACCTCTCAATTGGGATTGCAGATAAATGCAGTTCTGGAGGAGGTATGGCTAATGTTCCATAAAACTCTATATGCAGCCACCCCCCTGTCAAGCAAGGTAGTTGAGCGACCATGGGGCACCGACTTTTCCATGCAGTTTGATGTTGATGACATATTTTATTATATTATGAGATTAAGCTCATCTCGGTCCCCAGGGCCGGAAGGCCTATCCAACCAAATGATCGAAGCCCATCCATTATTACGGGCCAGGATACTCATAGGTATATTTTCTCAGACGATTTAAACTCGACAGCTCCTGTCCTGTTGGAAAAAGCTTATTGTTATTCCGATTTATAAAAAAAGTACAATTGCAGCGTTCCCGGAAACTATAGACCAATCAACCTATTAGATGTCGCTGGGAAGCTGTTCGCCAGGCTTATACTGAGAGAATTTAACCAATGGATTTGAGAAACTGACCTAAATGATCCGAACCAAACAGGGTTTGTTTCTGGACTGGGAACAGCGATTAATTTACACACAATACACGCCATAAAACTGCAAGAACGCCAATTAAACCAGCCATTTTACATGACTTTCGTTGATTTCCAAGCAGAGTTCGATTCGGTATCTATATAGAAACGTTATTCAGAGTCGATTGTCCCGTTTATCTGTTATACTGAATTAAACAACCTCACCCATAAACTACTGTCAAATTCACCTTTCCTTAAATGGTAACCTGTCGGACCATATCTCTACCTTTAGGTGCCTGAAGCAGGGGTGTATACCCGCGTCTACACTTTTTAATTTCTTTATCACAGATATGCGATACCAGTTCACCAAGGTCACCTCTGATGCGCCCAAACTGGGTGAGCGTTCGATCCCCTGGCTGTTTTATGCTGATGACCTTGTGTTGTTGGCTAAAACCCCACTGGGCTGCAAGCACTACTTACCCAGCTGGGTGTTAATGTAAAAGCTAATCTACTCAAGCTTAACCAATCGAAATGTAAGGTGATGATTGTTGATGACTGCCACATTAAGAGAAAAAGGACATTCAGATGGATGCTTCAAGAAAACCAGTTACAGCTGGTTCAGGAATCTACATACCTGGGACTCAACATTAGTTCCAATCCTTCCGATAAACCGTATCACCTTGATTTACAAAGACATTTGAGAACTGCCACATCTCAAGCACGTATTATACAGGCTAGATATGGCAAGTTTCCATTAACACCTGCTATCATTTTTTCAATCGAAAAGTGGCTCCTATCCTCACCCATGCTGCAGAAACCAGAAAATGGCAACCAGAGACATATTGGCTAAGGATGAAGGGTCTTTACTGGAGATCTATCCTATCTCTGCCTCAATTGATCCCTATGTGCACCATCCGACATGAATTGGGAATGGTCTCCCTTCATGCCAAGTATAAATGGAAACTGTTTTCACTTTATAGGAAGTATCTGCTCCCTGCAAGAAAATATTCCCTCATGAGCACTGTATCAACTTATGTGTTCACAACCAAACATTCTAAAATGCAAACTTGGAGGACAAAGATTCAAGAATCTCTAAAAATCAGGAGATATCAGATTCCCTTCTAATTGCTTACCCAAATAGAGCTATAAAACAAATTATGGCTTGGAGACTGGATCAGAATAAGAGAACATTGCACCAGACTACAGTTATTTCAAGATCAAGCCCTTTTGTCTAAGAGTTTGAATGAGATTGAACCATACTTGAATATGTTTCCGGATCCAATAATAAGAACATTTTATGAGATTTAGAATGAATCTGTGGTACACAAATGATGTTCTCCAAACATGTAAAACAATGTCTAAAGAAGATAACATCTGTAGATTTTGTTTAAATATTTACCAACCTGAGACAATTAAACATCTAATATCTGAATGCTCAGAACTTGCTGAAGTCAGAACAAAATACTTCTTCCATCTATTCTGGGATTATCGTATAACAACTTCTGTTTTGCGGAGAGCAATTTTTGATTACTACAGAATATCAATTAATATAGCTACTGTTAGATTCTTGCTATCGCTTAATTTACTCTGATTACTCTCGACAACTGATAACATTTGAACCTGAATGTTCTTCTAACTTGGTCGATAGAAGAGATGAGGCCCACAGTTCCCATTTAAAATTCGATCACTTTAATTGGAACCTTGGAAATTGTTGTGTTTGGAATTTTCAATTACTATACTATTTAACATATATAACTGATTTTAAATGTACTTTTCAAATTGTATCTTTTATCAATCTTTCCTTTCAATTAATTTTATTTTTCTTCTTTTTTACTTTACAAACTGGTATTCTTGATGTTAATATAAAGAATATTTTTGTAAATAGTTAATTTGGAAGAACCTTTGTTTTTTTTCTTCTCTTTTCTGTCATGTAAAATAAAAAAAATAAAAAAGACAAATCAATATAATTTGTTTTATAGTCTCTATTTCCTTTGATTTGCCACAGAATCTGCATATTCTCTGCTCAACTGGCCATTTCAAATAGACTCCCATTACTTCTCTAGTCAACCATATATTTAAATGTACTCTTAAAAATAAGTTCCTATATTAAGCATTAGGACATTTTAGTAAATAGATTGGGTGGGATTTTATTAAGAGGTTTTATAGTAAACAGTATGTCGGATACATTTTGGGGCTATACCTATCGCTTTGTGGGATTTTTATTTTGGTGGTAGTTAGTGGTAGCTTCTAGTGATAGTATATTGTAGTAACTTGTTAGGGTATTTTTACAGTGATGAGACTGACTTCAGAATGTTGCCTAGTAACTGTTTTTACCAGGGTCACTCACCTAACAGGATACTGAACTTAGTAAACCCGGGTCAACTGTTTATGCTTCCTCGTGGAATCTTATGTACGATGCCACAGATATGCCCTTTTGGCTAAGTTTCAAAATACATTGATCATTTCACAATCAAATAATTGTGCACACACACACACCTAGCACTTCTGAAAACTCAATTCACAGAAAAACTATCTATCTTATGTTTTACCACAGGTGGTAATATGAATTACCACCTGTGGTAAAATAGGCTTACTATCTGTTGGACCTCAGTCTATGCGCTAACAAAAATCCAGACACATAATAAAAGTACAAACCCAATTCGTTTTTCTCTTTTGTGGCTTTATAAAATGTTAGAATTCAAAATGTTTTCAAACAGTTGCATTGTGCTGTACCATTTTACAGTGGCTTACACTTAGGCATCGATAAAATGCATTTGATTAGAGAGCTTGCACACATTAAATAACTTTTCTAATAATAAGCTTCACTTACACATTTGTTGCTGGCTGGCCAGCGCACAGTCTGACGAGGAAGCTATGGATGTTTCTCTCACAATCTTTAGCAGTTAGGAGCCCATCATTTCACAAAGGCTCATTTCATGAATGGGAATCCTGTAAAATATAGATTCTGAATTACTTTAAAAAAGAAACATGTTTCTATCAAAAAACATGTAAGTATTGATCATGCAATAACACACTCCTCAATTACTGCATAATTATATACATTTGTTGGCAATATTTCTGTCTCAGCTTGGCATGGGAATCACCCTCAGCTTCCTCGCCTTTCCTACTCAGGGTCGCTTAGATCAAGGACTCGATCCATATCAGATGGCCCCCAGCTCTGGATTCCTCCTGCTTGCCAGATCCCTGTCACCTCTGTCTCAGCCCGAAGATATCTGTCACAGCACTCAGAGATGCCTGCCCAGGTACACCCACTCAAAGCCCTTTTAATAGTTCCCCCTGTCACTCAAGAGAACACCTCCCCTTGCAGATCATTCCACATCAACTGATTTCATCTGTGTTTTTCCTCATTTTACTTATTGCATTTCTGAAAAATAAATGTAACATTTTTCTTTCACTTCCTGATTCAACAATGTTTTGCCTCAGCAGAGCAGAAGTTCATATTTGTTCAATTTACTGCACAAAACTCAGTCTGCACGTTTCAATTTCATTTTACAAAGCACCATGCATTTTCCAAAATCATTTTCGGGTTATTTCCACATAGACTAATTTGCACTATATGTTAATAAATTAGCATTAGTTTAGTGCAACCCAGTCAATTGAAATACCATCGTGAAATAATATGCAACTTTAAGCATGTGCTCCGTGCTCTGTGCATTTTCCATCAAGCACCTTATGGATTGGCAACCATGTGCCTTGTGCATTTCTGACTGAGACTCACACTACAGCTACATAAGCTACATGTGCGCTACCACACTACAATACATCACTGAGCTACATGTGCATGCTAAAATGATAAGCCCCTACCATTCAGAGCCCCGGCAGTTCAAAGCCCCTACTTCTATACTCCCTCCTTTTCTTACTGCTGGGATATAACCCAAAATCACTGCAGGAAAAAACCTAAAATATATGTTCTAAAATGCATGTGCTGCTCCCAATTAAATTTTCTTATCAGCCGAAAATAAATAAGACAACATCCACATATGAGAAATATTATATACATTGCCAGACTTGAGCAAAATAATTATGGTCCTTAATCAGAAGAATAAACAACAATATATTTAAAAGGAATAAAACTATCTCTTGATTACCTTTATCTCTTGATCTCTTTTTTGTTTTTTTGTTTTTTTAATTGGTGATCTGTTTTTGTAAAGCTCACCTAGTATCCACGGGGACGTCACTCAGCCTGTTCTGACCTCTTACGACCTCGAACCCTTCCCTGGAGGCTATTCGACTGGAGACTGGGCCTGAAACACAGGATTGGTAGAGTGTAACTCCCTATTGTCTCTGTGTGCTTGAACCCCTTTGTCCCCGGGGTCCAACCCTTCCCTTTGATCCACAGCTCACCTTGTTTTCTTGGTTGGTGTGCTCTCCCTCCTGCTTTCAGCACAGGGGCGCCTTGATTGATGCAGGCTCCTTGCTGCCTAGTTACTTCACTGGCAAGAGTCCGACAGGTAAGTATAATGAGTCTTTTGAACAGTTCTCTAACTTCGTTCCTTTCCTTCCTTAGATGATGGCCGGCGTCCGGGGATGGCGGCGTGCTGCTGAGATGAGTAGCGCTGAAGGTGAGTGAGAGCGCGATGCGTGATGCACCCCTTCCGTATTTGCACTGAACTGAGTTATTTTTCAGTGTTTTTTAGGTGTCACGACATTTTCAGCGTGGATGCCGGTTATGAAAAACAAATGCGGTGGGTAAGCACGGTATGCGGCACCTCTGGATGTTTCCACGCTAACCTGGAGTGTCTTTTCCCTCTTGCAGATGGATGAGAAGTTCCTTAGACAGAGTTCCCCCAGAGCGGCTGGGATTCATGTAAGCGTTTGAAGCTCGTACAGTATTTAAAAATAAGCGAATATTTGCAGAATGCTTGCTAATGCCTTTTTTCTGTTCTTTTCCCTTTTCCTTAGGAAGCAGCGTGCTGGGAGGGGAATGACACCACCGAAGATGCCCGCAGAACAGAAGGAGCGATGAATGATGGGCAGAAGCGCCGCAAGGTAAGGCTGTTCCTAACGGTATTCTTGTTCTTGCAGGAGCTGAGTGCAGAAGAAGGATGCAGGCCTACTGGAGACCGATCTGAACACGGTGAGTGTCACGCTGCAGGTGCAGAAAACGCAAAGCATGTTTCTCAGCCTGGGTGTGGCTTAAATAGTCTCTGGGTATCCCAGGTGTCTCTGGGCTGAACCACACCCAAAAGACTCGGCCGCACATGCAGGTCTGGGGACCGAAATATGTGGGGTGATCCATCTTGTCCCCATCAATGCACTACAAGTTCAATCCCCGATGTTATCCTATGAGAGTGAGTGAGCCTGGTGCCACAAGCGCCAAGTCTGACTCCAAGTGGGTCTTTGGAGGGATGGAGAGGCCTTTGAGGGCCATGTAGGTGATCATGGTATGGCTCCAGGCTGACATCTTGGAGTGCTGGGGATATGAGGGGCAGGAATCATGACCGTTTTTTATCCTCTTTTGTTTTGTTGAAAAAGTGTTTTGGTATTTTTTTGTATATTTTGAGATCTTTTCTTTTTTATCTTTTGATCACCTTTGTCAAATTATTTGGATAGGACAACTTTTTGGCAATAATAACTTTCTCTTCCAATATAAGCCTTCTAATCTCTCCCAATTTGGTCTAGGCTCCGCCAGCTTTGTCTTGGCCCCATATATTACCATGGGCACTGCTTTTTGTTTATAAACAGTAACCATTGGGACTATTGAGAACGCACCATATTTTTTAAGGAGGATGGATGCTTGTGACTTCATTGTCTCCATATTCCGCCTCATCGCCAATTTTTAGGGCTTTTCAATAAGGTTGGTATTTATATTTACCCCTTAGTATGTCTATTCTTGGACAATCTGCAGTGGTTGATTACATATATGCTAATGGAATAACGTTTTTTGGTGAGTTTTCTTTGGTGCACAGATTAATATATTTTTCTACATTCATATATAGAGAAACCTCTGATGCATATTGCTCTAGGACCTTCAGTTTTCTTTGATGCCCTATTGGAGTTTTATCCAGGAGCACAATGTCGTCTGCATGCAGCAACCATGATAGTATTACTGGCCCTAGTGTGGGTGGGAAGGATTTTATTTGGGTGAGTTGGTTTCCTAGCTCCTTTATGAAGAAGTTAAAAAGTGCTGGTGCTAACATACAGCCTTGCTTTAGGCCTCGATACATACACATCAGTGCTGTTAGTAATCCGTCCTTATTTAACTTAACTTGTATATATGTTTCCGAATATAATTGTATAACCAAGTTCAGGATGTAATCTGGACAAGCTGCTTCTTTCATTTTGTTACACAATAGTTCTCTGGGTATAGAGTAAACACCATCTTAAAATCTATAAATGCAATATAAACTAACTAACTAACTAATATATATTGGTTGGCCTGTTTGCTTTGGTCTCTTTTTAATAGATGACAGTGTTCAAAGGGTGGTTCCAATCCCCGCTTCAAAGCCTGATTGGCATATATCAAAATGGGAATGTTCAGTTATCCATTTCATTACGTTTATTTAACAGGAGGCATGCAAATAACTTGCACAGTGAGTCCAGAAAGGCTATTGGACAATAATTTAATGGGTTGTTTTTGTCTCCTTTTTTGAAGATCGGAATAATGACTGAGTGCTTCCATGTCGAGGGAATTCTTTTGTCGTGTAGCAGCTGGGTAAATATTAGATATGGATGCCCATTGTTCTGGGTGAGGTTTGAGCAATAAATTAGTTAGCCCATCTGAACCTGGGGCCTGAGAGGTGCTTTGTTTTTTAATTTCATGTAAGATGTCTTCCTCATTGAATACTAGCTTCCTTGGATCATCAATTGGTGTGTATTTCATCTGAGGGTGGCTCTGTACTCTTTCATAGAGTTTACCAAAATATGCTTTCCACTGTTCTTGCTGAATTGAGTTTATCATTAGCGGAAGGGGTAGATCGTTTAAGGCTGTCTTCAATAGTGACCATATTTGTGTGCTTGATTTGGCATTAATCGCAGATAGCATAACTTTTCTGTCTTGTTGGAGGAATTTTTGTTTATGAATTCTGGCCAAATTCTATTTTTTTTGTTGTAATTCCTTTTAACATGAGTCATTTAGAGATACAATTTCCTTTAAGTAGGACTCAGCTTTCTTTCCTAAATTGCAGCTTTCTAAGTTTTACTTCCTAGTCAAATACATGTCTAGGCCGAGTAGCCAATGAGATTTTTTGGGTAAATAAATGTAGAACTTCTACATAGTCCTCCCTTTTCCCTATTCTATCTCCCCTGTATGATTATGGGTGGTTCTTGTGGGGAGTGAAATTAATAATTCCCAATTTAATGTTAGAATTGCATGATCACTTGAGTGCTGGAAAGATGATTGGAAATCAATTATTTCAATAAACGCGTCTCTAGAGATGAATATATAATCAATTATGGCTTTGTAAGAAGAGCGTCTCAATGTTGGTTGTGAGGGAATATCCCTTTCGAGGGCTCCATTTAACATTATGAAGCCCCTATTAATGATTAGCTGCTGGCATCGCTACGCTGTAGAAGTTATCGTATTATTTCCAACATCAATGCAATTAATGTTCAAATCACCCGCTATGAGAACCGTACTTACACTATCATCTGCTTGGCAGAGATACAGCATGGTCTCTACTGCTATAATAAAATGGTTGTCTGTAATCGCTTGTGGGTTCCAATAAAAGTTTAGTAAAGCATACTGGTTTCCTAGATAGTCCTTAGTTTGAGGGCCATAGAGTTTCGTAAGTTGAATAAAAGGATTTGGGACTGCCCAAGATTCTAGGGTTAGTCATGAATCTAATTTACAGGCTGATAGTAAACTACATGAAGGCCTACCTTTTTGGCCCATAATATCCCAGACAGAGCAAATTGCATGATTTTTCCAAACAGGCGATTCCAAAAACCATGTTTCCTGAAGTAAAATTATATTTGCCTCAACTAAATTATTATTCCTTTGTGACAGCAGGTGCTTAAAGCCAACCGTGTTCCATGATGCTAATCACAGCTTATTTGTGATTGGAGAATGCTGGCGTTACTTCTGTGAATTATCTCTTTGATTCCCTAAATCACCTTGTAGCCTTGACCAATCAGTATGGGCATTTGTAGGCGGAAGATGTTTGAAAGCCACTTCCCTTACTAGGTTCCGATGCTCTCCTTGACAGGAGATACAGAAGGGTAAATATTCTGTGCGGGTGTTCTTAATTTGGGATGTCCAAGCCTGTGAATCTGATTTTAATTCAAGTATTTATTTTTCTAATCTAAACCCCCTTTCTATAAAGTGGTGCTTTGCTGCCCACAGCACTTCTCTAACTAGTTTAGATGGAACCACTAATTTTACTTTGTCCAGAGTATTGTAAACAAGAAATTGAACATGTGCTATGTCTCTAGAACAAATTGATTCTAGTCCCTGTATTTTTCCCATTAGTGTTAAAAGATTAGTTCTATTGGAACATGGAGCACGTCTTTGTATATCTTTAATATTTAAATATAGAGAGAAGTGGTCATCCATGTGTTGGTTTCTTCCTTGGGTCATAGGTACCCTGCATTTAGTGATGGTGGATTTCAAATTCCCTCAATTTTTCCTATGGTCGTCATAGTTTTCTCTTTTTGAGTGAGAGCTGCTAGTTCTTCTCATATTCCCCTTTCTTTGAGTCTGTCTCTCTGTTAAAAATGTAATCTGGATTTTGTGTACATTTCCCCTAATCTTGTAAGGTGTGTTACTCAGAGAGGGATGAACTGGTCACACAGAGTATTGAGCACTCGATTGACTCGGACTGCTCTGACTACCTCTCTTCGCCTCTCTGTGCCACTCTTGCTTTTCCACACCGCTCCACGGTAGGCAGAGGATTTTGTGTGTCAGTGCCACCTTCAGAAAAACAGAAAGTAACAACAGACTGCAACAAAAATAAGAGCCTGTTCTGACTGCTTCTCTTCGCCTCTACGCACCGCTCCACGGTCGGCAGGTGATTTTGTTTGTCAGCGCCGCCTCCAGAAAAACAGAATGTAACAACAGACTAACAAAAATTAGGTCATTGTCGGACTGCCTCTCTTCGCCTCTCTGCGCTGCTCTGTGGTAGGCATGGAATTTTGTGTGTCAGCGCTGCCTCCAGAAAAACACAAAGTAACAAGACTGCAACAAAAATAAGGTCCTGCTCTGACTGCCTGTCTTCACCTCTCCGAATAGTTTTATTTTTTTATCTTCAGTACCAGCTGTGAACAAGGGTCGAAGGACTCTTCCTAGGTGGGCTGTAGTATAGCTAAAAAGCTTTGTTTTCTCAGCTGGTGATTAGTGTCTCTTGTTCTGAGCAGCCTCAGTACGGTGCTTGTGATTAGTATCTCCTTTTGTGCGCAGCCTCAGTACAGCCTGTGTTAACTGTGTTAATGCACAAAGCAAGCAATTGCAAGTCCTTCCTTGGAATTCATATATCTAAAACTGTTTCTTTGGAGAACGGTGACAGGCAGCATAGATTTCAGTTTGATATAATCAAAAGATTTCTGACTGTACATTTGCATGGCAAACTACCTACCAAAAATGCCTTTTATTTCAAACTAGTGTGAAAGTTTGTGTGCATGGGTCAACATGTATGAGGCGAGAAATGTTCAAAGTGTTAGTATTGAAGGCACGCCCCTTGTACAAATACAACTCGCTAGGGAAAACAGGCCACGAGATGTATTGCAACAATAGCAAGTTTTAATCGGACCAAAAATAAGGATGCAAGCAAAGAACTCTGCTGCTCAAGAACATTCTGGTCTGAAGTAGTACAAACAGAAGCTTATAAGGCATCACTATATAATCATTGTACAGTAAAAATCCATATGGCTGGTTGGTGTGACATGGCCCTGCTCAATAGGGGTTGCCATGCTACGATTGGTTCAAGTCACATCTGTCTGTTTTCCCTCACATGGAGTCAGCTGGGCTCATCTCTCCAGTGACTGAAGGTCAAGCTCTTCACATGTTGCTATTACTGAGTTACTATTGTAAGATATTACTAATACATCATTATGGCATGCACCTGGGAAGATTGGGGACTGGCACAGTGGGGAAACATGATCATGCAGACCCACATGTTCTTTGTTCAGTTCAAATCGCACTCTCCGCACCCAAGGCTTCCATCCTTGTTTTGAGCTATAATGTATTCCTGTCATGACCACTGTGAGGGGGCACAAGTTGTGCCACAAGCAGGCTCCCAACAGAACCCTGAGGGCCTTAAAACTACTGCAAAAGGGCTCCTGGAGCCAGTCCTGGCGCCTTTATCACCAGGCTCATATGTAGGAAGAGGGCTGTTCAAATTAGATCCCATTTATGTACATGGGCCTTTAAATCCAACATGGAAGCACCCACACAGTCTAGTTCTAAAAACCAAGCCATGCGGTCTAGTGTTTTGGGTGTGGCAGGCCTGGAACTACTTTCACTGGTACTACTTTACCTGGGCTATATAAACCACACCCTAACTGCAGAACATGCATCGTGTTATTCTGCAACCAGCAACGTGACGCTCACCGTGTCAAGTGTCTGGTCTTCAGGATCTTCCTGTAATCCTACAAGAACAAGATTATTCTGTTTGACCTGAGAAAACAGCATCCAGCACTCAGCATCTCAACTGGGCTGCAATCTGTGGAAACCGAGAGAAGAAGAAACATCACTCACCTGTGAGTACTAGCTTAAGGACTTGCGGCGAACCGCTACCACAGCTGCTGTTTGAACATTGCGACCTGCAATAATGAGAAAGGGAAAAACAATATTAGAACACGCGCTTCCAAAACATCGAACTCCATCAGTCTTACCTGAGTTCCATCGTGCTACGCCACGCTTCCTTCCGGACCACCACAGCAACATCTGCAAAGGAAAAGGGACATATTCAGGTTTGCTTTCAATATTAAACAACCGCACAGCGCTGTACTACCTTAACGGATTCCAGGGGACTGTTTTTCATCGCGCTCTCATCCACTCGTAGCACCACAGCGGCCTGTGAGGAGAAGAAGAAGAAAACACAGGTTACCTTAAAAAAAACAATAAAGGCGCTGCGCTTTGCGCTTTCTCTTACCTAGAAACATGCCTCTCCATCCGGCACAGCAGCATCAAGACCTTCGCACCCGAAAAGAAGGAGATAAACACATTAACGAATTGCCACCATAAATAGAACAAAGACTTACAATTAACAAACCTACCTGCCTACCAGCAGATTTGAGGTCACAGCAGGCCTGGGCCCAAGGAAGGCGTACTGCACCAGTGAAGCAACTCGAGCAGCTCGCCAACAAACATCAAGCGCCCCTGCACAAGAAACGCAGGACAGATAGCTCACCCTACAAATAACTAAGGTGAGAAAAGAACCCAGTGGGAAGGGAATCGGTCAGAGGCAGGTGGGAGATTCACCCATTAGAGACAGTTATCACAAATCCTCCCTTCTGTAATTGCAGATTCATTATTCAGCACTGGGCAACTACGCATCCAGGGTTCCCGATCTCAGAGCCTTCCAGACGCCCCCGAGGATATCAGGTGAGCGTAACAATTCCTCCCTGTACCTCATATTACAAAGGGTGTATTTATGGGATAAGGTGAGATGGTTGTGTTCATTTAGATCTTTTATGGCCATTGGTTTTATGGTTGGTGGTCTGAGGTCACTTACTATCATGGTATTCAGGGATCCTTGACTGGGTCAGTGGTGGGTGCCATTACTCCTGGTGGGCTGGGTCAGGGTTGGAGGTATGCTGGTGGCCTGGCTTTGATGTATGCGTGCCACGAGGAGCCTGATGTGGTCTCATGGCCTTGCAGTGCTCATTCCACATTGGGATAACATGTCATTGCAACAGTTAAGGAGTAAAGGGAGGTTTCTGTGGGAATTAGCAGTGCAGGTTCGTCTACCTGCAGTGTGTGGGCCTGGTCAGGTTTCCATGCCGGGGCCGATGTTTACCACGTGACCATACCAGTACTGAATGTGTCTACCATAACTACAAAATGGCATCTCAGTATATGCATGCACTAAATCCATGCATTACAATATTGCATTTCTGCTGGGTTTCTTTACACTGCTCTTTCCCCCCTGGTACATCACACGTCTGTCTATGGGACTCTGCTTACTCTAAAGCGCACAGGGGGGTGTGAAAGGTTAATTTCCTTCCCAACATTCCCCCTTTCGTTACTTCTACATTAGCGAGTTCCTCTGCATACTTACATTAATTTTCCCTCCTCACCACAGCTTCATATGGTGGTGCTCCCTTTATTGGCATCCATGTCCTACACACATCCCGCAGGCTTGAGTGCATGTCATATGAATGCATCCCTGCTAAATCTACCCATATTTCCTTATAATTTTCATGATCAGGGTGAGGAACAATGATTGTGTGGTGCAACCTGTCTACTTCATCTCCATAGGGTATGGGGACCATGCAGGGGATCTGGTGGTCAGTTTATATTTCTATCTCATTTGTACTATGAGGAACTTTCGAAACGCCAATTGAAACCATCATCATTGCGCTATTAGGCACTGCTTTGGCACACCATTAGAGTCCCTTCTGGCAGGTGCAAAAATTAGGTATAACAACATGGTTACATGCCCCAGATCAGACCCTTGCTACATGCTACATGGCTATCTCTCTACTAACTGGGGAAGCCAGACTTTTATATATGGAGAAGAGAGAAAACAAAACAAATCTCAAAACTTTTCACTGATTGTAATTGCTGTCCTATAAACCCCATGTAGATACCACTGTTGGTCGTTCGTCTTTCCACCAAACTCATATCCGAATACCAGCTGTTTAAGTGTTTGGGATGACGAATATCTTCAATAGCATCCAAGCCTAGGCCATGGTATGTATCATATTTCGTCCTACATGCTTACCTTTGCACTCTAGTATGGCACGATAAATACGTCCATGGTGTTATATTGCTGCTAACATTGGTACTACTGCTACTATTTGTGCTACAAAGGTGGTTTTTAATTGTGGGCAATAGTACTTCTAACATTTTGCTCATGCACACTCTCATTCGGGCACTGGTGTTACTTATTTGGGACGTATTGTCCATACATACAGTTGTGTTCGCAGTTCAGTTTTATTGAGAGGTGTACGTTCATTCAGGTTCCCCCTCCCTTCCTCTTTTAGATGGCTTGCCCAGATAAAAGATGAGCCCCAATAACTTACTGAGAGAGAGAGAGAGTTTATTTTAATTTACAGAACGTATGCTTTTAGTAGAAATGCATGTTTGGTAGCTTGCACATGCACTTATATTAGCAGCATTAAGCTAAGTATGGTGAGGTGGATTGGTTCTTTGTTTTAAGATACTGGTGAGGAATTTGGTGGTTACTCGTGAATATCTGGGAGGTGTATACAATATCGAAGCCCTTTCATCTTCACTGCGTGACGGGTGGAAAGCACCAGTTTGTAAGGCCTGTGAAACCTTGGGTAGTTCCACTTGAGCACAAAGCTCCTGACATATACTAGCTCCCCTGGGAACAATGGTTGGGTGGGTGTGGTGTCTGTGGCAGGTTGATCTGCAGTGCTTTGAGGATTGTCTGAGTGAGCTGGCACAATCTGTCACGAGCAGCATTTGATTGCACGTGTTAGATGTGTTAAGTATTCTTTGAACTCCTCACCCAGAACTGCTGCAGCTCTGTGGGTATCAGATGCCCACCTGATAAGGGAGATGGTTGTGTGCATGTGCCTGCCTGTCACTATTTTATGTGGTAAAAGGTGATGGTGTTTACTTGGCTATGTGTGCAAATTGAACACAGCCAGGGGCAAACAATGCACCCAGTTGTTTTTTAGGGTGGTGCAAAGTTTGGAAAGTTTACTCTTGATAAGACCACTGATTTGTTCCACAATGCCATTTGCTTGGGGATGATAAATTGAGCACATACAGTGTTTAATGCCAAGTAATGCTGTGATTTCTTTGAAAAGCTTGTTGAAAAAAGAGGTGCTGATATTGGATATTAAAACCTAGCACACTCCCCAGCAAGGAAAGACTTAGTGGACCAGAAATGTTGTGGCACATTTGACATCTGGGTGGGCATAAGGGCCAGCCTTAACCAACCAGGAGAAGGGGCACACCACAACAGCTAGATAGCACGCTCCATTACATTTCTCACCCATGTCCCCATAATCAATATGGAGCTTGCAGAATGGCCCGATGGGGCAGGTATGGTGACTTGTAACGTGTGGCATGTCATTCCAGTGCTGAACACTTGGCATGTTGTGCACTGTATGACCATGGTAGTGAGGTGGTCCTGGAGGGTTGGTATGAACCAGGCCTCCTGGATGTCTGCTGCAATGTGGTGTTTTGAACTGTGAGAGGGGTAGTGCAATTGCTAAAATGCTGTGTGCAGTAGTCCTTTTCTTCCTTTGGGGCTCTTCATTTGAGCTCAATTATTTGTGCTGCGGGCAGTGTCATGTATGGGTCCTTCTGTGGATGTGCCGAAAGTGCAGTGACAATGTACTCAGCAGGTTAGGGCACTGGGAGATATGCTGCTGCTTTGGGCGCCGCATCTGCAGATGCATTGCCCAAAGAAATGTCATCAGTACTGTTGGAAAAGGCAGCAAATTTGACAACCACCACTGCAGATGGCACTGTCAGGGCGGAAATCCGTACATATCATAGCGCTGCATGTTGCACAGGTGACCCATCTGCCTGCCGGAAGCCCCTTCTTTTCCATCGCGAGAGACCAGCGTACACCGTTGTGGTGACATATGCTGTGTCCTTTGATGCTCAAAGTGCTTCTATAAATGCTATGAGCTTGGCTGTTTGTGCTGAGTAGTTCAGAGGAAGTCTTTCTTTTCATTACCAATGTTTCATATTCCCCTGCTTCCAAGTGCACCACTGCAGCCCCAGTATGTCTTTGGCCTGTGTCCTGGTCAATTGTTGCTGACCCGTCAATGAAGAGCAACTAGCCCACCTCTAGTGGTCTTTTGATTTGGGGATGTCATTTTCCTCACCCTCATATGTGACAGTCATGTTGTTGCAAGTCCTCTTCCGTACACACTTCCGTTAGGAACGTGGCAGGATTTACTGCTCTGAAGCACAATACATGGATGTTTGGGCTTGAGGTGATAATCTCATATGCCGATGCTCTCTGGGTGGTCAGGGTAGACTTCAATCTTTCTAAAATTCCAAATACTGAGTGCTCCACGTACAATGTCACTGAGCCTCCCATCACAATTGTGGAGCTTTTCTCAATGGCAAAAGCAGCTGCAACAAGGGATTGTTTGTATGCAATTTATTCTTGCATTACTGAATCTAGTGTACCACTGTAGTAGGGCAGTGGATTATGGCCCATTGTTCTCTTTTGTGTCAGCATCACAATCATAAGTGTGTCATTTGGATGTGAAAATATGTACAATTCCTGTGACTAGTCTGGGGTGGCAAGAACTGGGGCTGTGGAAATAAATTATTTTAAGTTGTTGTAACGTTGTACCATGTCTGCCTTCCATTCTAGTTTATGATTGCTTGTGCTTCCTTGATGCCCTGTAAGATTGATCTTGTGTATGCTGCATGGTCTAGAATCCATGCCCTGCAGTAGTTGCATAACCCCAGGAACTTCTGGATGTCTTTTACTGTTACTATTTTGGGTGTGGCACGCACAGTTGCTGCACTGTCTTCTATGATTCATTTGCCATCTGCTGAAATAAGCTGTCCCAATTAGAGTACCTCAAGCTGGTAGCATTGGAGCTTGGCTTTGTCAACTTTATATCCCTTGTGGGCTAAAAGTTGCAGCAGGGTGGTGGAATCCTTGCAATAGTTCTACTCACTGTCACTGCATACTAGCAAGTCATCCACGTACTGGATGACCGTGATGGGCACATGGGTGATACCTAGGTCTTTGTGCAATATCCTGTTGAATATGCTAGGGTTCTCGCAATATTCTTGGGGCAAACAATTGTTCTTGTAGCACTTTTCGGCATGTATTAATGCTGTGAGGTACTGTGAGCCTGGGTGCAATGGTATTTAAATTGACTATGCAAAGTGTGTCGCGTCTTTGGGGATGTTGCACAAAATGGAGGCAGGGTTTAGAACTAGAGGTAATTCTTTTTGTACTACTTCATTAAGTGGGCGGAGATCCTGGATCATTCTCCAACTACCCCAGTCCCCTTTTTGACAGGATATATGGCTGTGTTGCATGGCGAGGTGGAGGGCACTATTATCCCTTGGTGCAATAGGGCCTGTATTGTGTCTTGTATTCCCTCTTCTGCCTCCCTTGATAGTGGGTATTTTTTCACTTGGGGTAATACTGCTCCATTCTTTATTGTGATGCGTACTGCGGCCACTTCTCTGAGCAGTCCTACATCATGTGGGTTAGTTGTCCACAATTGTGTTGGCACATGCTCTAAATCGGCCTGGATGAAGGGAGGTTGCACGACAACGGCCATCAGAGGACTCTGCACTCTCTGTACTGCACCATAATTTAACAGGTGATGCACATTTCAAGCATTATATCTCCATCATTGTCATTGTCTTCAAAATGTTCTGTCTCTGCCAATTCTTTGAGGGGTAACATGGGATCAGTGCACAATACAGTGGCTGTCTGTGCCAAGAACAATTATTATTTTGGCAGATACCAACAGTCCTTGCAGTTCTAGGGACAGTATGGTGCCTGCTACTAACTCTGGGGACACTACAGGGCAGAAGATGAAATCAATTGGCTCTATCCAACAGGCTTTGATAGTTTGCATCACTGTCTGCACAAGTACTGTTATGCCATAGATGAACATGTCTTGGTCAACAGGGATGCCTCTAACCTCTACATAAAGTGCCGTGGCATGTATTACGAGCATCGCCCTCATTGAGCACATGCCTGGCATGGCGCAGACAATGCTGTTGTCCATGAATGTGATCGTCATATTCAACTTGCTAAGCAGATCCCTGTCGAGAGTTTTGCTAGGTAGCGGGAAGTCACCTTCACTGATGCACAATTTCTCAGCACCTGAATCTACCATAAGGATGAATAGGTTTTTTCCTATCTATGCCCCACCGAGGGTTCCTCTTCTGGGTTTAGGGTCATCAACAGGACTGGACACGCAAGCGTTCTCTGTGGGCTGTCCTAGTCAGGATAGGTGTCTGTCCCTGGGAATGAGAAAGTGTTTCCCCCCATCACTGTTGTGCCTTGAAACTGTGCCACTGTGCCATTGGGTACACCCTTGAAGGCGTTCGCATTACCTGCCTGCTGGATATTGTTGTGAGGCGGGTAATATTGCATCGCCTGTGTGGGATGTCACAGTTGGGGAGGGCCTGGGATCTGCAGGGGCAATTGAGTGTACGCTTGCTGTATCTCATATGGGATTGAGGTCATTCTGGGGGTTGGCCCTTGAGGGGCTCCTGGAGTGGTGCACCATAGTTCTGTTGGGCATAATGATATCATATTCCTTGTCTGCTGCTGCACTGTCTTGAGAAATTCCCCCACCTCTCCCACAGTTCCTACATTGCCCCATTCCTCCTCCTCTGGGTCCTATTCCACCGGACCCTCCTCCCCTGGACCCTCTGAACCCACCTATGCTTCGCTGTTGCTCTCATTGCCACTGCGGCCCACAGTATTGTGGGTTTCTGCCACAATGTCCTTGTCCTCCTTCAGCCCACACCACGGATATTCTGGTGTTTGTAATATATCTGTGTTGCCGTCAGTGCTGATGCCACCACAGCTACTATAACTAATGTATTCTGTACCAGTTTTGCTTCCTCTGCCTGTTGCCTCTGAAGCGTTTCTTTCTTGCGCTCTTTTATTCTTCTACAATGATGAACTATAAACATTTTGAATTTCAGGCCACCCCTTTGCCTCAACCCCCACAATTTTGTCTGGCACCTTTTGCACCTCTTTAAGCAGGCCTTGTTTTACTATAAAATAGAAAAAGGGTATTGACTGGTCCCATGCGGTCCCCCTTTCTGCTCTCCACATCTCTTGGACCTTAAGAATTAATTGAGCGGCATCCTCATCATCGCCCATTCTACATTGCATGAAGGACTGCACATCTGGAGTGTCTAGGAATGCTTGTGACAGTACATCCCACACTTTCGCTCTGATCTTATTAAAAGATGTTCCATCATGAGCGTTGTTGCTCAGGGCTTCTCCCAGGTAACCCGCCTCAACCCACACATTGGCAGCCTCATCCCCGACCGCAGCTACCAATAAGCTTTTCATTTCTCCTATTGCTAAGGGTACTCCCACCATGTGCTTTTCAAAAGCATATATCAATTTCCCTGCACCCGCTGTAAGGGCTAGAAGAGCCTTTCTTAGGTTGTTTTTGTCCATCTGTGCCCATGGTACATAGTGTGGCCTCCCCGTGCCCTTGTGTATTAGGGGCATTTGCATTTTCAGTTTGCTCCTCCCACCCTTTGTTACACTTCCCTTTTTCCTTGCTACTGCCATCTGGCCAAACCTCTCTCTTAATCTGCCATCCCAAAAGCTCTCTACTGTAGGAGTGCGTTGAGGCGCTTGCTCTGCCTCCCCATCCTCATCATCCTCAACCTCATCGAACATGCTCCAATTATCTTCGTCTCCCCTTCCAGGAACCAACATTGTTGTAACCCATGCTCTCCATGTCACCATCATGCTCTATGTGTACGGTTCTTATGGGTGCATTATCTATTCTGAAAAAAAAGTCTCCTGCCTTCCACTCATCCGTCCCCTGCTGGACTGGTGTGTCTGTCTTGGTTGTGTCACATGCTGCCCGCAGTCTGGCTAGTTCTGTGTGCATCAACGCTAGTGCTATTTCTAGGTCCCTGGGGCGGTGGGGCTGTCGCTCATGTTGATGCATTGGAAACTGTTGACACATACGTTGGGGTTTTGTATCACACTGCGTGATGGGCTGCTAAAGGATAGATTCCCTTATGTCCTCCTGATGCCTTCCCATTTTCATTTGGGCCTTGCTATCGTTGTGTGCTGCTCCCGTCCCCTCGTGCCCCTCTGTATCCTTGAACATCTTCCAGAGGTTCAATATTTCCCTTCTGTTCTGTAATTGTTTCGTCTTGTACTTTGCTGTCTGGAAGATGGACGTGTGTTCAAACACACTTCAGTCAAAGGAGCCCTGCCCTGGCCATGAGCGGGACATCCTCCCTCCCCTAGCTTTGGTCACCCATTGGTTGTGATACTTATTGATCCTGTCGCATTACAATGGCAGGCCTTACACATGTACTCTATTGGTCTCTATTGATCTTTCTCCCCCCATTGTCATGCCTGCCGGGTGTTCGCTGATGGTACTACGCCTGTGCTAACGCACCATACAGCTATAGAGATATTGTAAAAAAAGTTCACTCCCCCTTTTTGTCGACACAAAAGATCAAAAATACTCCTTACTCATACAAACCACACTCTCGTCACACACACGCAAAACACACAATGCCCCCTCTGGGACTCCTCAGTACACAATAAAATACACAAGTGAAACAAACTAAAATAACAAATTAAAATAACAATCGCTACTATGCCCGAGCTCTCTAATTATACGGCGCTCCTATGTAGTTCCTCTTTTCTTCTTTGTTAAACAATGTTTGTGGTGCCACCTTCCCCCCTCACTCGTGGAGGCTCCCTACCTTCCTGTTTTTTTCCCCTTATTATTCTCCTTAAAAAAGCGTCACAACAGGTGAAGCGGGCAGTCTATACTGCGCACGACTGCATTGGACAGCATTGGACAAACATATATCTGATCTTTTATTACATTGTATGATTCTCTACTTAAAATGCCTCTTTGCCTCCTCTCGATTTCCTTATATTACATTCTACTCATTCATTTTGAAATGCCAGTCTCTCCCTTGCAGTTTTGCTTTCTTTTTCTTTTTTTCAGCTTGTATTTTATCTCAGTTTTGCGTTTTCCTCCATACCATGAATTACCATTTTTTCTTGACAATCTCTCACATGTTGCTAAATACCTTTAATCTCCTTGAAACCTAATTTTCTCTAGGTTATTTACTTTCTACATGTTCTCACTGTGCTATATCAAGTAAATACAGGTCACCATCTTTAACAAAACCCAACAGTGTTTCTGCCTACACACTGCTCAGTAAACAAAGCTCTGCCTACACACACACACACACACATAGACACAAAACACACATAGAAGTATCCATGTACACATACAACTGAAGGCTTCCTTTATGAATTAAATCTGTTTCACACTATAGTCACACCATTTCTCTGCACAGATTACCAAAAACACTCACAAGCTTTCACATGCACAGCATTTTCACTACATGCCATATTTCTCTGTACACTACTTCTAAATGTTGATAATATATTTTCCTACACATATGCATACACTCCCTAACTGTATAAAAAAAAATCAATTTCAGTGTCAAATATCCTTTACCCACTCTCTTTGGAAGGAAGATCCTCAGAATAGAAACATGTTCCAGTAATCTCCTTGGTTACAACAGGTTTTAAAACTGCAGTACCCAGCAGACACTGAAACTATGTAACTTCACTGGAGACTTCAAAACTCACACATGAGTGAATGGTAGACCAGGTCCCATTCAAAATACCAAACAAAGAAAGGGGCACAACCTTGCAACAGCACAGAATGTCTGCCTCAGTACCTCAGCAACGAATACTTAACATATATCCCATTGTCCTGAAATGGCTGCTAAAACTGTCTGCTGCACCTATCAAAACAACCAATCAAATAACTTACCTTTTCCCTCTTAAAGAAACACATAGGTTATAGACTCAGCATTTTGTAGTCCACTATGACAACCCAGAGAATAGAGCTGGAGCAAAAGCAGAGAAACATGCATACCATTGGAGGTTCATGGATACACTGGCAGATAATGTACACCAGGCACAGAAATATTGATAATCACCTTGAGCATCTGAATTTCAAGATTGTTTGGTGAGAAATTAGAAGAATGTAGTGGAATCAGATATTGCCTAAATTATGCAAAATATGAGGGAAGAAACATCCTGATATAACACAAATTCACTGCGCAGGCAATGACCCAGGCTATATCAAAGTTTGTTCTCGTTCTTTGATTATAAAACATGATTTTCACAAATGAATGAGATGTTTCCACTCCATTTGCTTTTTCCAATATTGTTCAAAGGCAAACATGCAAATTGGCAGAAACATCGCACAAGAAAATAAACAATGCAGAAGAAATAGTAACAAAGTCGTTTCTGCCATTTTAGCTGACCACAATATTAGGACATCTTCAACAATAGTATTAAATACTATTGACAATGAAGTATATCAAAAAGATGGAGTAGGTCTTACATACAGGAATGCCTACAACAGATTTAAAAGACCACACAATCTACTTCAAGAAACCAAAAATCCTTTTAAGGACTACTACCTTTAAATGTATATCTTGTCATTTCAAAGTCTATGTATTCAATACAATTAAAAATATACCTCAGATTCATGGACCTTAACACCACCTTCAATACATTTAACAGAAGTAAGCTATGTCAGTTGATAAAGGACATGAACTGCCCATAAAACATGATATATTTATTGATTTGCCTAAATAAGGATAATGAAGCATGTGTTTGTTCTGGCAGTGATGGCCACCGGTTTCCTGTTAATACTGGTGTATGGCAATGTTGTGTTTAATCCACCATACTATTTTCATTTTATCTTATTGGCATAGCTGAACATTTAAACTCTTGCAAATAACACATCTCTTCTTAAATAACAGGACTATTAGGCTATGGGGGTCATTCTGAGTTTGGAGGCAGCCATGGTGCTATCAACACCATGGCTGCCTCCAAACTCGGGTCCTGGTCCGTGGTGTCGGAATGGGGACTTACCGGGACATTCTGACCTATGTAGCCCCGATAAATCCCCATTTCGAAACCATTCCCCATTCCCATTCGAGCCCCCATAGGGCTCAATGGGAATGGGAAAGGAGCTAATAACGGGCCCGCAAATTGCAGGCCCGTTATTAGCTCCATGGTCCCTTAACGGGTTCCGCTAAGGCTGGCTGGTAAAACCAGTCGGTCCTGGTGGGACACGCTAAGGGACCTCGTAATAGGGCGGTAGGGGGTTAACGGCACCGGCATCCTTACCGGCGCCGCTAACACCCTACCGCCAGGGTCGGAATGACCCCCTATGTCTCTATGAATCAGGGGCATGTTCAGCATTAATTATTACTTTAAAAATTCTATTCAAAATCAGCAACCACCAACCTGTAACTCCAGTCTATAACAACTCTACATTGGACACTCAGGTATTAAGAGTATTTTGGGTCTCGCTTGCTCGGCACTGAATTTTGCAGTCCACACAGAACTCATATGAATGAATAATATTAGAGCCCAATGTGTTGACAACATTAAGCTTACTTTGTTATTGAGGTGTATGCTGGATAAAGAAGAGAGTGAGCTTAGGACACCTCTTAGCAGAAAGCTTAGCTGTTTTTTTTTAACAGGCCAAATTCCTAGGTATTTTTTATGGTCTATATTTAAACACAAACGTGTATTCATCACTATAATCTGTTTTAAAGTATATATGCTTAAAAGGGTTACAGGAAAATGGTCATCTGCAACTTTGTACAATTGTAACTATTTAATCTGCAATGGACCAAATGAGTGTTTGTTTCATTTTTATTTATTTGGTCTGGTTTCCTTGAACACCTGTTTTTAATTCCTGTACTTAGAACACTTCATTTTAACCAATTCAAAGCTACACTTTACTGTATTCTGTTGGATGACTCGCCTTTGATTGCATGCTCACGGCTTTCATTTTTAAATGAGTTCTAAAATTAGAAGAACTTTACTGAAAACATTTTTATTTTATTACTGATAATGTTATATCGGCGATTGAGTGTAGACTTAAGAATCATGTTGCTAATTGTTCTTAGGAAAGAGTATAATTTTAAATTACATTATGGTGAACTGTTATTGTTTTTCTATTAAAGTATTAATGTGCACCTTTCAATTCTCTTTTTACGTTTTACTATTTTGTTGCATGGTTTTATGGCTTTTTTCTGAAATAAACTTTAATGACTGACTACAAAGGAATTTTTGTTTACAAAAAAAGGAATATATTGAGATCTATGACCTAGATCCTTAAGCACCTTTCACAGATCGAAATGCCAATAAAAGTGTGACACCTTTGTCCATGTTAAACAGGTAAGATCTGAATCTCATCATCATCTCGTCCAATAAGGCCGTAATTATTAATGTTTGACTTATCTCAATCTCGAAAACCTTTGATGAGATTTGAAATCAAGATTGATCTTTACATATATAAATACAAACTAACATCCATTTATTTTATATAATGACATACATTTGCTGGTCTTAAAAGAGCTCTGGGTTTTCAGTGTAGCTGTGCAAATGACTCTGACAATCATAAACAGGAGCTTTCACATGCCACCTTATATTGGCGAGTAAACACGATCTCATTAAAATGTTCTTTCTTTAAATTACACATCACTGTGTTCTTTCCAGCCAGTAAGGAAGTGTTGACCATACTCCAAGCCCTTGGCTAACTGCTCTTCTCTACCATTCATATTACGGGAAAATACGTTCAATAAAACATTCACCCAGTGCCGCCTTTCATCACCTCTGATGCTTACCATTTCCCTTCCTGCTCTGCTCGGAGGATCATTTACGCTTGCATATCAATCAAGGACTCCATCAGAGAAGCATGAGTCACTACCTCCTGATCAAGCATCCTCTTAAAAACTAAACTAGGTAGGTCCTGAGTAAGTAGTCCTGAAAATCATCACCTTTTCTTAATAGACAATGGACATTGCACAGCGCCTGAATACAGTTTGCCTGTACAAATTATGTTAGAGGTTGGGTCTCCCACAAGACAGTTAGGTCAGGGAGACTGAACTGCTGACAAACCTCAGAACATTGTTAGATGATGGGAGAGTTTCACTTGTGTGGGAAACTCAGAACACATCCAGTGGGGAATGAAGTGTCTCAGGTTGTGGCACCCGAAAACAGCCTGGGATCCACAAC
The DNA here is from genome assembly GCF_040938575.1 of Ambystoma mexicanum. Classification (NCBI taxonomy): domain Eukaryota; kingdom Metazoa; phylum Chordata; class Amphibia; order Caudata; family Ambystomatidae; genus Ambystoma; species Ambystoma mexicanum. Next base: position 976,443,396 of record NC_090935.1, read on the forward strand.
CCCAAGGAAGTATTCCAACCATCAGAGGTGGGAAGTAAACCTTTTGAAGCATTTGCTCATCAGCCCTTTGAGTCACAGTGTGGATGGGCTACAGGTAACAGCACAGACACAACTTAGGGCATATCTAATTTGGATTCATGTGACAATACCCTTGAAAAGTGTGAGATGGAGTTACACCAGAGTTTAGGAGACATAAGTGACACCAAGCCTTTGGAGCCTGAGAAGGCTGCAGGTAGGTATGCGAACGTCCACAAAAAGGCTAAGGTGTATGCACCCAAATCAGAAGCAACTGATTATGATAAACACATGGAGAAAAAGTGAAGGTGTTTTGAGAATTCATCTAAGAAAGATTCCCAAAAATCCAAAGGTAAATCCGAGACCCGTGGTAGGTCAACTCCCACTGGAAAGCAGAGTGTGCGCACCTCAAGAACTGAGACTCGCACACCCTCCACAACCAGGGGGTGTTTCCAGAGTGGAGATTCGACACACAGGTTGAGGAATCATGCCTTCAAAGGGGAATCCAAGCAGGTTTTTGTGACTGATGATCCCCTCGAGGATGATGCCCCAGTCAGCATGGTCTCATTAGTCCCACATGAGGGGCCACTAGGCCAGAGAGTGGCTGAAAGGTCCCTCACTCTGTGTGGGAGCAGTACCAGGTCTTTTGGGGGGCCACAGTTCCCGCCAAGACTTAGATGCTTCTGGATAGTGTTTCAAGAAATGGGGAAAAGTCCACCCATAGACCAAACCTGCAGGCAAGAGGGTTGGATAGTCTGAGGTATTGTCTCTTGAAAACTGCAGGGCTTTGTTGGATGAGTGAATCCTACCTGTTCCGTGTTGCAATCAAGAATTACATTCTAGTTGGGTGAATGTTGGGTAATAACCTCCCTGACCCAGAGATAGTTATAGCAGTCACTGGAGGGGACGCTCTCTTAGAGCAGAACAGGAGGATGCATGTGAGGGCTGAAGACTGAGGCTTCTGCACCTGGAGAGTGCAAGAGACCGGTCTTACCGGTAGCTCCCAATCCAGGCCTGAAGTCCCCTGAGGCTCCTACTCCTGCGAAAGAGTACTCAGCGACCAATGAGGTGACAATGGATTTAGTATGTGATTCAGTGATCTTAGCTTTGCTTACAGATGTAGAGACGATACCTGAAATGTCAGACAGGGACCTTTCAGACCTGATGGGCCAGACAGAGTTGGAGGGGTTCTCTTCAGTTGGAGGCCCAAGTCAGGTTGACTTTTGCAAGGAACAGTGGAACCTTCCCACTTTGGTGTGTCCTTTGAGACAGAGGAGCAGGCAGGGTCCTGAACCACTCCTAAAAAGGGATCAGGTGCAGAGCCAAAGGCCAGGCTTGTTAAAAGACAAGGATCCCAAGAATTCTGAGGAAGGGCACAGCCAGGAATTCACACAGTTCCCAGGAATGTCCTACCAGACTTGGTTTCTGGCATACCTGCTGGCCACTTACATGTGGCTGGGACATCTGATAATTTATCAGATAATGTATGTAATCCCTGAGCAGATTCACAGATGGATATTGTACGCTCAGCCCAGTCCTGCCTAGTTACTGACAGAACAGTAGGGGCACAACAGACCCCTTTAAATGTACTACCTGGGGTTGGGTAGTCTTGTGAGAGGAAAGTTAACTTCTCTCAGGAAGAATCCACCCAAGATGTCATAATTTACAGGGGATCCCATGTCATCTACGTGACTGTGCAGACACCTCAGAAACCTCAGCAGGCCCATGCCTGCCAAACCAGTTTCTAGCACTAGAAAGTTGGCATAAGCAGGGCACTAGTTCTAGAAATCCCAGATTATCGCCAGGGAAAGCAAAGCCAGATTGGCACCTGTAAAACTGGAATCAGAGTCGATTCAGTGCAGCTGAGCCTAGATTTTGCAGATCAGCCCATTACCTGGCTTCACAGGTAGCTGACAGGGCTAGAGAAAAACTGGCTACGGTTGAGAAAAATCCAGAAATTGGGCATTGGGACATCTTTGTACAGAAAGTTAAAATGGCCATGCTGCCTAAGCTTAGACCTTAACATGCTAGTGGAGATGGCAACCAGTTATTTTCTCACCTCCTTGATGATAATCTTGACCATAAGGAGAAGGGTTCTCAACCTTTTTGGCTGGGAGGGCGTGTGATTAATTGCCATCTGTCAAGGGTGTGACATCCCTGGCTATTCTGATGTTTATTAACAATTATGTGTACATTTCTATCTCTGAGTGGGTATTCTGCTGATCATATTCCTCTTTTATAAGTTCCATGCCAAAGCATAGTGTGTAACAAACAATAGGGGAGCCCCTGTGTGCAAGTGTGAGTGGGGGCAGAGTATGTAGAATTTACAAAAACCGACAAAGGGGTACTCACACTCGAGACAGTCCTAGATTCTGTCCGACATTCAAATTAAATCTCCATAGTAGTTTAAAGGCTAGTGTTTGCGAGGCAAATCACTGAGGATACACCAAGGGAGAAGTCTGAGAAGTGCTAACCATAAATGTATTGTTGAAAGCATAGTTTTTTGAGATTTTACACAATTTCTAAAACAAAAGATAAGTAGAATAGAGCAATTGAAAAAATAAAGAAAAACAGAACATTCATCACAAATATATCAAGTGCAAAAGAAGAGATAACATATTAATCACATCAAGATAAAACAATTATTACAGTCTACCCATAGTTCCTGCAACATAAGGCCTACCAGGGTGTATAAAAAATTACCCTGGTAGGTATGTAAAAAGAATATTATTTTAGCTGAGTTTGTATATTTAATCTGCCTACGTGTAGGAAAGAATCAAAAGTTCGTTCCTAAAGGGAACAACATATATATAAATCACGTTTCGGCATGCCAAAACTGGCATCAGTAGTCAGAGCCTTCCTCAGGGCAGGATGGAGGTGAGTTGATAGTATCACCCTAGAAGGGGCAGAAAAAAGGGAATACTTAAGTCATATAGAGAGGCTGCTATACAGACAACTTCAGAGGGATATCATAATTCAAGTGTATGCTGTCATAAATATACGGACCACTCACCCAGTATAGATTAAAGAACGGAGTGCAGTCCGTAGAAGGCTACTTTTCCAAACCTATTAACTTTGTACGCTGTGTAACAATGCAGCCAAGTAGAAAGAAAAAGGCAGAGAGCACCTGGGTCACGCTTCTGAAAATGCTGTGGAGAGAATACAGCCTTAGTGAGAGTATAATTCATAGAAAGAGCGAAAAGTCAGTGAAGGAATTTTTCGGACGACATCGGAGCATGTTGTGGTATTGCTCCTGATTATTTTATCTGAAAGGTAGTGCTCCGAATCATGAATATAACTAAAGAACAAGCACTACAATGAATAAAAGGAGTGCTAGGTACCCAAACGGGGTCATAGAGTGAATAGTGAGGGATGCTATAGAGGAGCATAACAGGGAGACGGCATGCAGGTTTATAAAAGCATGGTATAAGTATACGGGTGCATGCAAGCCCATATGTGGATATGAGCATAGCATAGTGCTAATATCAAGGTTTAAAAATGATTTATATTATTGGTATTTAACAGTAACAGGCCCGCTGGGGCCGAGACACACGAAAAAAGTACCTTAGTAGTGAAATGCTCCGGGTAAAACTTGTCCAAAGAGTTAGGTGGAGAGGAAAACACGTCCGTCTTAAGTAAATAAAGATGGAGTCAGTAGTCATCAAGGGTGCTATAATGAGCAAGCACACCTATCCTGGAAAGGCAAAAACACTGTATGAGCGCTTGTGCTGGACCTAGGCGGAAACACAGTAACAACTATGTAGAGAAACCATATGAAAGGAACCATGTAAAGAACCGGGCAGGGGGCGGTTGCTGAAACCCAGAATGTACTGGAAAATTTACCAGTGTACGAAAGTAGAAAACAGCAGAGGTTGGATTCGTCTGTGCAAAATCCCCGTGGAAACGAACCCACGTTCTGCTAACTCGGTTCACTGAGTTGAAGCCAGAGGACAGAGTGCCTCGTCATGCTTGGGTGAAATGGCTGACCGAAGGTCCTGTTCGGAACCGGCAGCTGTGATAGATTAGCGCTGGCTTGTTGGATACGAGGGGGTTGTCACGGTAACCCCGGTCCTCGTCAAGAGGGTGGAGCAAGTGTCCGGCGTCTAGTGCTCGGAGCGCGGGCTAAGCAACCAATGGAAAGGGAGGTGGGGTTGCTAGCCCTGTATGTAAACAAACCAGCCCTGGTGTGCGGTATGACCGAGTGTGCTGTAGGAGCCCGCTGAGTTAGAGCTGGTTGTGGAGGGCAAGGGTGTGGGGGGGGTTAGGGGCAGGGGGGCCGGGGGGAGTTTTAGTCCAAATATGTCCTGCACAGAAGGGGCAGGGGTGCCAACATTTTTGCATAGTGGTCGCGCAACAAACAGTCAGAGGGAGCGTGCCTACGACTGTCATGGCACTACAGCATGGTACAGTAATCATACACAGTCACCATCAAGGGCATCGAGGAGGGAAATGGCATTGGTCCGCACAATGTAACTGTATCATCAGTATGTCCAGTCATATGGGGGGTATGAACTCTTCGTTGAGACCATTCTGAAAGGTATCAAGACGATGGATCCACCTGGCCTCTTTTTGCAGAAGGCTCGTCAGGGCTTTCGAAGAATGTACAACGATGTCAGCGATCCACCAGGTAATATCATCAACCGAATGGTGGAATTCCATGTAGTGACTCACCAATGGGGCACTTATGGTTTTGCAACCAATCCTCGACCGGTGTTCGCAGATTCTGATGTGGGCAGCACGCATGGTCTGACCCACGTACCTGAGGCCGCATGGACATTCGATGATGTACACTACTTGCTTGCTTTTGCAATTTGTTAGATTGCGTAGGGTCCAAGGTTTTCCATTCACCATGAAATCTTTAGTTTTTTTAGTGTATTTGCACGCAGTGCAATTGCCACAGGCAAAGTGGCCCACAGCACTTCTCTAATTCCATAGTCCCTCTCTAGGTGCAGGTTTTAAGAACCTAGACTGTACAAGGTGGTCCCTTAGATTCTTGCCACGTTTAAAGGCAAATCTGGGGAATGATTCATCCTGTAGGCACAGGCGGGTGAGTGGCCAATATTTAGAAATCAATTTCTTGATTTTCATAGAGTGGGTGCCGTGTGTAATGACACAGGTGGTCCTGGGGTGGGTATCCGGTGATTTTATTTCGGGGGCCAACAGTGCCTCCCTGTTATAAAATCTGGCACGTTTCTTAGATTTGGATCTGATGTGGCGTGGATATCCTCTTTGGGTCAATCTATTGTCCAAATCATGAGCATAATGGTAAAAATCTTGAATGTCAGAGCAATTGAGTCTGATCCTCAGGAATTGACCGAATGGGAGGTTCTCTCGGAGAACCCAACAACCGTCACAAAATCAGGGGAGATACAGGAGGAAATGGGTTTCTTTCTCCAATTCGAGCAGCAGTGGGTCAGACGACCAAAGTCGAAAAAATCAACCCCGCAATCCTGGCAATTACCAACCACCATATCCTTTTTTAGGAGGAGGTGGGATGATGGGACCACCCGGGTGGGTACCCCCATGGTATCAACCCTTTCAACCCATGATGCGCAACAACCGAGGCCGCAGGAGATGAACCAGGTAGACAAACAACCCATACCAATTTTCAATCTGGCCAACATCACTCTTTCAAAAACACAAACATCAGCTATCTCCAAAGGCTTGTCTTATGTACCTACCCACCAAACCGACTGGTTGAAGACCGAAATGGAGGTACGTAAGTTTTTCTGTACCGTGCGTCTCAAAGCATTTTTTGAGGACCAAGAACAAGAGTATGTCGAACCAGATTCAGGGTTACATGTGCCATCCACCTTCTGTCCGCAGGACCATCAGGTACCGCCTGAAATCATTACCTTTGAAAAATGTGAGCTTAAAGATCTACACAATCTCAAGAGAGAAAAAAATCCAACTATCAACATAATATCTCTAGAGAAGAACACCATGCAATCATGGAAGTATCCAGAAATCGGTCATTGGTCATAAAACCAGCTGATAAGGGTTGTGGGATCGTATTGATGACCTCAACCCAATACCTCAAAATGGTTCATGACCTTCTAGCAGATGACATTAGCTACACTAAAATTAGACAGGACCCAACCAAGTCCACTCTCAATGAGATTATTGAGACCGCCAACTATGCAAGGGACAGAGAATGGATCACTAAGAAAGAGTTTGCTTTTTTGACTAGTAATCAAGGAAGGGTACCCACCATCTATGCCCTTCCTAAGATTCATAAAAACAACATCGATCCACCAGGCAGACCCATTGTGTCCGGGTGTGGGTCGATACTTGAACCTATTTGTAAGTTTATAGATTATAGATTTCTTTCTGAAACCGATGAGTGTCCTGACCCCTACATACCTAAGAGACACAACCCACACGATTCAGGTTTTTGAAGACCTTCCTTTGACCCTACACAACATCTGCTAGTTACTATGGATATAAAATCTTTGTACACTAGCATACCCCAGGGCCAAGCAATTGAGTGTATGAGAAGACAGTTGATGAAATATGACCTCCAGGAAAGAGTCCCCATCCCTTTCATCATTGAATTACTCACCCTAGCCCTCACAAAAAACTATTTTGACTTTGATGGCCAGTTTTACTTACAAACGAAAGGCACGGCAATGGGGGCGACTTTCGCTCCAAGCCTAGCGGTTCTGTTCATGGCAGAATTTGAGCAAATAAACATTCTGGCTGACACTAATCCCTTCAGAGAAAACATTCAACAATGGAAAAGATACATTGACGATGTTTTCTTCATTTGGGAAGGAACTAAAGACACCCTTGACTATTTTTTAGCTTGGCTGAATAATGTTAACAGAGACATCCAATTCACAATGGAATCCAGTGCAACAACGGTTAATTTTCTAGACTTAGAAATTAAACACAGTGAAGGAAAAATTAAATGCAATCTTTTCCGAAAACCTAGTGATAGGAATACTCTCCTTCATTTCTCTAGCGACCACCCTAGACATCTCCGAGAGAACCTCCCATCCAAATCTAAGAAACGTGCCAGATTTTATAACAGGGAGGCACTATTGGCCCCCGAAATAAAATCACCAGATACCCACCCCAGGACCACCTGTGTCATTACACACGGCACCGACTCTATGAAAATCAAGAAATTGATTTCTAAATATTGGCCACTCACCCGCCTGTGCCTACAGGATGAACCATTCCCCAGATTTGCCTTTAAACGTGGCAAGAATCTAAGGGACCACCTTGTACAGTTTAGGTTCTTAAAACCTGCACCTAGAGAGGGACTATGGAATTTGAGAAGTGCTGTGGGCCACTTTGCCTGTGGCAATTGCACTGCGTGCAAATACACTAAAAAACTAAAGATTTCATGGTGAATGGAAAACCTTGGACCCATTCGGTTGATGATATTACCTGGTGGATCGCTGACATCGTTGTACATTCTTCGAATGCCCTGACAAGCCTTCTGCAAAAAGAGGCCAGGTGGATCCATCGTCTTGATACCTTTCAGAATGGTCTCAACGAAGAGTTCATACCCCCCATATGACTGGACATACTGATGATACAGTTACATTGTGCGGACCAATGCCATTTCCCTTGATGGTGACTCTGTATGATTACTGTACCATGCTGAAGTGCCATGACAGTCGTAGGCACCCTCCCTCTGACTGTTTGTTGCGCGGCCACTATGCAAGAATGTTGGCACCCCTGCCCCTTCTGTGCAGGACATATTTGGACTAAAACTCCCCCCCGGCCCCCCTGCCCCCAAACCCCCCCCAACCCCTTGCCCTCCACAACCAGCTCTAACTCAGCGGGCTCCTACAGCACACTCGGTCATACCGCACACCAGGGCTGGTTTGTTTACATACGGGGCTAGCAACCCCGCCTCCCTTTCCATTGGCTGCTTAGCCCGCGCTCCGAGCACCAGACGCCGGACGCTTGCTACACCCTCTTCACGAGGACCGGTGTTACCGTGACAACCCCCTCGTATCCAACAAGCCAGCGCTAATCTATCACAGCTGCCGGTTCCGAACAGGACCTTCGGTCAGCCATTTCACCCCAGCATGACGAGGCACTCTGTCCTCTGGCTTCAACTCAGCGAACCGAGTTAGCAGAACGTGGCTTCGTTTCCACGGGGATTTTGCACAGACGAATCCAACCTCTGCTGTTTTCTACTTTCGTACACTGGTAAGTTTTCCAGTACATTCTGGGTTTCAGCAACCGCCCCCTGCCGGGTTCTTTACATGGTTCCTTTCATATGGTTTCTCTACATAGTTGTTACTGTGTTTCCGCCTAGGTCCAGCACAAGCGCTCATACAGTGTTTTTGCCTTTCCAGGATAGGTGTGCTTGCTCATTATAGCACCCTTGATGACTACTGACTCCATCTTTATTTACTTAAGACGGACGTGTTTTCCTCTCCACCTAACTCTTCGGACAAGTTTTACCCGGAGCATTTCGCTACTAAGGTACTTTTTTCGTGTGTCTCTGCCCCACCGGGCCTGTTACTGTTAAATACCAATAATATAAATCCTTTTTAAACCTTGATATTAGCACTATGCTATGCTCATATCCACATATGGGCTTGCATGCACCCGTATACTTATACCATGCTTTTATAAACCTGCATGCCGTCTCCCAGTTATGCTCCTCTATAGGATCCCTCACTATTCACTCTATGACCCCGTCTGGGTACCTCACACTCCTTTTATTCATTGTAGTGCTTGTTCTTTAGTTATATTCACGATTCGGAGCGCTACCTTTCAGATAAAATGATCAGGAGCAATACCACAACATGCTCCGATGGCGTCCGAAAAATTCCTTCACTGACTTTTCGCTCTTTCTATGAATTATACTCTCACTAAGGCTGTATTCTCTCCACAGCATTTTCAGAAGCGTGACCCAGGTGCGCTCTGCCTTTTTCTTTCTACTTGGCTGCATTGTTACACAGCATACGAAGTTCAATAGGTTTGGAAAAGTAGCCTTCTACGGACTGCACTCCGTTCTTTAATCTATACTGGGTGAGTGGTCCGTAATTTATGACAGCATACACTTGAATTATGATATCCCTCTGAAGTTGTCTGTATAGCACCCTGTCTATATGACTTAAGTATTCCCTTTTTTCTGCCCCCTCTATGTTGATACTATCAACTCACCTCCATCCTGCCCTGAGGAAGGCTCTGACTACTGATGCCAGTTTTGGCATGCCGAAACGTGATTTATATATATGTTGTTCCCTTTAGGAACAAACTTTTGATTCTTTCCTACACGTTGGCAGATTAAATATACAAACTCAGCTAAAATAATATTCTTTTTACATACCTACCAGGGTAATTTTTTATACACCCTGGTAGGCCTTATGTTGCAGGAACTATGGGTAGTCTGTAATAATTGTTTTATCTTGATGTGATTAATATGTTATCTCTTCTTTTGCACTTGATATATTTGTGATGAATGTTCTGTTTTTCTTTATTTTTTCAATTGCTCTATTCTACTTATCTTTTGTTTTAGAAATTGTGTAAAATCTCAAGAAACTATGCTTTCAACAATACATTTATGGTTAGCACTTCTGAGACTGCTCCCTTGGTGTATCCTCAGTGATTTGCCTCGCAAACACTAGCCTTTAAACTACTATGGAGATTTAATTTGAATGTCGGACAGAATCTAGGACTGTCTCGAGTGTGAGTACCCCTTTGACGGTTTTTGTAAATAAAGCATAGTGTGTACCTGTGCCCTGCTGCTACCAGTGCTACGCAGCATGTTCAGGGGTAACAGGTACCCATTTGGCAGCTGCAGTGACAGCTATCCTCTGCAGCGCCAAAGGCTGCTTTTAAGATATGCACCTCTGTACCAAACTTATAATGATAATAAGAGGCCCATGCTGTTGGCAGGCTATAAATCTAAATATAAGCCACAGTTGAGTTAAGGCATGGTGCATAGTATTGCTCATAATTATTGCATCCACAACAAATTGATATCACACATGTGTAAGACCTGTAGGCCCAGTTAATCTGTGAAAGGGTTATGTGTATTCTCCCCAGACAGGCTAGACCTGGTCCTGCTGGCAGGAATGTAGTCTGGGAGACCACCACGTATTGTTCCTTTTTGAGGGCAGGTAGCACCCTTTTCCAGGGAGAGCCACTTCACAGGAAGGCTTGGTCTCACACCATGGTGCTACATACCTAAAGGCCTTTCATGCTATTGAGAAGAAAAGGGGTGGGGTATGTGTAGTTAGGGTGAGCTCTATATAGTTGGTGGAGGTCGTGTTTCTCTCTGCCTCTCCTTCTTGTGACCTCCACTTCCCCCAGTGCAAGGCACTTTGGATGAGATGTCAGAAAAACAAAGTCCACTTCTTTCAAAACAGGGATTGCACTTGCTTTAGTCCAATTACCTGTGGACATTCACCTTTAAAAGAAGGAGTATCATGCAACTTCTTTAAATAATCTTTTGGACTCCATCCCTTGAAGAATATTTTATATAGACCGTGCTTGGAGAGTAGTCCTTTCCAGAGTCTGCTAGTTGTGAGGTGAAGGCAGGTGTTCCAAGGCAGAGGCAAGCTCTATCCCCTAACCATCCCCAGGGACCATTAACAACAAACCTGCTGCTAGAACAAGACTGTCAGCCACACTAGTACATAGGACCTCATTGTGTTGAAGGACCAATACAGTTGTGTGCGAGCTTCCCCCATGTTTGGGAGCCAGAGAACATGAACCCATCTGGTCTCTTAGTCTCTCAAGCGGGAGTGTTGACCTGCTGCTGGAACAAGACCTGGCACTCTGATGGCCAGAGTGGTACCCAAGAGCTTGCGATGTTGAAGAACCCCTGCAGCTGAGTACCAACCTCACTCATGTTTGGGAGCATGAAGAAATGACTCATCCTGTCATGAGCCCCTGGATTGGGACTCACAGCATCCTAAGAACCAAGACAGCTGGGATCCTAATGTTTTTCACTGTTGAACTGCTCTGAACCATTTTGTAAGAACCATTTGAACCACCATCACGCTCTGTTGCTGCCTTTTGCACTCTCCCAATCTTCAAATGACTCACAGAGCACCAAGAAGTCTGGTTTGGCACTGCCGGACAGCCAAGTACTGAAAAAAGATACTATTGATGGCTGACTTCGCCCTTGGTCAATTTTTGGGCTGTAGAGACTGGATAGGTCAATTTCTATCCCTTTTGCACTCAAGAACATACCGTTTTAATGAACATTGTAGTTATTACTTGCTTTAAACCCCAAATTCATTTATCAGAGCATTGCATCTTAATATCTTTGCTTATTGTCAGTTCTTTCCTCTGAGGTGGGGTTGGATAGTGTTTTTCTAGTTAGTTATTTTGTACATGGTGCGTTTAATTGAAGTATGTTTATTTTTTATAGAACCTTGATTGGACATTCATTTATTTTGGACTGTTCTGCTTTGCCATTTTGGTTGCATCAGAATCACATTCACACACCTCGAGAGAGTATGCCTTCCCATTGCTGACGTACAACAAAAGGCAAAGGAGGTTTTTCAAACTCTGAACTGTGCCTGTTTTACCTTTGTGATTGTGTTGGCTTTTGGTTTGTGGAAATTTGAGGGTTCAATATGTGATTTGGCCTCTACTCATCCTTGCACTCTACAGTGCAGATTCCGATTAGCCACAATTACATTTTTGATGACAAAAAGGGGAGATAGTTTACTTTTGCATGCTCAGCTGTTCCCCATTTATAGTTACTTTGCAGCAGCTTAATAGGCAGTCCATTTAACAGTTACATAGTAGTTTGCTGGAAAGTATATAGAATCTTACAAGGCTACAACATTCTCATATTACTAAACATTACTTGCAACAGTTCACGGAGAAGGCCCAATTTGATTTCAATGGTACACATTTCCAGATGATGAGGCATAGGACGCTTGATAACGTTGTCTCGAAGCATGCTGGGAGACCGCAGGGTAGCAATTTAATGTATCAGTGTAGATGGCTGATTTGATTCTATTTAGATTGCACACAGCTTTCAGTGAAGTCAAAAGCGACAGGGCATCTAGATTAGATTGTGTAGAACACCCTTAACACACATCAAGGAATAATTTATTAGCAGTGCATGAGGCATGTCACATTTATTTGAAGCAGTACGCTGTACTAGAGGATGATAGAATGGCACAAAAGGGAAATTATTCCATTTTGTACCCACGGTGACAAAAATATTGATTGATAAACACAGTGCAGAATGATTCATATTTCTTTACCAAATGTTAAAATGCAAGTCCTTTTAAAGGGTGTTTGATTTCTTCATGAAGTAAAGATTTTCCATTGTGTTAACGTCATGTATTTACAAAATGTGTTGTTCCCATTTTTTTTACATGAGAGGTATCTACGTGGCACATTGTTTCTTCCATGGGATGTATCTAATACAGATCTGTGTATGTGTCACAATGGCACGCATATGTGATTTGATTTCCACCTGTATGTGGGCCTCATTACGACCCAGGCGGTAAGTTACCGCCTGGGTCGTACCTTTACCACCATGGCATAAACTACGTTTACGCCATGGTGGTTGGCAGACTTACCGCCCCATTCCGAGGTTGGCGGGGCGGTAAGTCCCCAATCCCCATTTACCCTTCCCCATTCCCATTTTTGCCCCATAGGGCATAATGGGAGTGGGGAAGGCGTTAATTACGCCACTGTAAATTACGGTGGCGTAATTAACATCAAGGTCCCTTAGCGTCATGGATTTTAACACCTGCTAAAAGCAGGTGTTAAAACCTCCATGGCGCTAAGGGACCTCGGAATCAGGCGGTAAGGGTCGGCGCTGTTTACGCCGCCGTAAACCCCTTACCGCCTGAGTCGTAATGAGGCCCTGTGTGTTATGTGCATGTATGTGTATGTATGCCTTATCTCATGCATTCAATTTCCTGAAGTACATTTCCCAATGTCATAAGGTACCCGAGTGATCTTCTACCACAGCCTGGCATTTCTCAACGTCATATGCTATGCATAATGCCTTTTAGTATTACACACTGAATATACTGCCTCTCATTTTCTAATGTCGTGTGTTGCCTCCTCTCACATACTAAGTGCACTTGTGTATTTTCCACTCTCATTTATTATCTGTATTGTGTTTTATGACACACTCTACTTTACTGTTAATCTGGGAATGGTATATTAAAATCTTTAGGATCTTAATCGGAAGGAGTATGTTAAATTCACTCTTACACGTCAACATATATGCACTGCCCTGTTTGGCAAGCATCTCCCCAATTAACTCAAATAGTAAAACTAAAGGAATCAAGTGTTTTACTATATGCTGTATTTTGTTTTTCCTGAAGGTAAAAGCGTCCGAATATCTTGTATGTGATATCATGTAAAGTGGTTGTATATAGTGCCCTTGTGCCAATAATGTTGGCCTTGCTGTGCATGGTTCTGGAAGAAAGGAGGCAATGGTTTGTTAGTGGGATAGTGGGAAGGCAAATGCGGTAACCTTTGGTGTTCATGAATGCAGGTCAGAAGTACCAGTTACCTGTGTGTCGATATGAAAATCACGACGTTGTTTGCGGTTGGAACTGAATTGACAGGTTAGCCATATGGGCAGCCCCCGGATTGTGGAGTGTAAAAATTAACAGCATGGTTGTTGAAAGAAGATGACCAGGATCTGAATCAGTTAAGTACACTAGACATAGGAGGCCGTCTGTAGGAGTGTAGGAGGTGTAATGTTGCAAAATGTTAGTAATGAGGAGTTAGTTGAGGGATGAGGGTGATGTAGAGGGGAGAGGAGGGGAATGTTATCACTTCCTGTCTCTTGGTGGTAGAATTCACTGAGACTAAAGATGCAGAGCACTGCCATGTAGGAGCGGTTGCATGAGTCACATTGGTTTCCCGCAAATGGTATTGCCAAGAGTTTCGGGAAATCTTTGTTGTAAATTAGCCCAAGTTTCTGGTGCCCAGTTTTTAGCCGGTGGCTATTATCTTTCATTTCTTTCCAAGTGGGGGGTTGAACTGCCAAGTTTTGGAACTGTTTCATGAAAGTCAGGTGGTTCGTCTCTGTGCAAAGAGGTTTGGGTAGGGTTTTCCAGAGTTTCATGGCCAGAACTGAAAAGGAGGATCTTCCTTGCCATTTCCTCCTGAAGGTGGGGACTAGTACTAGAGCCACATTGCTGGACCTAAGTGTTCTGGATGGAGTGTAGTGTTGAAGCGCACCTCCTTGGTATGAATGATGGGCGATGTGCAAGGTTTTGAAATTACCCCTTTTTTATGGGCACTCAGTGTACGTAATGCTGGCGTTATATGTTCAAATCACTTTATTCTGAGAAGTAGTACTGCCGCTACATATTAGGTAATCGGTGAGTCTGAGATAGAGACTGAATAGTACACCTTTGATAGCATTTGAAAAAGTATGGCCATTTCCCTATGGGTGAATGTAAGTAAGGCACGAAGCGGTATAGCATGCGAGGTTCGGAGAAACAGCTTCTGACGATGGCTTTGAACTGTGGCTCAATAGTGAAGGTATTGTCCGTTTCTTACCATGGTTGATGGGTCTGGACAGGTCAAGGGATTGTGGTGGAGTTAGAACCTGTAGGATTACAGAGTATCACCTCAGTTTTGCTAGGGTTCAGTTTTAGTCTGTTTGCTGTCATCCAAGCAGCCACCTGTGCAAGGCAGTTCTTAATGTTTGGGGTGTCTGGTGATGGGTGGTTCGCAAATGTGTAGATTAGTAGATTACTTGTGTGTCACCCATGTAGTTGCAGCAGGAGATTCCAAATGTATTGATGATGTCTAGTAGGGGTTTCATGTAGATGTTGAAGGTAAGTGGGAGAGGCCGGGAATTGTAGTGGCCCAAGATTGTGTGTTTCTGTTCTTCTCTTGACAAAGGAGGTGATCCAGGGTAGAGCTGATTCTTTAATACCAATAACTTCCAATCTTTTTAGGAGGATCTTGTGACTGATAGTGTCAAAAGCATCTGAGATGTCTAGCAAGATGAGCGCACTCTGCGTTTTCATCCGCATTGTTTTTTAGTGTATCCCAGATGGATAACAGAGCCGATTCTGTACTCCTAGAGAGTCTAAATCCTTTCTGTGCCGCATTCAAGAGTTGGTTTGTTTCGATAATGTCCCAAAGTTGATGATATATTAATGTTTCCAGAATATTCCAGATAAAAGGCGTGTTTGAGTTGTGGCAGAAGCTGGCTGGGTCATAGGGGTCTGCTCTGTGCTTTTTGAGCAAAGGTCCGATGTATGTAAATTTTCAACTGAGCTTGGACTTTTCCAGTGCTGATGGAGTTGTTGCGGGGGAAAGAAGATTGGATGCTAAGTCTGGAGATTTCATGATTGATGTTAAGATTGGGGGGCTGGATTCTCTGGAGATACTGATGGGTTGCCTGAGTCAATGGTAGCTTGTAGGTCCTCTGCAGACAGAGGTTGTAAAGACATTGGAGAGGAGGTAGTGGGAGGTGTTGGTGGGATTCTGGCGGCATGTGGGTGGGAGCACCCTTTATTGTGAAGGTGATCCTGATTGTCTAAGATATTTCGGTTGAAGTATGCAGCAATCCTGTCACAGAGGTCTTGTTGAGGGGTAGGGGCTGCATTACAGGCTGTCAGGTTTTTTAATTCTATGATGATTTTATACATTTTGTAAATGCACTGTGTAGTCCTTTTCGAATTGAAAACAAAGATGCCCAAACCAAAGCACACATTTCAATGAAGATGTCACAATAAAAAGGCACCATTGTGTATATTTATATTTTATCCCCAAAAAAAAACAATGTTGGTTGTCAAGGTGTATTGAACCTGTGCTATTTCTTTTTGAGCATTGGACTGAATGATTTAACCCCGTCTTCACCCAGCATGTCAGTGCATGTCACCAAGCACTCTTCTACAAAGTGGCACTCTTCTAACTTAGTATGCAGGACTCATTGCCACCATGCATGTGTTTGTTTTTATTTACAAATATAAGTAAAAAACCAACAAAAACTATGATTGGCAAAGCTAGCTTTGGCATTTGTATGTGCATTTGCAAGGCATTCACCACATAGCAGTTACTGCATTCATTTGACCTATTACGTACTTCATATGAGAGGTATATTATAACATACCAGCTATTCCTATAAAAGAGGCAAGCTATTTTCACTATTGCCAGGTTTTGGCACAAAATGCCAAATGTACTCACACCATTAATCATGATTGTGCTCAAATGTGCAGATGCATAATCATACAAACACCTTCTACTCACTGCAAACAAGAGGTCAGTCACATTTCTGGTGCGTTATTACTTACCGCATGGCTGATAAAGCAGTACACAGTTTTTGCAACAAAAAATATATTGGCAGCACTATCAGACCTCTTAAAATTAATATTCGAGAACATTTGTCCACTATATCTAGCCAGGACGCTAAATTTCCACTTGCCAACCATTGGCAGAAATATCACCAACTGTATCAGAAACAAGATATCAGATTTCTGGGACTAGCCAAAGTGACGTTACCCCCGTGGGGGGGCAACCTCACATTAAGGTCATGGAGACTTGAAGCAAGATTTATATGTCAGTACAGGACTGTGTACTGTGGTCTTAACACAGACCATGAACTTGGAGTTTGTCTTTAACTTATGCAATGTTCTGTTCAAATAACCCCCCTTTCTTCTTTGCAGCCTATATAGTCTTCTAGTTAATTTAGGTCATTATCCACATTCCAGTATAAATCCGTGCCTTACATTGCACCCAACTAATTAATCAGCCAGACATAATTTGAAATGGGTACAATTGGAGAGGGAATGTTTTAGAAACCACACGGGACACGTCTATGTCAAACCATATGATATAGGTTCAGCGACATTACACTAATCACAATAATGGTTGCTTCCAGACCTTATGTCTCTTTAAGCAGCGCATGACACAGCCGGGCGTACATATCAGAGTACGCAATGCTGTACAACAAATGTACCACCGTACCACGACATAATCACAATCACAATAACCTCCGTTTAGTTTGGAATAAGTCGTTATCTGTACATCACATACTTTTGTCGGCCGTAACATGTTAGGATGGACACTAATTAACTAGGATCCAGGCACAATTCAGTATCTATCATCAACTTAGTTATTATTAGTTACCATGAACCCCAATTACATATGTCCATATAGTTTTCTATAGAATTCCCATTACCAATAACTATGTCGGAACCCCTTCCAAGATGGCCTTCCTGTATACCACACAGTGTGGACTGCTGCCATTTTGCAGAGCACACGTGACCATATTAAATCACAGCCAGATCAGCGGTCGCGTAGGAACCAGCCCCGCCGTTCACAAGACCCCTGAGGTAAGCACTTTGAACATGGTCCCATAGACCTCTGTTCACTGACAGGGGAGCGCTATTACAGCACCTGCAGTGACAGCAGCGATGTTAGATTACTTGTCACGTCTGTAAACAGGCATGTTGACTTTTTCTTCTATCTTCTCCACTACACCGGGATCCCCTCGATGTGCATTTGCTTGGCTGAAATCACGCATCAATTTCTTCTAACACGTACAGCACGGAGGGTCACATAACAATTGCCGCAACCGCGAAGAATTGTAATTGAGGTACCTGTTTAATACTTAATAAGTCTTCTCATGACAACAATGAATTGTTATGTTATACCTAATTTGTTTGATTATATTTATGTTTCATTAAACCGGCTATACATGATAGTACACAAATTCTAGAATCTTTTCCAACAGCAATCCTACAATTTATATGGATGCGTTAGTACGTCCTCATTTATAAGGTACTCCATAAATAATACAACCCAATGTGAACTCACTATTGCTTGTATCTAACTTTGGCACTAAAATCAACTCCAAATGGAGCACTAATTCAAGTGTCACCGTTTTGTCTCTTCCCTCCCTCTCTCTCTCCTATGACTACTCTACCTCAATCCATCACAACTCAAATTGTGCTACGGTGCATCTACAAATGCATCTAATTCACAGTATTTATAATATACTGTTTGCATATAATGGATGAGTACATGTCAATTTATGATTAATTGTGCCCTACTGAAAAATTGTGTCACGCTCTATTATGTGCAAAATTGACTGATAACCCATAATTGTTCTGGTCTAAACCAATTGGAAACCGTCATTTTACTTTGGGTTGCTACACCGCCCACCCCAATTCTCCATTAACGGTCTATGTGACAATGTACACATGCAAATTGTGTGTCACATTATATCACTTCTTCCTAACATGTTGAACTTTTCACTTTAAACACAAATTTGTTGTCTTTTGTCTTGTTTTGTTTTTTGTATGTAATCAATTTTGGATAACTCTGAATATAATTATATGCATCGTATCAGCCTCAGAGGAAGAGCAAGGACTGCTCGAAACACGTGTCAGGCTGTTCTCTGATTTTTGCAATATATTTGCAACTTAAGCATTATCTGATTGATTATTGTGTTGGCCTAGTGATACTGGAAAACCCACCTTAGTTCTGTTTTACTGTGCAGTGCCAGGGCAAGGCACTCACACTCTCTGGTCACCTGCTGCCTTCCTAACATTAAATCTCAGCAAGCGCAAAGTTCCTACATTGGCTTTTTTGTGCCCCTTACCTGTTTATGCTAGAAACTTGAATTACCTCTGCTCTTCGCCTCTGATTGATCTTACAACAGATCAAGACATTCAAAAGTGATCTTAGCAAAACATTCACTCCTGACCTACTTGAATGAGTGTTTAGAGGACCCTGTCCACTTTATTCTGGATCAATTGAAGGATGTGGGAGAGAGGTTTTGGGAGGCCCATGTGTAGGGCTGTTGCATTAATCTAGTCTGGCAAAGACCATAGTTTTGGTGGCCTATATGGTCAATTAAATGATCAGGAAATGTATGATGCATTTCAACATATGCAGTGGAAAATGACACATTTTGGAGAGTTCACAGATTTGCCAGCTGAAGGAGACTTTGCCCTCAAAGTAGAAGCAGAGCTATTTTGCTTCAAGGATGGATGCAGGAAGGGGACCTATGGTCGGGAGTCCAGGCAAAGGGGAGGGAACAAGGGTGCTCATGCCTGTAATAATAAGCTCTGTTTTTGCAGCATTTATGCAGAGGCAATTATCAATAGTCCAGTCTTGTAGGGTTATCAGGCACTTAGAGATCTTTAGCGATGTGGTAGGTACACTTTGGCTCTCATTACAAGTCAGGCGGTGGACCATGGTGCTATTAGCACCATGGTCCATGCCGGATTCCGCCATGGTGGATGGCGGAATTACCGCCCCATTCCAAGGTGAATGGGGCGGTAATTCCCCATTCACCATTTGCCCTTCCCCATTCCCATTTTTGCCCCATAGGGCATAATGGGGATGGGGAAGGCGCTAATTACGGCACCGTAAATTACGGTGCCGTAATTAGCACCAAGGTCTCTTAGCGCCGTGGACTTTAACGCCTGCAAAAAGCAGGCGTTAAAGTGTGAATCAGGCGTTAAGGGTTAACGGCGCTGACGGCGCCGTTAAACCCTTAATGCCTGACTTGTAATGAGGGCCCTTGTATCTTAACGATGATTGTGTATCATTAACATATAGCTGGAAATGGGTATTTAAAGTGCCCGGGTTGTCTTCATGTGGTTTCAAGTTGCAGTTGTTAAGAAATGGAGCAAGGACAGAGCCGTGGGGGAATCCTGAGGTTGTGGTGAAAGGTTTAAAACAGATAGAGCCATATATCACTTGAGCTACTCTGTCATGAAGATAGGAGGAAGTCCACTGTAGTGCCAATCCCTTAATGCTGAAATAATGCTGGAGTTTTTGTAGCAATAATTTACAGTTTCAAAAGTGTCAGACAAGCCAAATAAAAAGTGGACAGCAGGGGAGGTTTGCTTTGCCAATGACAGGACCACCTCCATCTGCTGTAAAGCTGATTCTCTGCTGTGTGCTGGTCAGAACCCTGATTGGAAAGAGTGAAATAAGTGTTCTAACTCCTATCTATGAGTTATTTTGTGTCCTTTTTCCCCAAGATTCTACCCATGAACGGATTGTTTGTGATTGGGCATTAGTTTGATAGTACTTTCAGGGGGGGCAATTGGGGCTTCCCTAAGGTCTGAAGGTACTTTGCAATGGGAGAAGGTGCAGTTGGTGTGGGTAGTTAGAACATGTGCACAGATACAAGGATGTTTATTGTGTATTTGATTGTGATAGCAGGGCAATGATACGCTGTGATACCCTTGGGTCGGGCATATAACAAATCTAAAAAATAAATAAATAAATTATGAATTTGCAGTGAGAAGCTATTCATTTTGGACACAACCTTGATCGGGACTTCAGAGGAAAAGTGTTGGAATGAAAAGGTTGCACATGGGATGGGGAGCAAGGTAGATCTAAACGTGGTGCTGATGTTATTTGATATATCATTTACATTGTTCGGAAAGAAAGTTACAAGGTTATCAGTTTATTTATGAGAATGGATCATTGCTGTATTTGCATGTTAGAGGGGGTTGGAGTTGGGTTGGAGCAGATGATAAAGACCTGTTGTGCCCAAGCAAAATGTGTTCCTGATTATGGCACAGTGGTAGCCTGTTTGGCTTCTGGTGGTAGCCATGGAGACAGTTGTATTTTTGGTTTTGCACCCTTTTGCACCCTTTTTGTTCTAGTTGTCTGTTTCTTCTTGTTAGAATTTCTAGCTTGTAGTCAAACCACTTGTTAATTGTGGTTTTACTTTTTTGTGCAGTGATGGCATCAGGATACCTAGCCTTTTGATGATGTCTCCCCGATAGCTTTGAATATAGAGTGGTGGAAGGCTATGTTCAGAGGGCAGGGAGTGAAAACCTGAGTGAAGTTTTCCATGGTGACACATTCCGAGGGGCTGAGAGAGCGATACATTTGTGAGGAGGTTCCAAAAAGGAAGGATTTTAGTTCGGCTCCATCAGTGTTGGACTAGGGGATGGATGTGATACTGCAGAAAGAGAGAGAGAAGTTGGCTGAGATGATAGCATCTGGTGTGGGGACAAATTTGGGAGTCACCATAGAGGTTGCGAGGGAAAGGTTCAGGCTGTCTAGCTAGTGCAAGATGATAGCTGTGCGGTAATTTAGTCGGGCATTCAGACAGATGTTAAAATCACCCAGAAAGAGAAGATTTCCATATCTGATTTGGAGTTTGCTAATAAAGAGTGGACTTTTTTAACAAAAAGTTGCAGTGTCAATAGGGCATGTTTATGTGATGACCACAGTCAGGTTGGTGGTTGGGTCAATGGAGCATTTGCATGCAAGCCTTTCAAAGGAGCCTGTGTGGTTAGTGGGGCATCTCCACAAAGTTCATGTATTCTGTGCCAATCAAAACAATGGCCCACCAAGATGTTTTCTGCAATAATTTTGTAACATTCTGGTAGCAAGATGTCCACAAAAAAATGTTTTGGAATGATTTTGTAACATTCTGGTAGCAAGATGTCCACAGAAATATAGAAGCTGTCAGTGAACTATGTTTCAATTACAGCTTGAAGATTGATGACGCGACCTTGTAGAAGGTAAGACGCGTTGGGGTTATGCTTAGCAGCAGATCTGGTAGTCAAGGTTCCCCTCTTCAGGAATGCTTTTGGTTTCTTATTTAGTTATCGGTTTTCAGGTGAGCATTCCACACTGGTGGTGGTGGTGGGCAGTTCCTAGTGAGGTTTCACATTGGTGCTTGATGGTGTTGCAAGTGATACTACCCTTTCAGTTTGGTTGCATGGTTGTTTGGAGGGCTAGTGCCTGGTCCAGGAGAGCCCCAGGAAATGATGGAGGTTCCAGCCGTAGGTTGTGGGGTTAAGGAGTGATTTGGACATTCCTTAGAAATACTAATGAGGAACTAATTACATTGAAGGACATGGGATGCTTGTACGTTCACAATTGAAGACAAACTATTGAACCATACTTGTGCTTTTGTTATGAATATGTACTTTGAGTTTTGTGCCAGGGCAGTCAATGGAAGTGATATATACGATCTGGTGCCACTGTTCATGCATACCGAGAACCTGCTCTGAAAAATTGGGCTTCAAGTGTTGGAGCGATGTGAGACATTGGGATATCTGTGATATATTCCACGCACAGGAAGTTCAAATAGGTGTAGCAATTAGGAAACTAAGATAGCATTTGAAAGTAAGCTTTTGGGCTTCTTTGAGTGCACCTTGGTAGTGCAATTGCAATGCACCTGTAGAAGAGCCATGGGAGGTTGGTGTGATTTCCAAAGCAGCCAATGAGGAATTCACATAATGCAATGGGGCAAAAAGGGATTTCAGATTTTGTTTTTAAATCCACTACTAACAAATAACTAAGTAACATTGCCAAGTGTGCAGATACTAGATTCGTGTTGCATTAGATAAACTCTATGCTCAAACATGATGACAAAAGGGGAGGCCGTTTTATTTTGCAGCTGACAATAAACATGACTTGCCAGAGTTTCCCTTGGAGTGGGCCAATTTCATTTTCGATGGCACACATTTGTAGATGGTGATATTAAGGCACAGGAAGCTTGAGAACGTTCGCTCGAAGCATGCAGGGAGATCACAGCAAAGTAAGTTAACGTGTCAGTGTAGATGGCTGATTTGATTCTGTTCAGATTGTTGATGGCTTTCATTGAAGTCAAAAGGCACAGGGCAGCTAGATTAGATTGTGAAGAACAACCCAACACACATTCATTAGCAGTGCATGAGGCATGCCACATTTATTTGAAACAGCCCACTGCAGAAGAGGATGATAGTATGGCACAACAGGGACATGATTCCATTGTGTGCCCGCAGCGACCAAAATATTGTTTGTTAAACACAGTGGAGCATGAGTCATCTTTTTTTTTTAAACCAAATGTAAAAATCCAAGTTCCTTGAAAGTGTGTTTGATTTCTTTGTGAAGTACACATTTTCAATTGTGTTAATATCATGTATTTATTTACTAAATGTCTTGTTGTTGTATATTATTTACATGAGAGGTGTGTATGTGGCACCTTGTTTATTCCATGGGAGATATGTAATAAAGATACGTCTATGGTACGTGTGTGTCTTGTCATAGCATGCATGTGCTATTCCCACCTTTGTGCGTGTTATGTGCATGAATGTGTGTGCATGCTTTCTATCATGCATTCAATTGCCTGAAGTGCATTTCCCAATGTCATAAGGTATCTGAATGGCTTTCTACTACATGCACTTCCCAATGTCATATGATATTCATATTGACTTTAAATATCACACACTGAATCTACTGTCTCACATGTTCCAATGTCATACACTCTGGTGCTTCCTCCCACACACTTAGTGCACATGTGTATGTTCCACTGATGTACATAGTGGGTGTTACGATTAATCACACACCCACTGTGCACGTGCCAATATAAAGATTCATTGTGTGGCACTAAACATGTGCCTCTTTGATGTGTCTGGCGTTCAACAGACAAGCCTTGATGGCTGTAATTAACCCACCAATCGATAAAACAATAAAACTGCAGAATTTTTAGAAAAGCAGAATTGCAAAATGTGAATTGTTTACCCTTCCTCCTACCATTCTACCCAACCTAAAGGACCCATTTCTGGAGATGACCTTACAACTATGCATTGTACATTGTGCATGAGCTACTACACCTGCTGTACATATGCCTACTATACTGAGATGAGCATCCAACTGAGTGATCGTTTTGGTGCCGGTATTCGATTATGGAAATCCTGCAATGGCTCAGGATGCTTGGGATTTACCTCATAGAGTCTGCCTTTTATTCTCTGACCAGTGAGAAAGTGGACCCATTGAAGAGGATAATTAAGCATCAGAATTAATAAGTGATGTGCAGCTTTCTTTGCCTCTGTAACCAAACTGGGAATATATTATAAATGTATTTCTATATTTTATATCAATACTTATATCTGGCAGTAGCATTGATTGTCTGAAATGAAAATACACTGGCACTATTTATATATCTTAGAGGATTTTCAAACTATAATTACACAGTCCAGACAGTATGCAAACTAAGCAAACTAGGATTGTGGAGCGAGGCAGTATAGTAGGATAAATCAAACAAAATCTATAGAGGGCAAGGGGGGTTCAATGGGGTGCTTTTTTTTAGGGGCGGTTTCCTGGGAAGGTGATCCCATTGAAGTGTATCAATGTGCGTGGAAGACTTGTTGGGATGGTAGGAGGGTGAAATGAGTAACTGCATAGCAATGAGTGTGTACAATAAGTGGATTGAGTGCTTGATTGAAATGTTGGTCCATAACTTAGATAGATATATTAATAGAATATTTATTAAGCACAGCAAATTACTGGACAACCAGTTTCAAGGCGCTAATAGAATCACTGTGGCATATTCTTCAGCACACTGATTTTATTAGCCCCCTTAAGCGTACTAACTAGAACATAATAAAAATAGCATCACCCTGCAATTGCTGAGCATCATTCAAATGCAGTATAGATTGGTTGCACACTGCTGTTAGAAATAGTGATATACTTGAAAGACGTTGTGCCCACCCCTTATAGATATTGTTAAGTATGGCCACCTCGCAAAGATTTTGGGTGTACTGGATTTACTTAGTAAAAATGGGGTAACTTCGGATAGTAACTCCCGCTCAACCAATGATTAAAGACTGGTACACTTCTATATCAGGAATGTCAATGTGACAAGTCAGATGGTAAAGAGTTAAAAAGTTTTTTAATTCTCTGTGAGAAAACATCTGACACGTGTTTCGACCACCTGGTCGTTTTCAACACCCACTGATCAGCCAAAGACTCTTGTTCTTATTTTTTGCCGCAAGTTAGTTTCAGGCGTAAGCCATTGTTTGTTGTTGCCAGTCAAATGCAGAAATGCTGGGCTTCTGAGTACTGATTTCCCTGATTTCCCAGTTGCAACTGCTGGATAACTCTTCATGGGATTTATCCCTTAATACTATTTCCATGACATTTCAGGTTCCATCCAATCATATGGATTAATTTGCCCAAACAGTGTTTGAGACTTAGTGATAATATATGAAGCTTATGCGTAATCTCTGCAACCCATCATTGGGTGCAACATTTGGATTCCATTAAGGGAAATCAGTACTCAGAAGCCCAGCATTCCTGCATTTGACTGGCAACAACAAACAGTGGCTTACACCTGAAACTAACTTGCGGCTAAAACTAAGAACAAGAGTCTTTGGCTGATCAGTGGGCCTTGAAAACGACCAGGTGGTCGAAACACGTGTCGCCTGTTTTCGCACAGAGAATTAAAAAACTCTTTACCATCTGACTTGTCACATTGGCATTCCTAATACAGAAGTGTACCAGTCTTTAATCATTGGTTGAGCGTGAGTTATTTTGCCCAATCTATAATTCATTGTTTACATTTTTGCAAACATTCTGGGGGGTTTGCGGGATCAATGTGCTCGCTGCCACCTTTTTCTTTTGCATTTATCAGATACGTGCCAATGTGAGAGTGGTCAATAGCGCACGTGAGCCAGATCGAACCCACACCTTGAAACCTTTGTTTAACTTCGGATAGTGACTGTGCGTTAACATTCTCTTCTTTTTCTTAATTCACGTCAGGCATTTGTGGAAAGTAATAGACAAGCTGCTGCACAAAGATGATGATTGAATCCAAAATGAATCCTATTTTGTGATCATGGATCAATGCACCAAAGGTGCAATCTGCCATGCTTGCAAGGCCCTAGGATGGGATTTGAGGACTGCAAGGTCATTTACTGAACTGTAACTGTGTGCAGTGATTACAATGGTGTTTGTTCATTTCAGCATAACCATCAGTTATTCAGTAGCATGTTATCCCGCACTCCCTCTACATGTACAGTGATACAACTATAAAACAAACATTAGCAAGGGCAATACTGTAGGGCAACATATGAGTGTCCATTCAAACCCACAATCTCAGTATTTTATATCTGACTCAGGATACAGTATATCCACCTAATCTAGCTCCTCCCACTGTACTCCTATCCCATTCTACTACTAGCCACTCTACCCCTAATGAACTATACAACCACCCTACTCCGCCCCTACTGCACTCTTCCCCCACCCAAATACCCTCTACCACATTCTAGCTCTGCCTTTCTGTACTCCTACCCCACTCCATCCCCACTCCATCCCCACCTGCCATACCTTACACACATTTACCCTCACCCACAATAACTCACCCCATTGTACCTCATCCCACTCTTCCCATAGCCACCCCACCTCATTCCAGCACACTCTAGCCAAGCTCGCCCTAACACACTCATTCTACCGATACCCAGTCTATCCCTCCTCACCCCACTTAAACCACTCCCACCAAACCTTGCATCCCTCTACCCCTAAAATCCCATCAACCTCACCACTTACACCCTGTCTGCCCCAGAATCACTCTCAATCATTCAAATGTAACCTCACTCTTCTCCTGCACCGTACCTCATCCCATCCTATCTTCACCCACCCTACCTCCTATCTTCACCCACCCTACCTCATCCCACTCTAGCCCCACCAACTCTACCCCACCACACCCCAACTTTACCAACTGTACCTTACTCTACTGACCCACTCTACCTTGCCACACTCACCCACCCTATTTTACCACACTGACCCAGCCTACATCACACCAGTAAACAACCCTACCTCACTCCACTCTACCCCAGCCAGCCTTCCTAACCACACCGCATTCTACCCCTACCTCACCCCATCTTATGTCAACCCCTTCTGCTCCTACATCTCCACACTCTAATTCTTCCTATACAACCTCACCCCACCCCTCCCACTCTCCCTCACCACATTTTGTACCCCAGCCCGGCAGCCTTAGCCCCCATTCTACCCCTACCTCACACAATTCTACCCCCACCCACTCTAACACTACCTCACCCCTCTCTACACCCATTCAACACTCTCTACACCTACCCACCCTACTAGAGGAGGAGTTGAAAGTGCTCTTACATGCTCACCATCTTTGGATTTATGTTATATCTGTTTCAGAAACCAATACAACTCACTTTTGTATGCCTCACTTTAGACATCTGTTCAAGAGAGCATTCAGTTATTTTATTGCAACTATGCCTTCTTCATGCCCCAAAGGCTATTCGCTATGATCCATAACATTAATAAGGAAAAGTATATGGTCCAAGCGAGGGTCTGGATGGAGATGATGGATGACTTTGAGGATATCCTGTGCAATGATGAGACAACCTTCACCCTTAAAAGGTTCAACAGGATGGCATTCAGGAGGAAAGGACACTTGTTAAACAAGCCCAGCCCAGGTATTAGATCAAAGTACATGTTCATGAAGGGCCCAATGTCCCCCTGCTTTATTTTGCTGGCCTTTTTGCTATATGCGATGCAGCATTACTGTTACTCGTACTCTATACATAACATGCAGATCAATCAGAATGAACTGCATCTAGGCATGGAGTAAGCACAACCTTACCATAAACACATCTAACAAAAGAGGAAGGTTTTCATTGCTTTTCGGGTGGAAGATAGTGTTCTACATTGCACAATATGCTAATTTACAAGTAGACTGGGGGATTCTTCATGCTACAATTATCACTTTGCATAGACAGAGTATAGTTTGTATAACTGCTGTTTCAAAGCTGCAAGAATAGACATGCACTCCACTTTTCCTGTTAGTGTCGAAAACATATTTTGCCCTGTTTTCAAAGCATTTAGACTTGTGAAATAGCTGCAAGCCAAGATCTTTAGAGATGTACCTAAGGAAAATAAAAATGTCCTTAGCAAGAGCATTTAAAGTCAATTAATTTGTATAGTTGAGAATCTAGAGTATCTGATAGTTCTTTAAATATATGGTCAAGTAATTGTGAATAAAAGATCTACATGTTTGGAGAACATGAGGAAGAATTGTGAATGTGTTTATTTACTATAGTATGCAATACTAGGGGTAACTAATCCCTTATAAATGGGGCAGCAACAGAAAAGCAGCAGCCCCCTATGTACATACATTTTGATTTGGGCAATTTCAGCCACCGTACATGTTCTGTGCATAAGGCAAGAATGGCCTATCATGCACACTTCTAGAATTCGGATATTTAGGCACCAATCCATATATGCATTTGAATACCAAGCACATTATCTTAAAATCGACTCTAGACCTGACCAGACGCCAATACAGAAAATGGCTAAAAGATGAAATCGAATTGTGTTCTGATAGACCAAAAATCAATGAAACAGCAGCATTCTGAACACGTTGAAGACGTTGTAGGAAAAACCGTCTGGAATGCCAGTGTAAAGGGAGTTTCCATAATCCAATTGTGAATCAATCGTCGCTTCCACAATGATATGGTAATCATCTTTAGGCAAAAAGGAAGAATGTGGCTATGATATATGATATGATATTTTATTTATATCGCGCTCATACACAGGTGTTTCAGAGCGCGGCAAGGCAAGGGAGGGGTGCAGGGGAGAACGAAACAACGATTTTACTAGGCCCAGTGACATTGAGAACCTGCAAGTGCATGGGAAAGGGGGAGGGGAAAAGTGCATGGAGGGGAGGGAGAAGGTGGAAAGTGCAGAGCAAAGGAGAAACAGGATAAATAATTAAAAAAAAAAATAATAATAAAATCAGCACAGAGTGGTAGTGCAGCCAAGTGGCAAGTGCTAGGTTTGAGGCAGCAGATCAGGTGGGTCTGATAAGTGCAGGAGGGAAAGAAAGGCGGGGTGGGCTGCTTGGGTACAGATACAAACCCAGTGAAAGGGGTGGCCCGGAGGCAATGCGATAGGGTGGCAGGGTGAGCAGGAACCTGGGACCAGAGACAAAGGGTGTCCCGACGCATGGTGCCAAGAGAGCAGATCAGCAGGGGAAAGGGGGGGGGCAAAGGCAGAAGCAAAGAGGAAGGTCTTGAGGTGCTTCCGGAACCTGAGATGGTTTTCCTCAAGTTTTAGAGTGGCAGGGAGGCTGTTCCAGGGGGAGGCCCCAGCCGAAGACAGAAATCTACCCCCAGCTCATTTCTTTGAAAAACAACTGACACTGAGGGAGTTGGAGGAGGAGGAGCAAAGAGCTTGAGAGGGGAGGAAATTACGAAGGGGTAGCTGAAGATATTTTGGACCCAGCCCCAGAAAGCCTTGTGGACAATGCAGAGGGTTTTAAATTTAATCATTGCATCCACTGGGAGCCAATGGAGAGATTTCAGAGCTGGGGAGATACAATCCCAGGGCTTGAGGACAAGGACAAGTCTTGCAGTCCTGTTCTGGATTAGTTGCAGAGGGAGGAGAGAAGAGGCAAGTAGATTTAGAAAGAGGCTGCTACAATAATCCAACCTAGGGAGAACCAGAGCTTGGGAGACAGTGAGCTTTCTGGGGGAAAGAGAGGAAAGGTAGAGTACCTCTGAGGAGGTGCAGTAGGAAGTGTGACTTTTTAGAGACCTTGGAGATGTGGGCAGAGAAGGAAAGTGTAGAATCAAAAATGACCCCGAGGTTCTTACCCTCGCAGGAGGGCGTAGGAGGAGGGCCAAGAGAAGCTGGCCAGAGAGTGAGAGGAAAGGATGGAGAAGGTGTTCCAATGAGGAGGATTTCAGTCTTGCTGGCATTCAGACAGAGATTGTTGGCGGAACACCAATCTTGAATGGCAGTAAGGCAATCACAGATGAGAGAAGGAGAGGAGGTGGCCGAGGGTAGCCTGAAGATGAGTTGAGTATTGTCAGCGTAGCACTAGAAATTTGAACAGAAAATGGCAATGCAGTGGGTAGGAGTTGCCAAGTATAGGTTGAAAAGCCAGGGTGAGAGGTTAGATCCCTGGGGAACACCACACGTAGAGAGGGAGATAGCTGATAGGAAGGACCCAAGTTTGACATGGGAGGGTCGGTCAGAGAGGAAAGAGGTCAGCCAGGCCAGAGCCTGATCAGTGATACCGAGGTTATCACGGAGACGGTTGAGCAGTATGGTATGGTTGACCCTGTCAAAGGCAGATGAGAGATCGAGTAGGATGAGGACAGAGGGAATGTTAGCCTTAAGGTTGGAGAGCAGATTCTCACAGATGTTCAGGAGAGCAGTTTCCGTGCTTCTGGCAGCTCTGAAACCAGATTGGTGGTCATGGAGACAGCCAACAGTGTCAGAATAAAGGTTGAGCTGAGAGATGGGCAGTTTTTCCAGGAGTTTGCCCAGGAAGGGAGTAATGGAAATTGGGCGATAGGTAGCCAGACAGGTAGGATCAGCTGTGGGTTTCTTGAGAATAGGATGCACAAGGGAGTGCTTCAGAGGGGAGGGGAGGGATCCAGAGGCAAAAGAGTGGTTGCAAAAGTCAGCAAGCGCTGGAGCGAGGGTGTCAATGTAGTCCTTGATGGTTTTAGAGGAACAGGGAGGAACCTGTTGTGATGAAGTTTTCATAGATCGGATTTGTCTAGCAACCACATGGGGGAAAAATGAGGAAAGGATGAGAAGGGGTTTGGGGGTGGCTGAAGGAGGGTCAGCAGGCATAGACAGAGAGGGGTGGGGAAGGGAAGGTAAAGTAAGGATGGACAGGATGTCCTGGGTTTTTTGAGATAAAGTGAGAGGCACGGGCATCACAGAGACCATGGGAGGCAACAGGAGGGGTAGAGGCTGAAGCAGGGTTGACCAGCTCCTTTCAGATTTTAAAGAGTTTGACCGAGCTAAGAAGCCAGAGTTTGCAAAGCATACCTTTGTAACCTCACCTGTTTGACACAACATTTCAAGGCCTAACCTGCTAAAAAAGCAGAGATTTTTTACTCTCTTGGCATATGCAACCAGAAGAGGGCTGGGTAGACTGGCACTATTCTGCATCCTATGTTTGGGGCCAAACAATATTACTTCTCTCTTACTAGGAATGCACGTTGGCCTGTCTTCCAGCTTCCACCTTTCTGTTTCTTTCAAACAGTGGCTAACATTGTCAACAATGTTATTAGGGCTTCCCACATTTACATAAATGTGTCTCCTGCATATGATTACATTTCACAAAGATGCAGAACAAAGGTCATATATAAATATAAAATAATAGATAAGACAAGGAGGAGCCCTGTGGAACTACACTTCCCACTACCCCAAGAGATGATACAAAAGAGACCAGTCTGACCCTTTCAGACCTTTTATTTAAAAAAGGCAGAAACCACTTCATAGATTCATCAGACACACTCACTATGGATGAGAGACGGGAACGCAGAATCTCCAGAGAGCACACCCACATTTTGCATCCTACAGGACAATACCCTCACTCTGCTTCCTCTGCAGCAGACGTTACTTGGGAGCAGGGGCACACCTCGGTTCAAGCTTCCCCGGAATCACTGATCTAAATTCTATTGTATTGACCAGGGCACAACCTCAAGCATGTCTACAAACTCACCAAAAAGGCAGAACCTTTGGAGGACATCTCAAAGTTTTGGTGGCATGTCCTGACCTCATAAACCTGTTAAAGGATGATACACCATCCTAAGAAGGTGCTTCTCATAAAGAACCCTGGGGTAGTGACCAATATGTGAATGGACACTATGCTCCTCAAAATACTTTTTTTTTTACCATTGTTTTATGGTATGTTATTCAGATTGTATACTTCCCCAGTCACCCAATTAATCCTGTACAATTACACAGTCCATACTAGTATAGTTGGAGCGCGTTGTGTTGTGGGCAAAAAAACACAAGTGCTTTACTGTATGGCAATTTGCAAAAGCAAAGCATTGCCTATACAGTGTAACATAGGGAGGATGAGTACAAGGAGCTGACAGGGGGAGGGTTAATGTCTGCAGTGGGCCAGCCATTGCTCCCTGGCAAGGAAAGAAGAAGAGGATGGGATAAAAGGGGGTTGATGGCTGCCACTAGTGTTAGGGGTTAGGGGGATTTGAAGATGTGGGGCACCGGGGGATGGTTGAGGCTGAGGCTGGGCTTGGGGACTTAAGGGGTTGGATGAGACAATAGAGAGAGGGTGCAGGAGGGCCACATGTTTTGCCTCTGCATCATCAATGACCTGTTTATTATATCATTACAAAGCTGGGTGTGGTCACCTTTAAACATTTCATGCTCAAAGCTGAAGTTGCTGACCCTCAAAAGAAGTTGAAGGGCTACCTTGTTGTCCAATCCATCAAAGTTCACTCGTTTGCCCACCATTTGTTCTGCTAAAAAATTACCAAATGTTTAAATACTATATAAGCATTATTGCTCGTGCAGTGCTTACAGGTAATAATAATCACTTGCTCATTCACTTTTGAAATTGGTTTCAGTGTGTAATCAAGCAACAGGGTACATAGACTCTTCTTCATCAGAATCACAGGGCAGTGCATGTCACATGGGGGATCACATTGGAAAGGGAGTGGAAGGCAGTGGTATCAATGGAGCCAATGGGACCTTAATGGATGCCAATGAGGTTGAGGAAGGTTATGCAATGGTGGGGTGGGTGAGGAAGGCAGGGAACACAGGTGAGGGTGGTTGAGGAGAAGGTAGGGGTACACGGGTAGGGGGCATGTGAGGAGAAAGCAGGGGTCAAGTGAGAAGAAGGTAGGGGTACACGGGCAGTGCAGGTGAGCAGAGATTGGGTGTACAGTTGGGCGGGTATACACCCTCCTGAAGATATTCTACAAATGTAAGTTCAAAGGTTGGAGTGAGCTCCACCTTGATTGCCACCAACATGTCCAAATTGTCACTGAGCTGGTGTGTTCTGAGGAGGACATGTTTCAATAGCCTCTTATGAACTGCAAATTTGGAGAACATCCGTAGCATGCTGTGTCTTAGAGTGGTGATGACAAAGTGATGGCTTTGGTCCACTCAGAAGGTTTTGACCCTCAGGAAGGCTGGGACCCTAAATCATTAGGGTGCAGATCATTGAATCCTTCTCAAAGTGCAGGGCTTCATGGGAGCAGCTATTAAGAAAAATATTTTATAATATATTAGCTCATCACCCCATAGTGGAAACCATTGTAGTAAGTTACAGAATACAGAAAGAGAGGGAGCATGAGAAATATAAATATACAGTAGAGAGAGATGGTAGAGAAAGGCAAAGCAGAGAGAGAGACGAGACATACAGTAGAGAGTGAGAGAGAAAGTACGAGAGAGAGACAAATGACACAATGAACACTACATTTACCATTTGCAATGCCTCTGAGCCACATGGTGCAGACAATGGGACTCATTCTGAATACAGCAGTAAAATGGGGAAAATACTGGCATGCCAGTATTTCCATTAGCAGCGGGGCGATCACTGGAATTATTTGCATATTAGGAGTCCACAGGAAAGTGCACATTCCCTCCCTGGAAACAGTAATACTGGCATGCCGGTATTACAGGCGAAAACAGCAATTTGCTGGTATTACCATCAGATTCGTTTCCTTAATACCAATACTGCCATACAAACTGCCAGTAAAAAGCATCACTGCTGGAAACGGGAAGGCCAGTGGCAACCAATTTAAAAACACAATCCACCCTGAATCCCCCTGTTCCTGCTGCCATCTGGTTCCAGAAGTGCTGCCAAAATAAGTCCCAGCAAAAAAAGTCCCAGGAACCAGATCTCCAGCTCTGCAAGCCTGCATTTTCAGAGCTGGAGCTCACCGTATTGTCAGATGCTGTGGTACAGCATTCTGACAAAACCTTTTGGGAGTATGCACAGGAAAGCCAGTGTGCAGAGGTAGAGTGCTATATGGGCAGAAGCCATGGCTAGGATGATGGCTGTGGGAACTGACCCCTGTAAACGCTGCGACGACCTGAAGGCAAGGGTACGTAGCCTCATTGCGAAGCAAAGGAGGGAGTGGGAGTGTGCTGTCACCGGAGCAGGCACGGTGGCCTCATACCCTGGGAGGAGATGGCCAACAGCATCATGCACATGGAGAGCTTTGAGGGGATAGGGGGAGCAGAGGCTGGAGTAGGGACCCAAGGTGATGCCCGTAAGTACAACTGCATGTACATGTGCATGTAGTCCCCAATTGCATGCATCCAACAGCATAGATGCACACAATGGGCATTGGAAATGGTTTGACACATGGCAGGCATGCAAATGACCAGTGAGTGCCCACCCATGTGCCAGAGGATGCGGGTAAATATACCAATGCACATGCAGTGTAACTGAAACATGCATGTATGCACATGGTCACATGTGAAGCACCCATGTGTGTGAAGATCGTCCACATCAGAAAGTGATGCCCCACCATACCCTTGACAAAACCCCTCCTTGGCAGGCCAACAGGCAATGTGCTCATGCATGCACTGTGCACACACTCAGCAGGCACCACTACCACATACATGCAGGATCACCCATCATAGCAATAGCACCCAAGCAATCCACATGAAATGTGGAACTCTGGTACACACACACAATGCTGAATGAGTGTAATGCAAGCCCACAGACATGTCTGCTAGATGATTAACAGCATGTCATTACATTTTCAACAGGAACACATTCCACGGACAATGAAGAGGCCGGTCCCTCGACCACAGCCACATCAACTGCCCCCACCCCTGAACAGGCCAAACCACTCGACAGCAGGAGCAAGGAGCAGGGGAGGGCTGCCGGGCCACCAGCACCAACTCCACTGCCACCTCCACCACCAAAACAAACTCCACAGCCACTTCCACCTCCACAACCTACCAGTGCCGTGGACATACCATGAAACCTTGAAAGGGACACAATCCCATTGCCAGTGGTCAGTGGCCCCCCACCAGCCAGGCCAGGCAAGTGGCACAGCTGTCACTATAGCACACAATGCCATGCCACAGACATTGCCTCTAGTGGCCCACACTGTGACCATTACAGCAGTGGTAGACAGACCCCAGGGAGACAGCACCCCATCACCCCCATTGCGTGGTGTGCAGCCACTGGCACATTGCGGCAGGGCCCATGCCCCTACACTGAAGAGGAAGAGGAGGAGGATGAGGAATGTGAGGGTGATACTACATCATACCTTAACACGGCCCAGCCACAAACTCCACACAGACCACCACCATCACCTGAGACCAACATGCGCACAATATGTGCAAGGCTGGATGGCACTGAGAGGCAGTAGGCATACAGCCACTCACTTGCGGACCAGCATCTGCATGAAATGCAGCACTGCCTGCAGGGGACAACCACAGGATTGCCTGTTCACTCGGCCATGCCACCGCAGCCATGGTAACACTGGGTCAGAGAGTGTGTGTGTGTGAGCACACTGATTCTTCCTTGGCCTCTGCAGAGTCGCTGAACCAAGCCATTCAGCTAACCTCATAGTACATCCAGGCCCTGGGGTCTGGGCCATACACTTCTGTTACCCCTACAGAGGACTCCCTACCAATAACTGCAAGGTGCCATTCAATGTGCCACCTCACATACAAGGAGCAGGAGCAGGCCACCAAAGCCAAGGGGGCAAGGAAACAACATTTGGACACTGTGATGGTGTACTGAGGGTTGGGGTTTTGGGGAGGGTGTGTTTGAGGGTGGGTGTTTTGGGTAGGGTGATTCTGAGGGTGGGTGTTTTGGGGAGGCTGTGTTTGACGGTGGGCATTTTGGGGGGGTGATTCTGAGGGTGGATGTTTTAAGGAGGGGGTGTTTGAGGGTGGGTGTTTTGGGGAGGGTGATTCTGAGAGTGGGTGTTTTGGAGAGGTGGCTATGATATGGTGGGGATGTTAGTTACACATTGCACACTGCAAGATTAAAACACATTCACCCATATAAAGGTGTAATGGGAATGCAACTTGGTGGCTTCTTCCAAAGAAGTTGTCAATAATTTCCTGGCAAGCCAGCCACCCGAGCCTGGCCTCTACATGCTCAGTGAGTGCATGTTTGTCGCCCGCAGCCACTGTGTCATCCTCCTCAGGGGGTGGCATGTCCACATCCAGGGGCAGGAGAATGTTGTACCAGATGCATATGTTGTGCAACATAGCACATGCCAGCAATATCCGGCCCCCCTTGTCCGGCCTGTACATGAGCGCACCCCCAGTCCGGTGTAGACATTAGAAGTGGGCTTTCCCCAGGCCAAAGGTGCGCTCAATTGACACTGTAGTGTGGTTATGGGCCTGGTTGTATGCCACCTCCTGTGCAGTTAGGGGAGTCCTCAGAGGAGTCATCAGCCCACGAAGCTGTGGGTATCCAGAGTCACCTGAACAGAGGATAGACAGAGGTGTACATCATGGTGATCTGTAGAAGTATTGCCTGAAATAGCAGTATCTCAATTGTGGTGGGGTGTGTGATCTTGCATTTTGGTACCTGTAGTCCATTGTGTGGAGCTGGCATGTTGGGACGCCTATCTTGGCCATTCACTTATGAATTGTGGGTCATGCCCTACTCCTGTGCGTTGCTGCCTGTCATGTGTTGGGCGTGTGTATGGGTCCTGCATGTATAGGGCATTGTTAGAGCATGCAATCTCTATGTGTGTGTTCCCCCCATTGCATGTGCCATGTACTGCAAGGTTAGTGTGATGGTACATGTACTCACCCAATATCCAAGTCGGTTGGCCTCTATGACTCTCTATGTCCGTTGGCAGCATACTGTTCCACAGGACCGTGGCATCATGGGTTGAGCCTGGGAACTGGGAACAGCAGTGGGTGACCGTGTGGTCAGAATCACAGGTGACCTGGACATGTAGTGAATGGAACTGCTTCCGGTTCATGTAGACTTCCTCTGAGGCCTGGGGTGCCACCAGTTCAACATGTGTGCAACCCAGCGATACCACCACATTGGGCATGCGAGCAATGGCATTAAATTGCCATTCTCCTGTGCCATGGTGGTGGGGAATGCAATGCATTGTCCCACATGGTGCATGAGTGCGTCCAGCACCTAACCCCACACTCTGGAGAACACAGACTGCAAAATGCCATGCAGCTGGCTCACTGTGTGTTGGGAAGTGTTGGGTGTCCTGACCCACATTTGAGCTATCATGCTTCAACATTTGGTGCTGTGGGCTTAGAAAATCCAAGATGGCCAAAAAGCCCACATGTACGCCAGAATCCAGGAGAACCACGCAGTTTGTGCGTACACCAAAATGGCTGTCTAACTTGCCACCCACCAGTGCGAGCATGATGGGCCAGGGTGCCATGAGTGGAATGGGTGCCAAAGGTAAAACAGCAGCACCTGTTAGCTCAAAAACGCTTTAAAATTACCTTTGGTTTCTCTGAATGCCAGCTCAAAATGCCTATTTTCAAACATTGCAACACATCCAAAAATCTCACTGAACACCAGCGGACATCTGGCAGAATGAAGTATGTGTGCATACAAAATCTGGGAAGATGAAGAGCCCAAAACAATGTTCATAACAAAACTGGCTGAGCTATGCATGTCAGCAGCCTAGCTGAAACTGGATTAAAACCACCAAAATCGAAATGTTTAAATTAACTGAGTGACCTACTTTTGAGTGTCACATAGTGTGTAACTGTTAAAATGTCATAGTTTTGAACTTAGAATCAGCATTCTAGCTGCATATGTAAAAATTGTATTGACTTAAACTGGGGAACAAAAAATGACATGTAGCTAAAAACTGGCTTAAAGAGATTCCAATTCTGCCTGACAGGTTCCCAGGCCTGGCTGCATTCTGTTGCCCCTGCCTAAAAGAGGTCACACACTCTCTGATTGAATTACCAGGGGACTGCAAGAAACTAAACAAAGGGCTCAGGCAGATGGTTTATTTGGGGGGTCGTAAATGGCTTCCTTTTGAACAAAGCCCTTCCTTGACTCAGGCAGATGGTTTATAGGGGAGGTTGTAAAGTGGCTTCCTCTTGGCAGAAACGGGGAGGGGCAGCCCCCTCTGAGGAAAGGCTGAGCTTAAAGAAAGTGGATAGACTGGTTTATCCACCATGTGACCTGGGAAGACACACCCCTGTTGGCCAGAATATGATTTTAAGAAAGATGTATAACTCATGGTGCAGACTTGTCAAAATTATCTAAATGATACCATAATTCTTGTGATTTTTCTGCCCACATTTTAAGAGGTTTTAGGACCCGGTGGTATTATCTGGGGGTTTACGAGCGGAAAAGAGGCTGTTACTCTAAATGTATGCATGTTAAAAATCGGACAATTCCTTATCTAAATGCCCACATGCCTTGCACACAATTGTATAAATTTGGAGAAAAATCCGATATGGGGAAAGCTACTAAAAAGCGCAAAATGTTGCCATTTCTGAATGCAAGCCCCCAGGAAGAGCAGAGTTTGAACAGAGTATACCTCATGTGATTAGTGAGGGGTGAATGTAATTATAAACAACTGTGTATCTGTGCAATATGTATTTGGGTCAAATATAGACTTATGTGCAATTTGACAGGGGAGTGTCCTTTCTGCAGGCCATAAAACAGCATCACCATGACTCACATTTCCTTTCCCCTATCAAGGAAGAGAGAAAAGCTTGACCAATGATCAGTTGAGAGAGGGGCTGGCTTAGTGATGCTGCGCACACACCCACTTTCAAAAGACATAAAAAGAGCCACTGGAAGCTAGAGAGGACATTCAAATCCAGTTGCTGCGGAGCGTTTTGCCGGACCACACAACATCCAGAAGATACCAGTTCCAGACTGACTCCAGCTACATACTCCAGAACCTAGAACATATACTTTAGAACCTAAATCAGAGGCCTAAAACCACAAGCTGAGTTCTCTGCAGCAGGCCTCAAATCATTGCAAGCAACTCACAGCCGGGCGAGCTGCTTGAATCCCTTGCCAAGAACTTTTGCTAGGACCAGTGCAGAGATCCAGGAGCAGTGCAGAGACCGCTGTATCCGGACAGACCAGACCAGTGCCAGACCAGACCAGCAGAGCAGAGACCAGACACTGTGCGCAGAGACCGTCCGTGGCGAGACCGGAACCGAAGTCCAAAACCTGACAGATCCGTGGCGCGACCCAGACCTTCCAAATACATTGTGAGTACAGCTAGGACGGGGCAAAACCAAATCTCTTAGTTTAAAGTAATATAATTCAATCTATTTAACCTAAGTAGAACTGCCTCCTAACTGTCACCTGTCATTTGTAAAGCTGCACCACTGTCATTTGTCAATTCTGCAGCTGCAAAGCTGTCACCTGTCATTTTGAGTTTACTTTAAATCCGAAAAACGACCTTTACAAAATCGTTCATATCTCTGGAACCGTTTGGGCTACGAACTTGGTTTAACTTTCCTCTGAAAGCTTAGAATCTGAGCTTTCCAACAAGCCTAGAACTTCCTACTCTTTATACTTTTTTCGCAATCACGATTCACGCACTCGCAAATTTTACCGCGATTTGTGATTTGGTTAAAAATCCAGCCACATGTAACCATCAGCAGTCATTTCTTTCCTTGCTAAAAATTTGTTTGCCTCTTAATCACCATCTCTGAATCATTGCTAAAGTGAGCCTGAACTCATCCCAAGTATCTCTCACTCACCCTGAACCTCCTAAAGGGAATTAAAAGCATTTTCAGCATATTTCTCACTTCCTTGCCACCACATTCAAAGCACTTGGGCCGGTGTTTTAAAACTCATACCTGATTTCTCTAAGTTGCTGGGAGGGGGAAATTGAACTGAATTATATTTGATTGCATTCCTGAGAACTGTGTGCTCCTCTTTCCATCTACTTCCAGGTCTTACATTGCATAGGGGAGGGGGGTGAATTGCCAGAGAAAAAGTGATTATATTATCTTTTGCTAAAATCATCTCAAGTATTTCTGTACTGACTTTTATTCCTCATTGCTTTTCCCTTGAAATCATAAAAGTATTTTTGCTACTTGATCCATCCTATACTAACTCCTCATTGATTATAAAGAAGTGTGCTAGTGTCAGATTACCCATTGTTGACTAACATTATATTTATAAGGGCGATATCGATTATTAATTTATTATAAAAGCGTGGTATCTATATTTTGTCTTATTTCTCAAATAAACCTTTTAAACTTGCAAAACAGAACTACTTCTTGGATTAGTGGGGTCAGGGGGATTCTAAGAGAGGGGTGTTATATAAGGGTAGTCATCCAGAACTCATGAACTGGACATAAAGATATATCAATAAGGGTTCCCATTCAGTATCCCAGACTAGGCATTGACTTAGGTGTAGTGTTGAATTGAATCTTCTTACAAAGTGGGGGCTCGAGCCGGGATATTCTGGGTTAGATTTACCATTTGTGCAGATTAATACAGTGTGCCAGCTGACCAGATACACATATCCGGTCGGATCACCACGCTGTGTTACGCTGTAACGCACTCCTCAAACGAACGCTCTAAGGAAACGATCTGTTTTTCAAAAATAAAATACAAACTTCTGTAAGTCAGGAAGGAACTCAAATTCCAGAATGACGACACTGGTAGACAACAAAATAGCCAGAGAGCACTTCTTACATAAACTATTTGTGAGAGGTGAGTGGACTCATCAGGACCAAACGGTCTGGTTGCAGGCAATCGCGCAACAGGTCACTGAAACAGGGTCAGATATATGGGGAGATCAGGGTCCCCTACATGTGGCCCTGAGTGAACTATATATGGCCCCTAAAGCCAAACATAATAAGATTGCCAGGATTGCAGCATATTTGTATCTATATATGGGAGCCATGCAGGACAAATGTGCT
This sequence comes from Ambystoma mexicanum, assembly GCF_040938575.1. Lineage (NCBI taxonomy): Eukaryota > Metazoa > Chordata > Amphibia > Caudata > Ambystomatidae > Ambystoma > Ambystoma mexicanum. The sequence goes on from NC_090935.1 coordinate 976,483,716, forward strand.
GAAGGCCAAGATCTGGCAAATAGGCAACAGCTGGAGTTAGAAAAGGCCCAATCTGACCTGGTCTCTTCTGAGCAGAGGCTGCAGAGGAGCAAGGAGTCAGAAAATGATAGTAGGCAGTATATCATTAAAATAAAAGAGGACATGGATAGACTGCAACAGGAGAAGGCTGACCATGATACCAGATTTCTGACCTTGCAGAAGGAGTACCAAGAAGGTTTGGACTCCCTTCTGCAGAGCCAGAAAAAGCTGGAGCAACAACTGGACTTCAACAGGGCATGCACAGAACAGGTAGCCACCCTGCAAATTCGATTAGACAGAGAGAAAGAGGAAAGCAATAAATTGATTCTGAAAGAACTGGATACCCAGGCAGAGTTTGATCAGGAGCACCAGAAAGCTGGCTCTTGCATTGCAACAGGAAGCACGGGCGGATAGAGATGAGGTTCGCTGGGAAAGAGAAACTCCTGAGCATAACCTCAGGAGCCCTAGTACCAGAGGCCTTCATCTCTCCCAGTCTCTGGACTCTGCCACCCCCATGTCCCCTCGCGCACATGAGCCCAGGGCCACGGGGATGGCAGATTACTATCCAGCTAGAAGTATGGGGCTCATAGGCCAGTACCTCCCAGGAATGGAGGGGTGGGCATCCGGGTATGGGCACCCAAGCACAGTGCAATTTAGTGGGGAACCCCAGGAGAGTAGGCCCATTAAGGGCATCCTGAAAACTTCTGCCCAGTTAGGTCAGTGGGGGGGGGTACCCATCAAATCCTGGCAGCAAGGAGGAATCTGAAGACTCTTCTGAATGGTGCAGGACACAGGAGACCAGGTCCCCACATTCTGCCAGCCATTCCCAGGCTCACAGAATCCGGGAAAACCTGGAAGATCAGACAGGAACCTCTGGGAGCAGTGCCTCTGAGTCAGAGGATGAATGGACCAGCAGAACCCACAATGGCTCTGATCTCCAGTTGCCAACTTTTTCTTTCAGATTCCCAAGACTCTCCACAGAATTTTGCCCAAATCTCTTCTCTCGCCATGTCCAAAACCAGAAAATTAGCCCACCAGTTGTCCAAAAATGTGCATTATCTGTGCCCCCTTGAGGAGAAGGAGGGAAGATACTATGCCCCGGTACAAGTACAGGGGCAGGGTACAATTCTGGCACTGGTGGACACTGGATCCCAAGCTACCCTTCTGTCCAAAAGGGCCTTTGAGGAACTAAATGCAGGAAGGGGGGAGAATTACTGTATTCCTCTCACCTCTCTTCCTGGACAACTGCAGAACTCAGCTCAGAGCCTGGCTGATATTCAGCAAATTGGAGAGCAGTTGTTCATCCCTGTCCAGTTAAATGATGGGAAGGACTCTGTTCTCGCTCGAGTGTGTGTGAACGACGGTAAGAGCTTCATCAGCGAAGCCATGTTCCGCCAACTCCCAAAAGATCCAGCCATTCCCACATTCAAACTGATAGACAAATGGGAAATGGACCTGGAAGCACCTAATTCCAAACATCTCCTGCCAAGCAGGTGTATGCTCAAAATTTCCATTGGCAACAAGAGCATAGTCCATAATTGTTGGGTCGTGCAGGACGTCACTGCCGCCTTTTACTTAGGCAGTGACATTCTCAATCGCCTTGCCATTAGTTTGGACCTAATAAACTTCAAAGCTTGGTCCCGATTAGCGAAAAACTCTGATGCTTATATACATCTAAATGCTTCTCTCCAACAGCAAGGGTTGGGGGTAAACCCAATACCATTAGTCAGCATAGAACATGACACCATTCCAATAGAGGTGGATAACAGCGACTTAAAGAGTATTACTCTAGCCGCAGGCACCATTATTGGAATGGCGATTGATGACTGACATTTTTCCATTGATTTAGGAAATGAACTGTTAGGACCAATCCCCAAGGACTGTTTTGACAGTGACAGTGATGACAATACAACACCAGACAGGATTTTTACCTGGCATGGGGGGAACTTCCTGGTGTACACTTCCTGGCCTTATGGTAAGGAAGATGTGACTTGTGACTTCAGGAGGGATGAGGTGATTTTCTAGGTCCATGAGGGTTGCCTTTCCCACCTGAGGCCTCCAGTCCAAATCAGCACTCTGACCAGGGACTTCTCCACCCAGCTGGAGGAGACCGCTGAGATAGCCAAACCAGAAGTCTTTCCAGGCTTCAGGCAGATGGTGGAAGAGAGAGTCAACCTAGCTGATGCCTGTGTGACTCTGGAACAAAAGCAAAAGTTGAAACAAGTTTTCTTGGATTTCCAAGATCTCTTTGCGGTAGACTCATATGACTGTGGCTGCACCGACATCCACACAACAACAATCCCCACGGACCCTGGCATGACGCCAGTGTTTGTGAAGCAATATCGCTTGCCTCTCGCATCAATGGAGTCCCTTACTGAAATAATTAAGAACCTGGAGTCCCGGGGAATAATCCGTCCAGTTCACAGCACCTTCAATAACCCGGTGCTGGGAATATTGAAGCCAAACGGCCAGTGGAGACTCTGCGCCGACCTTAGGGAGCTCAACAAACGGGTCCATACTTCCCGATGGCCTCTTCCCTACATTGACCAAGGGCTGGCCAAGATTCAGGGGTCACAGGTATTCACAGCAATAGACCTGACCAATGGATACTGGACCGTGCCTGTCAGTAGGGAGGACCAATACAAACTGGCTTTTACCTTTGGGGGCCAGCAGTACACATGGACCCGGACTCCCTTCGGATACCTCAACTCCGGCAATGAATTCAACATTTTCCTACATAAGGCCATGCCCGACCTGGGTGCAAGGGGTAACCTGGCTTATGTAGATGATGTCCTCATCAAAAGTTAATCTGTGGAGGAACACATAGCGGAGATCCGTTATGTTCTGACACAGTTGAGGGCCGCTGGAGCAAAACTTTCCTTTCAGAAAGCACAGTGGTGTAGAACCCGTGTTAATTTCTTGGGGCATGAGATTACTCCTCAGGGTCTCTGTCCCCTAGAAAAGAAAGTGGAAGCACTCCAGAATCTGAAAGACCCACAACTCTGTGGGAACTAAGGAGCCTCCTTGGACTAACTAATTAGAGCAGAAAGTTCATTGAAGGCTACGCAGAGATCACCAGACCCCTGATTCATCTCCTGAAGTGGGGTCAAGTGGGAATGGGGTCCAGAACAAGCCGAGGCAGTAAGACAACTCAAAAGAAGCCTCTCACAAGCGCCTTGCCTAGCTTACCCTGTCAGAAACAAGGAGTTCTTCCTGGAGACAGGGTTCTCTAATACGTGCTTGATGGCAGTATTATACCAAAAGCATGACAAGGTCAATAAAGTAATCTCCTATGCTAGCAAAACCTTATCCTCTGTGGAGGAAAAATTCAACGATTGTGAGAAGGCACTCCTGGCAACGGTGTGGGCATTGAAGAATTACCGCCCGGTTATCCAGGGGGAACACATCATAGTGGAGACTCCACACCAGCCTCTGCAATATCTCCAAAGTGACAGAATCCGGGCCGGAAATGTGAGTAATTCCCGAATTACTTCCTGGATTCTGTCAATGCAAGGCTTTCCTGTGGAGGTAAGATATGGCCAAAACAAGAAGAGTCCCCTCGCGCAAGGTCTGGCTGACTTGCATGATTGTGCCAGAGACAACTGTCTCGAGGACGAAAGTCTAAAAATCAAGGACAATACGGAGGCTTACCTTAATTCCCCACACAAAGTCTTTGAAGAAGACAAGTGTGAGGGAATGCCCACTGTCTATGTGGATGGATGCTCGTACCATGTTGACAACAACGGGGAGAAAGAACTGGTGGCCGGCGTAGGGAATGCCTGGGTGAAGGAGTTTCCAGAACCCTCCGCTGGATACAAAATTGGTCCCTGAAGTAGTCAGGTGGCAGAGTTGATGGCTGTGCATCAGGCCATCCTCACTGCTGTCCAACATCAACTCCATGAACTGGTCAAAATCACCGATTCGGATTATGTACGGAACGGGTTCGTGGAGCACCTGGTTAATTGGAAAACCAGAGGCATGTTATGTGCTAATTACAAACCCCTGAAACATGGGAAGTTAATCCAAAACATTGATGATCTGGTCACCTCGAATGGGATGACCATCTACTGGAAGACGATCAAGGGTCATTCCAATGTAGAGGGACCAGACAAAACTGGAAATGACTTAGCTGATCAGCTGGCCAAAACCGGGGCCATCCAAGGGGATCTAATAGAAATAGAGTCCCTGTTGGGGGAAATCCAGGTCACTGCTATCACTAGGTCCCCGACAAATGCTCACAATGATCTTTCAACTGCACAATGGAGTAAGGAGACCCCTGATGCTGATTTAATTACAGCTCAGAAGGGGGATCCAATTATTGGTAAGTTTTACCAACACCTTGAGGACCCTGAGAACTTTCCCCTGACGGATACCGATTACATTGGGAAAGAGGACCTAAGAGTGTTGATGAAATGTCCAAAAATGTTCCGAATCCAAGACGGTTTGTTGGTAAGGAAATCCCAAGCTGGCCACGATCAGTGGGTGGTTCCTACCTCATTCCGAAGCCTGATGTTAAGTCACGCCCATGATGCGGCCACCGCCGGTCATTGGGGGTTTCACACAACACTGGAAATCTTAAAAGAGGTTGCATACTGGCCACACATGGGGCAGGACCTCGACCAATACTTGAAGGGGTGTCTTGTGTGTGCACAATTTCAGCCATCATCCCTCACACACCGTGCGCCTCTCCAAAAGAGGGGGATGACACTGCCATGGTCAGATTTGCAAATCGACTTTGTAGGCCCTGCGATTCGCTCGTCTAGAGGAAACAAGTACATGTTGACCGTTACATGCTTGTTTACCAAGTGGGTGGAATGTCTCCCAGCCCCAAACTGCAAGGCAGAAACAGCAGCTGCCCTGATGATTAACCACATCTTTTCCCGTTTTGGTCTACCTCAAAGAATTGAGTCAGACAGGGGTAGCCACTTCACCAGTGAAGTAATGACAAAGATGTGGGAGATACTGGGGGTTAAAAGGAAGCTACACATTGCTTACAGGCCAGCTTCCTCTGGAGCAGTGGAGAGATACAACCAAACCATTGTGAGCATATTAAAGGAGTTTGTACAGATTCTGGGCCAAGTTGGGATATCCGATTACCGCTGATCCTAATGGCCATCAGATCTACCCCTTCATCTGCAACCAAAATGTCACCATTCGAGTTGATGACTGGACGCAAGATGGTGCTTCCCCAGCATTTGCTCTACAGAACCCAAGAGCAAACGTTGATAAATGCCTCCACAACTCATGAGTATGTGGAGAATTTAAGGAAACACCTTCAACATGCTTTTGCCTATGCTCAGCGGAATCTAGAAAGATCAGCCGAGAGTATGAAGACCCACTATGATTTAAAAACTACCCGAAAGGAATATAAGGTGGGTGATCGATCCTATCTATACAATTTCCAAAGGAACCAGGCCAAACAGCGAAAATTCTTGCCTACATGGAAGGGACCGTTTGAAATTATAGACAAGATCTCCCCTGTGGCCTACAAGATCCGCATCCCCAAAGGCGGTTTGGCAGAGGGGGAAGACAAGTGGGTCCACATAAACCAGTTGAAGTGTTGCCATCCCAGGCACACTTTGCAGCAACTGGAGGAGTCCTCTGTAATCCCAGAGGGCACCGCTCCAGAGTAATTCAATTCCAACCCTAAAATATCCTACATATAGCCTATCAAATTCTGTGTTTCTCAAGTTTATGTGTTCCTGTCGCTTAATTTAAAAAAATGTGCATGTTCATATCTGTTGAGTTCTAAAATATATATGCCACCTCACTATATCAATGGTGGGGGAGAAATGTCCATGAATAGGTATTGCCGCTTTTCCTTTGTCGTCCTAGGAGAAAGAAAACCTGGAGACTGGCCAAGGAGGACGATCCGGAGACCGGGAGCAGAGTCCCAAGGGGCCCGGGGTACCGCCCAATATTCCCATCAGGACCGGTGAGGAGAACCGATCGATCAGTACCGGATGGAGGAAAAGATGCTGAACTGTGCCATTTGCAGAATTGGAAGAAGATTATGCGGACATACCAGTGCGTGGGTCAAAACCTTCTGTGCACCCGACTCCCCATCGACTCAAATTCAAAGTGCAGTCGTGTGGGGGGACCTTGTTGGGTGACCTGACCCACCTTTGAGCTATCATGCTGCAACATTTGGTGCTGTGGGCTTAGAAAATCCAAGATGGCCAAAAAGCCCACATGTGCGCCAGAATCCAGGAGAACCACGCAGTTTGTGCGTACACCAAAATGGCTGTCTAACTTGCCACCCACCAGTGCGAGCATGATGCGCCAGGGTGCCATGAGTGGAATGGGTGCCAAAGGTAAAACAGCAGCGCCTGTTAGCTCAAAAACGCTTTAAAATTACCTTTGGTTTCTCTGAATGTCAGCTCAAAATGCCTATTTTCAAACATTGCACCACATCCAAAAATCTCACTGAACACCAGCGGACATCTGGCAGAATGAAGTATGTGTGCATACAAAATCTGGGAAGATGAAGAGCCCAAAACAATGTCCATAACAAAACCGGCTGAGCTATGCATGTCAGCAGCATAGCTGAAACTGGATTAAAACCACCAAAATCGAAATGTTTAAATTAACTGAGTGACCTACTTTTGAGTGTCACGTAGTTTGTAACTGTTAAAATGTCATAGTTTTGAACTTAGAATCAGCATTCTAGCTGCATATGTAGAAATTGTATTGACTTAAACTGGGGAACAAAAAATGACATGTAGCTCAAAACTGGCTTAAAGAGATTCCAATTCTGCCTGACAGGTTCCCAGGCCTGGCTGCATTCTGTTGCCCATGCCTAAAGGAGGTCACACACTCTCTGATTGAATTACCAGGGGACTGCAAGAAACTAAACAAAGGGCCCAGGCAGATGGTTTATTTGGGGGGTCGTAAATGGCTTCCTTTTGAACAAAGCCCTTCCTTGACTCAGACAGATGGTTTATAGGGGAGGTCGTAAAGTGGCTTCCTCTTGGCAGAAACGGGGAGGGGCAGCCCCCTCTGAGGACAGGCTGAGCTTAAAGAAAATGGATAGACTGGTTTCTCCACCATGTGACCTGGGAAGGCACACCCCTGTTGGCCAGAATATGATTTTAAGAAAGTTGTATAACTCATGGTGCGGACTTGTCAAAATTATCTAAATGATACCATAATTCTTGTGATTTTTCTGCCCACATTTTAAGAGGTTTTAGGACCCGGTGGTATGATCTGGGGGTTTACGAGCGGAAAAGAGGCTGTTACTCTAAATGTATGCATGTTAAAAATCTGACACTTCCTTATCTAAATGCCCACATGCCTTGCACACAATTGTATAAATTTGGAGAAAAATCCGATATGGGGAAAGCTACTAAAAAAAGCGCAAAATGTTGCCATTTCTGAATGCAAGCCCCCAGGAAGAGCAGAGTTTGAACAGAGTATACCTCATGTGATATGTGAGGGGTGCATGTAATTTTAAACAACTGTGTATCTGTGCAATATGTATTTGGGTCAAATATAGATTTATGTGCAATTTGACAGGGGAGTGTCCTTTCTGCAGGCCATAAAACAGCATCACCATGACTCACATTTCCTTTCCCCTATCAAGGAAGAGAGAAAAGCTTGACCAATGATCAGTTGAGAGAGGGGCTGGCTTAGTGATGCTGCGCACACACCCACTTTCAAAAGACATAAAAAGAGCCACTAGAAGCTAGAGAGGACATTCAAATCCAGTTGCTGCGGAGCGTTTTGCCGGACCACACAACATCCAGAAGATACCAGTTCCAGACTGACTCCAGCTACATACTCCAGAACCTAGAACTTACACTTTAGAACCTAAATCAGAGGCCTAAAACCACAAGATGAGTTCTCTGCAGCAGGCCTCAAATCATTGCAAGCTACTCACAGCCGGGCGAGCTGCTTGAATCCCTTGCCAAGAACTTTTGCTAGGACCAGTGCAGAGATCCAGGAGCCGTGCAGAGACCGCTGTATCCGGACTGACCAGACCAGTGCCAGACCAGACCAGCAGAGCAGAGACCAGATGCTGTGCCCAGAGACCGTCCGTGGCGAGACCGGAACCGAAGTCCAAAACCTGACAGATCCGTGGCGCGACCCAGACCTTCCAAATATATTGTGAGTACAGCTAGGACGGGGCAAAACCAAATCTCTTAGTTAAAGTAATATAATTCAATCTATTTAACCTAAGTAGAACTGCCTCCTAACTGTCACCTGTCATTTGTAAAGCTGCACCACTGTCATTTGTCAATTCTGCAGCTGAGTTTAGTTTAAATCCGAAAAACGACCTTTACAAAATCGTTCATATCTCTGGAACCGTTTGGGCTACGAACTTGGTTTCCTCTGAAAGCTTAGAATCTGAGCTTTCCAACAAGCCTAGAACCGACTTCCTACTCCTTATACTTGTTCCGCAATCAGGATTCACGCACTCGCGAATTTTACCGCGATTTGCGATTTGGTTAAAAATCCAACCACGTGTAACCATCAGCAGTCATTTCTTTCCTTGCTAAAAATTTGTTTGCCTCTTAATAACCATCTCTGAATCATTGCTAAAGTGAGCCTGAACTCACCCCAAGTATCTCTCACTCACCCTGAACCTCCTAAAGGGAATTAAAAGCATTTTCAGCATATTTCTCACTTCCTTGCCACCACATTCAAAGCACTTGGGCCAACTTATACTTGATTTCTCTAAGTTGCTGGGGGGGGGGAAATTGAACTGAATTATATTTGCTTGCATTCCTGAGAACTGTGTGCTCCTCTTTCCATCTACTTCCAGGTCTTACATTGCATAGGGTGGGGGGTGAATTGCCAGAGAAAAAGTGATTATATTATCTTTTGCTAAAATCATCTCAAGTATTTCTGTACCGACTTTTATTCCTCATTGCATTTCCCTTGAAATCATAAAAGTATTTTTGCTACTTGATCCATCCTATACTAACTCCTCATTGATTATAAAGAAGTGTGCTAGTGTCAGATTACCCATTGTTGATTAACATTATATTTATAAGGGCGATATCGATTATTAATTTATTATAAAAGCGTGGTATCTATATTTTGTCTTATTTCTCAAATAAACCTTTTAAACTTGCAAAACAGAACTACTTCTTGGCTCAGTGGGGTCAGGGGGATTCTAAGAGAGGGGTGTTATATAGGGGTAGTCATCCAGAACTCAGGAACTGGACATAAAGATATATCAATAAGGGTTTCCATTCAGTATCCCAGACTAGGCATTGACTTTGCTGTAGTGTTGAATTGAATCTTCTTACAGAAGTGCATGTGCCAAGGAAGCGCCGGTCCAACACCAGCTTTAACAGCTGTGGTATAGTGGTCCTGATGCCTTCCTGCTCCCTATGTCTTCCGGCATCAGGTTGAGGAGATCTGCAATGCTCTCCCTGTCGAGGCGGTAAAGGGTGAGGATTCGCATGTCATTGATTCCCATGGTGTGACCCATACAAGGGGTATAGGTGCATGCCTTGCATGGTGTCTCCTCCTCGCAATCCTTCTCTTCCTCCTCTCCACTGCCTCTTGTTACCTCTGGTGGTCCTCCAGCCCCTGCAGCTCCATGTTGGCCTAGAGCAGCTGCATGTCAATGCTGACTGTGATCCCGGGTGAATTGGAGTCACCTGAGTGCATTGGGTGCACCTGCTGCCTCATTTTCCACACCTGAATGCATTAACTACCTGCTTTCAGGTGTAGGTATCTCTGCCTTGCTTTTGTCAGTATTACTGGCAAATATCAACTAGTATTACTGGCAAATCCAATCTTGTGATATGCTAGTGATTCAATTGTGCCAGTATTACCAGTGCAGGTTTCAGGATCATCTGGTAATCCCAGATGACCGGCACCAGTAATTCCGACAACTGTGTTCTGGCGAACTGGTACTTGGCTGGTCCGGTAAAAGTGCTGGTAAATGGTATTACCAGCACTTTACCATATAGCGTCCAACTCGTAATGATCCCCAATGTCCTGCTTTTGCAGTGGGGGAACTCCCCCTCTATTGTGCATTCCAACATCTCCTTTTTGGACAGTGGAGATTCATGGGCAGCTTCTGTTAAGAAATATTATGCTATATTATAATGTTTTAGCAAATTAGCGCATAGCAGAATACATTAAGTTACAGAAGAAAGAGAGAGTGATACAGTAGAGCGATAGGACATAACGGGGGAGAAAGAGAAAAGTATAGACATACAGTACATAGAAGAAATAGTAAGAGCAAAAAAGACACACATTATGTTCTTTTAAGGTTCCACACAACACTACATATAACTTGTCGAGTAGTATTAGATGTGTCCTAATTCAGGTAGGTCACATTACATTACTGTAGCTATGCTTACAGTATGTTTAGACATTTGTGAGACAGGATAGGCTGCTGTGCCTTTTTGCCATGGTCAGCATCGAAACACTGTCTACATAACTTTGAATTTTTCTTATCCCTGCTCAGAAATCCAACCATGGATCCCTTGGGATTGAGAGCAGACTGTACAGTAAGCACACACCATAGTTTTAGAAGATAGGGTGTGCAAACTGCAATTCTAAGGATGTTTTGAATCAACATTAAGTATGGCTGATGGGGGTTATAGTCCACAACACCTGGAGAGCCAAAGGTTGTGGATACCTAATTCGAGCAGTAACAAGAAATCTCTTGCCCAATGCTACTGCACGTTTTTGATGATTTCAGGTACACTGTCCCATTCTGCGAATGTTGCATCGTGATAACATTGAGCAACAACACATTCCATCCATAAATCTGCCAAGGTGTGCCACTGTGCTCTTCTTGTCTTTCAAGGTAATAGCTGACATGTGCCACAGAACAAAGCTTGCTATAATCACCAAGTGAGCGTTTTCATTTTTTATTTTAATGTTGCATTGTATGTAAACTACATAGAAATAAGGATCAGTTCAGACAATAAAGGCTGAATCATGCTACTGGCCAATGTTCATTATTATATTTTATGTACATGGACATTTCTTGGCCGCCCTACACCCCTAAATCCATCCATGACCGCGGACCATGGCTGGGAGCAGACTCCAATTATCCATTAGGGAGTTTATTGAAAGCCACAGCAATATTGATCTATTTAGGTGAAGGTAAAGACTGCCTTCATGCGGTGCCATGAAACACCAAAGGGAAAGTTCAGGTCTGACAGACCAGGTGCCAGAGGAGAGGGGAAAACATTTACATTGTCTCGCCCCTAACTGTCAACTAAGAGCCAGCTAAAGGGAACAGCTTAAAGTAAGGTGTGAAGTAGTAGTCAGAAGTGAAAGGATGAGCAGATTCAAGTGTGGGTGCGGTACATGGGAGACAGGTGTTTGTGTGTAGGGTTGGCTAGATAAGAGACAAAGAATGTGTGTGGCATTTCTTCATCCATTATGTAATTAAGTAGAAATGTGTTCAATGTGTTGCCACTGGAGGCGTGTGCACTGCATTGTACCATAACATGGACCATTGGAAAGATGGTGTAGTTACTGTTTTACCCAGATTACAGATATTGTTATTGTTAGTTGAATTATAGTCAGAAACGCAATGCTCTGTTTGCCCTGATAGGCCACCGTTTCTCTCTCTTGCTGTCTGACCTTTTGTTTGTGACCAGGGTCAATGCATACAGGTGGAAACTAAGCCGACTATGCATCAGGTTTTGCCATAGCCAAGGTTTTTGCTGTTTTGTAACAGTATAAATAGAAACAGGAAAATAAACAGACATGCTTGGAGTGGAAATTACCCTTACCTATTGTGGTATAGTGCAATGTGATTGCCAATTTGTAACTGAGTACATTTTCACAGATGGGGATAGGTTGATGCTTATCTGTACTCCACCAGGCGTCATCATCACTGTGTTGGCTATGACGTGGAGATAGTGTTTGCCTTAATGGCAAGGACCAGCAGAATAGAGTTCATCTCTTCCCTCCAACAATGCCTTTTGGAGCTGGTGTATTTTTCAATGTATTTGAGTACTTTTTACATCTTCCAGAAATAATACTGGTGTCTGTAGAATGAAGGGACACCACTTGTTCGGAGACATGACATTGGGGCAGTTTGCTTGATACTGCCTCTGATCATTTTCAAGGTGTTCACAACTTGCACTTTTTCACATGGTGCCCAGTTGCTTTCCGGTGTACATTTATCGGGAACATGAATTGAGTGAGGGAAGGCCACCTTGAAATATGCACAAAAAAAGGCCACAGTATAAAGTTAACCATATTCAGAACACTTTAAAAATAATAGCGGTGGTGCAGATCAAACATAGTCCCCAAATGTATTACAGGTGCACTAGGCAGGCTTCAATCCCCACAACCTATGTGGTGATAGGACACCTGCATCACACTCTCCTCCCACTCGTAGGGTGCCTGCGGACAGTGCCTGCACATGATGCTGTGGCTGCCTCCAAACCGATTAAATGGAAAGGACCCATCAAGTGGTAAAATCATGAACAGCTATGTGTGATCAGTATCGAAGATACATGGGAGACAAACCAGTCTCAACATCTGCGAACGATGTGGCTAACTTGACAGATACAATTAGCTATATGTAAAAAGGAAACTCAGGTACCCTGACTCTCCTTCCCTACCTTTCTATCCCCTCAGACCCTCTGCCCCCCTCCCTTCCCCTCCCTCCTTCCCCCTCCCCCGATGACCTCAAATTGGACACTGAAACCACTAAGGGGCGTAGGAGGTCACCAGGGGACTCCTCCCCCTTCCCGTCCCCTCCCTCCTTCTCCCTTCCTCCCACTCCCCTGACCTCAAATCAGACACTGAAACCCCCATCACCTACCTCCTCTCCCCCCTCTTCCCCTCCTTGTAAGTAAATTGTTCTACATACTGTGTCACTGGCTTGTTTCATGTTTGTAAATATGCTTCTCTCATGATTGTACCTTGTTGTTATACTGTAAAGAGCTTTGGCTTGAAGCGCTATATAAACTCAATAAACATAAACATAGACATAAAAGGTAATTATTAAATGCTAAACGTAACATATATCTGACATCGTTGGAACTTCAAGTCACACTTTAGTTTTGGATTTTGTGTTAATGTGTTAGTAATGTGTTGCGCTTCTATTTTGCTGTTGTGTTTGTCTATGTGAGCTCTTGTTTGTACTTAGTATATGAATGTTTTTGTGTGCTATATTTATCATGAAAAAGGTAGTAATAGTGTATTTTTGTGAGAGTTTTTTGTATAAATGCAGTGTGTGTGTTTATGTTATTTACTTTAATGAGTATATAAGGACGGTTTATTGAATAGTTTGTTTTTCAAATGTTTTGTATGTTACATATTTATCTTGGTATATTGTTGGTGTATGTTGCAAATATATAGGTGTGTGCTAATCTTACTTTTTTTACCTGTTATTTGTGAGGATGTGCTAATTTCAAACAATGTTGAGTTTATTTCATGATCAGTGTATAGTAATGGTTTGAGCCTTAATAATGGGAGTCCCAACGTCTCTAGTCCCTATCTTTTTATAGGCAGTAACTTTAACTTTTAAATCATTTTTCCCTACTGATTTCATTGTTTTTTGAAAGAGAGTATTTATTGTATGTTTTAAATATTGATTGTGTTGACAGATTTGAGCTGGGTGTGGCAGATCATCTTATGCATTTCACAGAATCATTTCCCAAATATACTGCACATGTGAAGTAGCCCCACACAATTTTGGGTGTGGCTGATTATCTTGTGTGCTTAATGGAACATTTTTCATTTCATGGAATGTTTTAATTTCAATGTGTCCCTCTGACTGTACTGGCCATGTATGACAGCAATATTATTTTTTTAAATTTCTTTATTGTTTTTTTTTTTGAACAACAACAAACACATAACATACAAACAATTTTAACGTAGATGGCTTATTGGCACTTCATGCGGAGCTTGTCTTTCCATTGTGGTTTCATAGTTTCCCCAGCGACCATATCAGTTCGGTCTGGACCTCCCGTGGAGTCGAGCACCAGGTCTGGTACGCGCAATGTTCTATTCTTGGGCTTCGTGCTGGCCTTACTATTTCACCTACGGGTCCTCTGTTTCCAAGGGGTCTTCAGAACTTCCCTCCTCCGGGTGGCCAAAAAGGTCTTGCATTACTGTGTGTTCCATGCATACAGCTTGTGCGCAGTTTCCCCTTCCCCTCTTATCACTGCTCTTGCCCACACCACTGTCTCTGCCTGTGCCCACTTCTGAAGGTCTGACCACCATGCCTCCACACGCGGGCCCTCCTTTGACTTCCATGTCATTACTATCCGTCTCTTGGCCAGTATACTTATCAAATCTTTCATCTTTGCCAAATGTGAATCATGCTTACCCCCTCTCGAGAAGAGGCCCAGCAGGTACTTTTCAGGATGTTCCACCTGGATTCGAAGTCCACTTCCTGCTATCTTGAGTCTGATCCCGTCCCAGAACTCCTGTATCACTGGGCAGGACCAGAACATGTGTACCATGTCCACTTCTTCCGCCGAGCAGCAGGGGCACCCGCTCTGAGCCCCTGTATGGACTTTATTCATCTTCTTGGGTGTGAGATATGCTCTATGCGTGATGTATAGCTGCGCCTGCCTAAACCTCACATTTGTGGATACCTTTTTTGGGTATCGTAAGGCCCTAGTCCATTCTTGATCACTGAGGGGCCTCCCCAACTCCTCCTCCCAACGCTGCCTTGTGTGTTGTTCCTGTGGGTCCTTGGCCTTCAGCAGTTGTTCGTACAACCTAGAGGTTGTATGTGTTCCCTCTGCAATGTCATACCAGACATCTAATGCTGTTTCCTCGTCCTGGTCTTCCCAATCTGGTCATCTTCCCGTGATGTTTCTCAGCATGCCGGTATATAGGATGAATTGACCCATGTGTACTTCATATTCATCTACCATTTCGTGGAAGTCCGCCCACTTTCCCTCTCTTCTCAGGTCTCCAATTTGTGCTACCCCTTTAGCTTCCCAGTGTGCTCGGTATGTTGCCAATGTATTTGTGTTCCCCCCCAGGAGACCCGCTAGTGGGATTTGCGTTGACTGCGGATCCTTTACCCCTTGGAGTTTCCACACTCTTTTCCATAAGTCCACTGCGATGTTAAGCATATTCGGCAGGGTTCTGAGCCGGGGTCTATCGAGCCATAATATTTCCCTTAGGTAATACTGTTTCAATGCAGGTTGGAAAATGCAAATGTTTATTGTTTCGTCTTCCCCCAGCCATTTTACTGCAAATTGCAGCTGCCCCGCTAAATAGTACTTCTCAAAATCCGGTAGTCTGATACCCCCTTCTTCATAGTCCTTCTGCAGGGTCCTTATTGCGATCCTATTTCTCCCTCCTCCCCATAGGAATGAACGCGCTATTGTATTTAGTTTGGTGAAAAAGGCCCTGGGTATGTTGTATGGGATGTTCGTGAGGAAGTCTAGTAGGCGGGGCAGCACCACCATTTTCAGGAGGGCTGCTCTTCCCATCATTCCCAGTGGTAGTGTCCCCCAGAAAGTCATTGACCGCTGCGTTCTATCTAGAGCGGCGAGCGTGTTGGATGCATGGGTATCAACGGTATTATGATGTATCCCTATACCCAAATATTTAAACGTGCGGGGTGCCCACGTCAGACCTAGGTCTGGCAAACAATGGGGGGGCGTGTTTCAGTCCTGCCAAGGGGAAGAGGAGGGACTTCTCTTTATTAATTGCTATGCCCGAGAGCCTGGTGTACGCCCCAATCGCCTCTAGGAGGCAGGGTAGGTTAGTGGTTGGCTCGTGTACGAATACGAGCATATCGTCCGCGTACAGCGAGATTTGGTGGAGCACCCCATCTATGTCCAGTCCGGTATCTCTATATTCTGCTCTAAGGAATACCGCAAATGGCTCAAGAGCCAGGATATATAACATTGGCGATAGCGGACACCCCTGCTTGGTTCCCCTGTGTATCTTCCACTCCGCGGAGATGAATCGCCCCGTTTTCACCCTTGCTCTGGGTTCCCTGTATAGTAACTTGATCCACCGGAGGTACCCCTCCCCGGTACCAAAGTGGGCGAGTACACCCATCAGCCATTCCCAATGCGCAGAAATGAAAGCTTTGACAGCATCCAAAGACACTATTACACTCTCATCTGGCAGTCGATTTGTCTCATCTATCACATGTTGAAGTCTGCGGAGGTTCCAGGACGTGTTCCTTCCCGGAACGTAGCCCGTTTGGTCCGGGTGGATCAGCGTGGATATTACCTGTTTTAAGCGGTTGGCTAGGCCCGCCGTTAATATTTTGGCATCCTGATTAATAAGGGATATTGGCCTATAAGAGGCGAATTTCCTGGGGGGCTTCCCTGGTTTGAGAATCGGGACAATTATCGCTTCCAACAGGCTTGGTCTCATATGCATCTTGGAATGTCTCAAGCAATTTTGTGGCAATGGCGCTCTTGTACGTCTTGTAGAGTTCCCCCGGAAGCCCATCCGGGCCCGGGGTTTTGCCGGTGGGAAGCTCTGCGATCACCGTCTCTATTTCTTCCACCGTGAGGGGTGCATCCAGCAGCTGGGCCTGTTCCTCCTCCAGCTTCGGCAACCCTATTTCTACCAGTGCATCTGTTATGTCCTCCGGGTCTATTTCTGGATTCGGGGCGTACAATTGCTCATAAAAATGTGCAAACATTGCGTTAATGTGCCCTTGGTCCCTAACCTCTGCCCCAGTGTGATCTTCTAACACCGTTATGGGATCTTTTTTATTCTCTTGTCTGGTAAACCAGGCCAGGAGCCTGCTAGGTTTATCCCCTTCCGCGTGTAACCACTGTAGGTACCTCCCATAGTTTAGCCTCCCTAGTTTTTCCCAGAGTAACATACATTTAGTCTGCAGCTCAATCAGCTCTCCAGATTCCTCCCCCTCTAGTCCCGCTCGTTGTTCTCTCAATTCAATCACCCTCTCGAGTTCATTCAATTCCCTCATGGCCGCCCCCGTCAATCCTCCTGTTTTGCCTATTGCCGCTCCCTTAATTACCACCTTGAATGCATCCCATAATACGGCACCACTCTCAACACTGCCCTCGTTTTGCTCAAAATAATCATCAATCACCTCGCGGAGTTGTTCCTCAAACTCACCCTCCCTCAGGGTCTATGCTCGAAGTCGCCACGCTGGGATAGGGGCTTTCCTATTGGTGTGTGCCCATGTCGCCACTACTGGGGCATGATTGGAGAGTGTGCGTGCTTTAATGGTGATTCCCGTGATATCTTGTAGTGATTCCCTGCCCGCGAATATGTAGTCTATACGTGTAAATGTTCCATGTGGTGCGCTGTAGTGTGTATAACCCCTCCCTTCCCCGTGTACCTGCCTCCATACGTCTTCTAGCTGTAGCTGGTCCAGGATCCCACACAGTTCTTTGGCTGGAGGTGCCGGATTCTTGTATTTATTATCAGATCTGTCGAGGAGGGGATTCAGGGTGCAGTTGAAGTCGCCGGCCCAGACGAACGTCGCCTCCCTGTATTGCACTAACTTGGGCGCTAGTTTTCTGAAGAAGTCCCTTGCCTCAGTATTCGGTGCGTAGGTGTTGACCAGGCATACCTCCGTGTTTTCTAGCATGCCATGCACCAATACCAGCCTTCCCTCTGTGTCGGTCTCTTGCTTGAGTAGCTGGATTGGGACCCCCGGGGCAATCCATATTAGTACACCTCGTGCGTAACTTGAATATGTGGCGCTGTAAATCTGTCCTCCCCATTTCTTGTCCACCTTGGCCTGCCTGTCCCTTGTGAGGTGTGTCTCCTGCAACATCGCTATCTTGATTTTCATCCGGTTTAGCCAGGCATAAACCCTAAGTCTCTTGACATACGCATTGAGTCCTCTCACATTCCAGGTGGCTATCGTCAGTTCATCCGGTTCCATGATCTCCTTTGTTTGATTGGCTTCCGTGTCCCACTGCCATGTCCTTGCACCCTGCACTTTATTCCTCTCGTGCCCATCTCCCTCGGTGTCCTGGTCGCGGATCTATGCCTCTCGATGCAGCGGCTGCTGCTGCCACATGGGTCCTGTCCCATGTTGCTCCGGTCGCTAATTGTCTGTATTATTTCAGTGTTCTCTACAATGATTCTTCCATAGTTTGTGCCTTGTACTGCCCATTCACTCTATTCAACGTCCATAACTTTAACAAAAACTGAAAAACTAACGCCCAGCCACCCTCCCCCTGCTCGGGCTCCGCCGCTTCTCTCGCCATGCTCCTGTAATGGGCGCAGACTCGCCGCAGCATGATGCCGTAGAACTGACATCCAAACTGATAGTTCATTCTTCTCGGGGGCGCCGCCTCTCTCAGCCAATGCAGCTAAAGTGGGGCTGATTGCTCCTCCATGCTTACTGCTAGCTCCATTTAACTTACATAATGCTTATTTTCTTGTTCCAGATTGCCTTTGTTACTTCTCATCGGGGTCTATTTGTAGGATTATTAGCGTTTCTCTGCCTCAACTGGGGGAAGCCTTGTGAGTCCATCCAGCTGTGGGCTTCTTCAGTGGAGTCGAAAAAACATGTTTTGCCTTGGTGTATCACCTTGAGTTTAGCGGGGAACAGGAGCATGTATCTAACCCCTGCGGTCCTGAGGCGTTCCTTTGTTGGGCCGAACTGTGCTCGTTGCCTCTGTACCATGGCCTTATAGTCCGGATACATTGTGATCTTGGAAGAGTTCCTGATGATTTCCCCCCCCTTCCTTGAGAACACTAGTATTTTCTCCCTGTCTTTGTAATTCATGATCTTAGCAATCATCGCTCTCGGGGGGGGCACCCGGTTGGGGTCTTCCAGTCAGAGCTGTGTGTGCCCTTTCTACCACAAAGCCCTGGGATAGTGCACCTACTCCGACCTCCTGGAGGAGCATGTTCTCGACGTATTCAGTGGGGTCTCTGCCCTCCTCACCTTCCGGAATTCCAATTATACGGATGTTCTTCCACCGCGCTCTCCCCTCTGCGTCTTCTGCTCTCCTTTCTAGAACCTTAATTCTCTGTAGTACCTCCGACATCTGTGTCTGCGTTACTGCAACCCCCGCCGTATTTTGCTGCACCTGCTGTTCCGTCGCCGTCACTCTCTCTGTTAGGGTCCTCACATCCTGGCAGAGAAGGCCCACATCTACCATTATTGTATCCAGTTTATTTTATAGAGATGCTTTCAGGGCCCCGATTGCTGTGTCCATTTTGTTTTCAAGCGATTCTTTCATGGAGGCGATTGCTTCCAGTATCGTGCCTTCGTTGGCGGGTTCCACAGGGCATGACGTGTCATCTGCCGCGGCGACAGTTTATGTCCGGACGCCGTCGTAAAAGTCTCCATGCTTACTTGCTTGGTTTTCCCCTCCGTTTTCTTGTTCGGCATCGCGGGGGAGCCGCCCTCTGCCTGCGTCGCTGGTACCGGTCTTGGCTGCGCTTCACGTGCCGTAGCCACTGCTTTTCTGCCGCCCTGCTCCCGGTGTTTTACGGATCCTCCATCGGGTGTATACGTTAGGTTCTCGCGGGTGTCGCTTCAGGTTCGGGCCTTCTCGTGCCTGCTGCGTATGTCGCCTCACCGTGTCAGGGGCCTTTCCGCCTTCACGTTTCACTTCCACCGGCTGCACCGATCTCCGTCGTGGGGTTGATTCAGGCTCGGGTCTACCCCGCACTTTTTGTTATGCGCGTGATGTGTCCCTCTCCTGTGGATTCACCAGTTCATTCTGTATTACGCGGCCGGAGCCCTCCCACAGCTCGCGTGCCCGCCATTTTGATTTTGCTGGGCGATTCCCCTCAGACGGTCTAACTACTTTTCCACCGTCCGGTTTCCTCCGGGGGCTTCGCCGGTTGGGCAGCAGGTGAACCTGTATCTACGGGGAGACTTTGGCGGTCTTCTGGAATCAATTTATGCTAGTTTTTCTCGGATTTTGTCAGGATCGCTCCGGAGCTCCTCGGCAGCGCGTCTCACTACATCGGCCGCCATGTATGACAGCAATATTGCAAGTAGATTTGTGGTCAATCATCTTGTGCATTCCTGGGGGTATTTTTCATTTTTTGGTTAGTTTTACATTTATCTTTCTTTTAGTTGTGTTAACTTAGTTTGTGTCCTGTCCGTCGTAGCATCCTGGGAGAGGGTGATAAACACCCATTACATCTGTTGGGAATGGTTTCCAGGGGGGCTCAATGCCCTAAAGGGTAAACCTGGTAGTAATGGGGGCACAGCCTCCACTGATACCTGAAGAAGAGTGTCAGAGTCTAAACTCCCAAGCAGAGACCAGCAAGGGTACCTAACTTGTGTAATCACCCAAGACATCCCACAAGATTTTGACATACTCAGATGGACCCAGCCTATAAAGAGGTCAGCACACATCATCTCTTCCCAGACGTCTGTTGTTGGACTTACCTGGAAGATTGTTCCTCTCCATCCTCTTTGCCTGGTCCCAAAGGAACGAAATATGACACAATGGACTATGTGGAAACACCCACCTGAGTTGGTAGGTCTGGTGAGGGTTTAAGCGTTCTGACTACCATTGCACAGTATCTGTAGAATAGACTTTTTGTTTCCTGCAACAAAGAGTGAAAATAGCAAAGGTAGGCTAAACTAGGAAAGGTACACAAATACTCTGAAAGGGGAGAAATGCTCAACCATAGCACAGTCTGGTGAACTATCCCAGCTGGTGCACAGTGGGGAAGAAGGGTTTAGTCCTTTGGATACTGGTAGCACCATCCTTGTAACTCAGATCTATTTATGGAGCTGCAGCTGGGTCCAGGGAAAGGCAGGGAACATCAGTTCAGAAACTCAGCCTTCAACCCCTTGTTTTTATAGGGGATCCAGGAACAACTTACACTGGTCACATGAGATAGCTCCTTTCCCGGGCCCAGGTCCCCTCATCCAACCAACCCTCATTACTTGTAGCAGAACCCATAGGCTGTGCTGAACCCGAGCCAGTGGGGATTTGCTAAGAGAGGATGGGTTGAATCGTGTGTATGTATTTGTGTGCGCGTGCGTGTGTGTGTGTTGGTTACAGAAAATCATTTGGTTTTGTTACTCCAACCCCTATTGCGTATGACTAAATAGATGTATTTGTTTGCACACTTGTTTATTTACTTCTACAGGGACAGTAAGATATAGAACAAGAAAACCCTACAGGTTCAACAAGCTATGAACACATTCATTATATCATAGTTGGGATCAGCAATGACATCATAAATTACATCATGGATAACTTCAACAAGCGGACTCAGCGTTAAGGTTTTTGTCACTTGTAATACCTGCAGATTTTCATGGGTTTTGTTGCAATATATATATGCGGTAGTGGCCCTGTAGTTATGGTTAAGTTGCTCAACTCATAGGAAGAGCACTTTTTCTGTGGCTTATAATTTTGGTGCCGTTTTTGACGAATCCTCGCCTAACTTCGTAAAATAAGTATATGGGCACATCGGCATGATTTTTCAAAGTTTGGTGCGGTTTCATCAAGGGGGGCAAAGTTATAGGGGGTCGCACAATTTTTTAAATCCTCATAGACACAATGGTAAACTAAAATTTCTTGCAGTTACAGGCCAAACCGCTGGATGGATTTTCACCAAACTTGTGCTAGGAGCGGTGGCTTGCTCCCAGAAGTGTGCTTTTGTACATTTTGTGTAAATCTGTCCAGCAGTTATTTTAAAAATGGCCAAAAGGAGGTAAAAAGAAATGAGTGATATCTGGGTCCGGTTGGCGGACTCATTTCCTGATTCAGAGTCCACGGACACCCCTGGACCATTTAGGGGCCTGCTTGATTTCCACAGACACCAAAAACGCATGCTGATTGGATGTTCAAAAACTTGAGGTGCATCAGATTTTTTTAAAAGGTCGCCATGTTGGATACTCGAAGATTGCCGTTGGCTACGTAAAATGCATTTCGGGTTATTTTGTGGCCGAAAGAGTGCCTGGAAAGTGTGGGGGAGTGGGACAAATTTGACAGGGAGCTGTTTTATAGGTGAAAAAAGCAGTGCATGTGCCGCTGAGTCTGCAATCATTTTTACTGTTCGCAGCCATCATCGGGAATGGGGAGGTTGAGGGTGAGTGTTGTTATTTTTAGGTGTTTTGTATGTATTTGTTATATGGTTTAATTCTATTGTGGTGGCTGTGGCCAGTGGCCAGAATCTTGGGGGCATGCCAGCCATTCCCGCAAGAATGTGGCCATTGGCCAAGGCCATAGTTATATATGTATAGTAATTATAGGTACTGTACTGGGAGTATATAGTATATGTAATATGGTGGACTGATATAATTGAGGTATATATGGCATTTATGATCGTAGCAGAATTGAGGATAGTGTTTATGGAATCTGTATTCGTTTCTTTATCAAGAACAAAATAGGATAATAATGAGTATGGTTACTTAGTTGCATTTGGTAATAAAGCTGGAAGCTCTGGTTTTATTTATGTGAAAGAAAACAGTACAATTAGTTAAACAATATAGTTTAAAACCTTTAATTGCATACAATTATACATATGGATTTACTGTTTTGACCGTTATAAGTAGCACATTCTATGCACTAAGTTTGGTACAACATTAGTGTCTGGTACACTGTAGTTGTGTTGACATGAAATAATCTTTGGGTCATTGGGAAAAATAAATCCATAGTGGATAAAAAAAACCCTACAGTAAATATATACAGTTGTTTGCATTTATATTTTGTGGTAGCATGGATATATTGGGAGTGTGAGTGAGATAGGATGTTTGTTTGAAGTGTGTTGTAATTAAAGGTATAACCATACCTTTAATTACAACACACTTCAAACAAACATCCTAAGTAGTTAGATAGTTAGATAGCTGTTGGCGTATTCTAACTTTAATGGCGTTTACAAGAAGTTTTGTAGTAGCAATAACTGTGATGGCATATTTGAAGTGTGTTACAATGAACAGCATTATGGATATAGTTAGATACTCGTTGGCGTATTCTGTCTCGGGTTTTAAAATGACTAATGTAATACTACGGATGTAGTTATATACCCGTTGGCGTATTCTAATACAGTATTGTACTATACTTAGTGAGACAATTTGGGTTGAAGGAATATTAAGTTGACATTTGTTAGATTTGCTGGTAACCTATGTTTTGGAGTAACAGAAGTGTTGTTGCATTCAAACCAACCACTTCTTTTCTTGACATATGCAATATAGTGGCATGAAGTGGTTGTGGCACCTGTGTAGTATATTATGCCTACTGTTGTGAAGGTTTTCTTGCCAAGAGATACTTGGCCATGTGTAAAGCTAGTGAGATTAGGGTTATTTTTGGTACCATCTACAGTGTACCTTAGAAGCATTAGTATCACATATTGGCCATGTGAGTTAATTTGTATGCTGCAACGATTGACTGAATTATAAGAAGAGCATAACATGCCATAATTTTCATTCTGCAGAAGCTGCTGAAATGGAATGGATTCATAATTTGATATGTATACATAGACAAATCGTTAAGGACAAATCGGCGGAGTGGCGGCGAGTGGCAGTCCTGCAGGGTATACTGCTGAGCAGAGTCTGTCTTCCCTGCCCTTTACTACTGGAGGAGCATTTGCAAACCTACCTACAAGAACCACTACAGTCCGCGGAGCGGACGCGAAGTGGCGGCGAGTGGCAGTCCTGCAGGGTATACTGCTGAGCAGAGTCTTTCTCTCCTGACCTTTACTACTGGAGGAGGAGCATTTGCAAACCTACCTACAAGAACCACTACAGTCCGCGGAGCGGACGCGGAGTGGCGGCGAGTGGCTGTCCTGCAGTCATGGCAGTCACCATAAACTCCCCCCCGAGTGAAGAGAGGCGCAGGCTGCGTAGCTCACGCCCAAACTTGGATCTTGATGAAGCGATGCCTATGGAGCCCCTCCAAGACCCAAGGCGTATTGCAGATAGAAGCCCAGGAGGCAAAAAAGGAAAAACAACAAAAAATGAATCGCGGTATACACACAAACACACGAGACCAGAAGTTCTTCATAACCCCCAAAGTGCAGCAACCCAGCAAGCACTCAAAGCGAAGAAACATCCTGAGCAGCGGCCCGCGGGATCAGATAGCAACGCTGGATCCCCTTTGGCAAACCCGGTGTACCCTGTGAAGTCTCCCCCAACTGCCTACCTACCTGATACTCCCGGAGGGGTGATCGGGGCGGTGCTGCCTCGTGGTGAGGCTCCGGGGTCGCCGATCAGAGCGGCTACGACGCCGGAGGAAGTTGCAGGCAGCACGCCCAGCGAGGGCAGCGGTGTCCGTGAACCTCCGACCCTGGCGCGCGGATTTGGAGCAGTGGGGGCTGGGCTGGGGGAAGCCGCTCCTGGCTCTCGCATCTCGGTCCAAGCCCTCGTTCACTGCAATGTTTGAGACACCCAGGCGAGGCAACAACTGGATGAGTCCTCGATATCCCCACAGGGTGCTGCAGTGGAGCAACCTTGGGGAGGTGAGATTGTGGACACCAACAAAGATCACCAACAGCCACCGACTGCGGAACTCGACCAAAACACAACAGATCGTTCGAGAAATCCAAATTTAAGAAAGCGCCAAAGACTCTCCCTTTCTGCTTTGCAAAAAAGGAAAAACGCCGCCCTGACCTAAAAGAACTGAAAAAGAAAGGCTGTCTCCTTCTCAAACACGCAGTTAGTAATAAAATTGGCAGAGGCGACACTTCTCTATTCATGAAGTCGGGGAAAGCCAAGAAACAAATCGCCTCACAGAACTTACTAACGAGTTTCTTCAATTGTAACAACGCTCGACGAGTGCCCCGCGGAGTTGAATTAACAGATGTGGAAATCCTGGAGGCAATTCAGGACTGTCCACCGAAGCACAAACATAGAAGACTGGATCACCAGGCAGCGTTTATTTCACCATCAAAGGCACCTAGGCCTGACATCAATGTCCAACTCCCCCAGGAGACACATTGTCTGGGAAGCAACGAGCCACCAGACCTTCTGACTAATATTGACTCACAGCATCGGGGTGAGGCAGAGTCGATGCCTCAAGTGGCACCTGTGGTAACTGTAGTATCACTGGCCCTGCTCCACCAAAGTCCAGTCGGTGCCCAAGAGCAGCTAGAAGGCGAAGAAAATCACACTGATACCACGCCTCAAAAAAACCCGACAGAGCCTGAAATAAAAGATGTCCCCTCAATCAGTACAGAGGGCGGATTATCTGCAAAGGCCACCAGGCCCATGCCTACTACCCTGGCATTGGAGCCACAGAATCCATCAGGAAATGACAACCCAGGAGCTTCACCAACGGGGATGAACGTTCCTACTCTAGCCTTAGATAACACGCTCCAACTGGACTCAATTACCATTGGAGCTATCAGTAATGGTTGGGGCAGAGTCGAAGATTTGTCCTTCCCTCCACCTCTACGTGGCCCGCATAGAAGCTTCCCCTCGGATTTGTCCTCAAACAACTCTCATCGAAGAACACCAAGTGCCCCTCTGCCACCACTTCACACACCTAGGAAGCCGAACGCCCAAAGGTCTCCATCTATAAACGAGACTCCATCGAAAAAACCCGACATGTTTGCCATCATGTCGGCCATCAGAATAGCGCTAGCCCCTTTCACAAAACTTTATGAATCTATAAACGACACCTTAAAGGACCATAAGACACTCCAGGCAATGATTCATACAAAGTTGATTTATTTAGAAGGCTACGTAATGGCACAAGAGGACTGCCTAAGACAGACCAAAGATCATCTTCAGCACAGTACTTTAACACAGAGCCCAGGAAAGAAAATATTTTCTATGGAAGAGGGGAGGACCAAAGACAGAACCACAAGAGTCATGGCTGAGCAAACATCTCCAGCCATCGACTTAACCATACCAAGCGTGCCGACCGATCCACAAAGCCAAATGGAATTACAATCAAACAAAACAAATTTAACTGGTGGTGGAAAGTGTGGGACTACGGAAGTGCTACTTATTGTAGATGAGTTCGTCCACCTACAACCTGTAAGCATTGACCAACCTTTCCAGATCTTTACAAAAAAGATCTAGGATCAGAAAGAGCGACAATCACTGGAAAGAGAGTTTCTCAAACACCTAATCCTGCGACTGCGTCAACTCATTCTAAAACAAAAATAACCGAAGCTCAGCCCTCAAAATCAAGCTTAATCTCAAGCGACCCAGTTAAGCGAACAAAAAAAAATCTGCAGAGCAAACGGGAGCCTCTCAATCACCAAAAACAATTGAGGACTTTATGGGAAATTAGACTTTTATGAACATCAGTCAACATCTGGAAGAAAATGTCTCACAATGTGTCACAAGGAAGGCACTATCTTCCCCTGATCGAAAAGTGACTTTTGTTTCCCTATTGCACAGTCCATCTTGTAGTACAGTAGTAGACAATTCGGACCAGAATTCCCCTTTTTTGACATTAGAAGAGCGTCGCAAAAGCATAATACAATCAGGCAATGTTGAAAAAAAAGGGGGCAAAAACAAATATGCTTCTGGTAAACAGCAGCTAAATTCTACAGAAGGGCTACCTCGTACCCTAGTCCAGGTAAAACCAGGGGAAAGAGCTACAGTGACTAGACAAAGGATCAAAAGCAATAGCACGGATCTTGAAAGACTTAAACGGGAGAAAGAGAGAAGGAGATCCCCAATTGACTCTGGTCCCTGAAAACCGACCACTTCTGTGTATCAATATCGTTCTCAAACAGAAAAAAATCGCAGGGTCCCAAAACTCATACCCGAGTGGTGGTGGCGATTCAAATTAGAACAAATTCAAGGAAATCATGACAACGTGATCCTAAACAGAAGTTCTGTGTTAACCTTGTTTGATTATGTTCCTAAATTGAGGGAAATTACTACTGAAGATCTCAAGATTGTCGACCCTGGCCACAAAAAAGGCAGAGCGTTAACTTATTTATAAATCTCATCAAAAACGGTCAAAGATCTGCTAAGGAGAGAGGCAAAAGAACTGCTTAGACTAGGATATGATCTCACTGAACCGAAAAAAAAACAGACAAACTTCACGAACTAAGACTCGATCCTCAATGGTTTCAGAAAGATCGTCACATCAACCAGCAACTAGCGAAGTTAGAAAGCACGAGAATTATAATAGAGAAACAGAGACGCGGTCTCCAAAAACTGATTACCGACACTCTAATTCTGACATAACGTTGCAATCACATGACCAGAAACTAGAATGTTCCCATCTGAAAGAAAGGACCCACCCAATCAGAAAGCAACCTTCTGATGCAATAACTAACAAGACAATTGATCAACAGACAAGCAACAACAATACAACTTCTCTAGTCTTGGAAAAAACAATCAGACATCTACATTATTCCAGTAGAAGAAGACACTAGACTGAAAAACCCGATCATTTCGGACCTATGGGCCTGGCTCTCAAAAGCCTTTACATCAAAAAAGGCTAAATAGCAATTCAAGTTTCAGTCCTTCGCCAACAGAGAGCCATGAAATCCAGCAACACACAACTTAAGACTTGGTTTCTGGAACACTAGGGGTTTCAAGCACTTAACAGTCACCCGAGATGTAAACCTAAGTGACTTCGATATTCTGTGTTTACAGGAAACATGGCTTACGAAAACACCCACACTGGATGGGTATGAAATCATCCTGGCACCGGCGAAAAAGAGTACAATGGGCCGACCATCATCTGGCCTCCTTATGGCAATCCGTATAGGCCATGGGTTAAAGCTGGATAAAATACTAACGGCAAATCAACATCTTTTAGCAGCCCGCTTTACATGGACTCACAAAACCGGTCCTGATAAGAAATTACAAGACACGCAATTAGCCATCCTGAATACATACTGGAATCCGGCAAAAATCGAAGCCACAACCTTTTTGAAGGCACTTGAAATGGCAATTGACGAGATCTTGGCAATTCATCAAGTACTGTACTTATTAATATGTGGGGACCTAAATTGAACAGCTGCCTCGCAAAAACTTAAAAGAAATTTTACTCCAGCAGACCACAGAGGAGCCCTGTGGCAAAACCTAATAAATTCCAGAAAATTCCAAAGTCTTGACACAGTCTTCCCCAACCCGGACCGATTACCGACATGGACAAATGGTTCGATCAAATCTACAATCAACCACATTTTTATCTTGAGATCATTTTTGGACCTGATCACGTCCTTTGAGGTAATTCAAACAGAGTCCAGCGACCACAACTTCTTAACTACTTCCTGGAAGAGTATAAATGATCCTGGGGAAACTCTGGCCCATCAGTTAAAAAAGACTAAAACTGATGTCCAGAACTACACGTCAGACTACGGACCTCTGCTAACAGCTTACAAAAAGCCCTACTCAAAGATGCACCCATCTTACAACCTCAAAAGACACACTTATGATATGCTGGTAGTCGAAAAACGACAGGATTATCGAAAAGCACTGAGAAACGCAGCTAAACTGACCAGAGACCAAGCGGAAACGGCTCGTCGGGAAGCAAAAACCGCATATTGTGCATGGCTAAGAGCTCATCGATTGAATCTACATCAACAAGACTCTGAAGTAATAATTAAGTCCATTTGCACAAAGAACCCGAGAGAATTTTGGTAATTACTAAATTCCACTTCATCGAACAAGAGTAGTAATATCCAAAACGCAATCAGAGAAAAGACCTGGAGAAAATACATCGAGGAAACCTTCAAGCTACCTTTTGGCAGCCAAACGTCAAATCCTACTGAAAATCTGACTGCCTGGGAGAAACTTGACGATCAAGATGACATTTTTGAGCTAATAACCTCACTGAAAAACTCCAGAGCACCGGGCCCGGAGGGCATTACAAACATCAACCTAAAAGCACACCCCGAAGCCTGGTCAATATTAATCCGCCAAGTCTTCGCAAGATGCGCAGAGTCTAAATCGATACCAGCTTCATGGGCCTCAGGCATCATAATTCCAATATACAAAAAAGGTGATACCAACAACCCCTCAAATTACCGTCCAATTGCTTTGCTTGATCCAATTGGAAAGGTTTATGGCTCATTATTGTTGAGAAGATTTGAAACCTGGGCCGGTGCAGCTCCGTGCAACGACCAATTCCAATCAGGGTTCAATAAAAGCTTGGGAACCTCTGCCAATATCCTGATGATAAGTGTTCTTAAAAGCAAAACGATGGAAGGAGGCCCTAGGCTATACATGGCCTTTATAGACTTCACACAAGCTTTTGACAGAGTTGATAGGTCCCTGTTATGGAACAAACTAGAATCTTGGTCCTGCCCTAAAGAAATTTTGGAACCCGTCAGAGCCCTCCACACCAACACCACTGTCAGAGTTCGACTAAAATGCAAAGGCTCTCTGTCATCAACCATCGCGACTCATAGAGGAGTTAAACAGGGGTGCCCGCTGGCCCCCTCAATCTTCTTGGCCTACCTTGGAGACTGTCAGTTATCGGAAGCCGCAGTTAGATCTTTTCCACCGAAGCTAGGCCACCAAAAAATTAGCTACTTTATGCGGACGATTTGATCTTAATTGACCAGACGCCAGTAGGATTACAACGTCAACTTGACAACCTACTGTCATATGTAACTACTAACAACTTGTAAGTAAACAAGGAAAAAACCAAAATAGTAATCCTAGAAAGAACAGCTATGAAACCAGACAAGATCAAATGGTATTATCAATCGTCTGAGATTGAAATAGTTCAAAGCTTCAAATACCTGGGCATAATCCTGGATAGCTCCAAGAAAATATTAGCCATGCAAGAATCCCTCCGTTCAAAAATCAGGTAATTGACAACCGAAGGTAAAGCAATCGACCAAACATTTGGTCGGTTCTCAACAATCCCAGCCATACATTTTTACAAAATGAAAGCAGTCTCAACAATACCTTATGGAGCGGAAGCCATGTTACTGCTACCGACTGAAATATGGCCGAAATTGGAAGGATACTATTGAGAACAGTTCTTGGCTTACCTACTTCTACACCAGTAGCTTCGATCCGTAGAGAACGGAGACTTCTGTCCTTGCAAGGGACTATGAACTGTAATTCATTGAGATTATACAGAAAATGCCTGCTACCAACGAGCCCATTGCTTTACAAACTAATAAAAACAGAGTAGGCAGCCGACACAAATAAGACGCTACAATCCTGGAGGAAAGACATACTTGCCCTTTTGAAATCAATTGAGAGTGACAAGCAGGAACTGCTCCTAAACCTGTCAAAGATTCAGAGGAAAATCAAAGAACTAGACTGGATCCAGACTCTGTCAAAAGCCTCTGAAAACAAACTAACTCTCCATCTGCCCCCAAATACAAAGAAATTGAATGAACTTCAGGGCTATATTAAACAATTCCCCAGTAGGCTAGCCAGAAACTGCCTTTTGAGAGTGAGGCTTAATCTTCTTCCAACAAACGAAATTAAAGCCATCAGAGGATTATCAGAGGATTATCAGACTCAAGCGACTGCAGACTCTGTCGAAAGACAAATGAAAAGGAAACAGTATGCCACCTTCTTCTCAGATGTATGGAAACAAAAAAAAATCACATGCAATATTTTGCGTCAGACCCTGCGTTGGAGACTGAACATTGTTGGTGGTCTAGGATGATTAGCGGCGATAAACCAACGTGGCTCATGGCAACGTCAAAAATACTCCAACACGTGATGATCCAACTGGAAAAGGCTTCATAAGCTATGAAAATTGCTAAATGGGACAACAAGAACTACGCTAAAGCCTTTCATCCTCTACATTACCCTGCGTAGAGACGTCATCTCGAAAAATAAGAAATGCGAAAGGGCTGATTTTCGGCCGAAAAAAAAACGTTAAAAAAGAGTTAATCATAAGAAAAAATGGAAGACATTTATCTGAGACACAGAAAAGTTTTGTAAAAATCATTTATTTGATTCAAACAAATAAATAAAAAAAAATATTAAAAAAGCGTTAATTAGGAATGTGCTCTTGTGAAACATGGGTGCAGGGAGTGCATGTAAGTTTCCATGTGTATGAAATATGGAAGATTTCATTCATCGGAATGTTTTTGGCTTCTAGTACTTGTAGTGAGTACATTAGGAATTCTTTTGAATCTTTCTGAGTGTTTATGGTGAATTTTACCATTCATGTAGAGTCATCCAATTCATGCCTTATACCTGAGACACTGTGAGTGCTGTCAGGATTATTGTGGAAATTCTATGAAGGACGAGCATTTGCAAACACAACTGGTCCGAGACATTTAAGTAAATGCTGTGAACAATTGGTGGTAAATGGAAGAAAAGATTGTTACATTTGCAAAGCAATTTACTCCAGTTGTGTTGCTAAATTTAAATGGACTAGAGAGTTGTGTCTCTGTTTGCTTTGATGGGCCTGCAGTTCTTTTTTGAGAAGAGACATTTGTCTCTTTGTCTTCTGATGGATGTGCAGGTGTTTTTGAAATAGAGTGTTTTGTGGTTGTATTATTTGATGGAGTAGCAGTTGTTCTTGTTTTTTTTAGCAATGGGGCAGATGGTGCGGGCTTGGAACCAGGGAACCATTTTTGGGTTTTGTCATTGTATCCGATATCCACGGGTATGATTACAGATAACCAAGAGTATCTGTAGTTCTGTAGCTGTGGCTATAGAGGAAGAAAAAATATTTTTACAGCTACAGTGAGTGATGTCAGGGGTGGAAACTCACTGGCCATTGACACAATAGGCATCTGGGACTCCTGTCCATGCAGTAACTGGGACCAACCCTGCTTAGCATCAAAGCTAGGAAGCGTTGGCCCCCCTCAGGCCATGCTGCCTAATAAATGAGCAGAAGTTACAATACCACTTAGAGAAGCGGTATTTAAACTGTGGGACGCGACCCCCCAGGGGTCCATGGGTGCATCCCTGGGGAGCCCTGAGAGCTCAGCATGAAATGTAAAAAAAAAAGATTTTTTTTTTTAGATTGGAAGAAATGGCCAGGGGTGGCTCACATGGTCGGCTGAAGCATGAAACTGTCTCAGGCAACAATGAAAAAGTGGTCCGCAGTTGTAAATGGATATTCATTCCTTTAGTCACAGACTGGGCCTCATTACAACTATGGCGGTACAGTAAAAATGGTGCCTGTGAGCTACCGGCACTGTCGCTATGGTACCGCCATAGTATGAGTTGTGCTTGCGGGTGCCTGATAAGCCCACCAGGTTTGACCTGGCAGGCCGAGCAGCACCCGTGAGCACAGCTTGTCGGATGCACCGGCACCGTTACTAACGGTGCCGGTGCATCCAAGCTCCCCATTCCCATTTGAGCCCTATGGGGCTCAAATGGGAATGGGGATCTACCGGTACCGGCATCCGCTAAAATGGGCAATTATCAGGTCCGCCTAACTCGGCATGACCCGGTAATTGCCCATTCGCGGGTGCCGGATCCGGATGCAACTCCGGCAGCAGCCGTGCCTGTTTTACTGGCACGACTACCACCAGGTTTAGGGTTGTAATGTGGCCCACTGTTTGTATAGTACCCAAGTGGGTGCTTTGTGTTAAAATGTAAGTAAATTGTGATATATTCAGCAACAATGGTCAAAATTACTAACTGCATAGTAAAGTATCTGATCAAACTGGTCGACATTGGCAAAAATGGTGGCCCATTTTGACTGGCCCACACTAGCATTTTAAATTTTTGGTACAGGCATTGCCCTATAGGCCAGTCGGAGCCTGGCAGCTCATCCAGAATGGCGAGGGGGCGCCCACACAGTGGCCCCTCACCCATTATGGAGGAGCTAAGGAGTCAGCCAAGTGAAACAGTGAGCACTCCCTCAGCTGCTTTTTCCAGCTGATGGAGTGCTCCTGGGCTGGCTGAACTGTCAAAGGGAAACACTGTTTCCCTTTGACAGTTCAGTTTAGTTCCCCAGCCGAACATGATCACTGAGCCATGCAAGTGCTATGGCGTTTTGCTTCACCAGCATTGCATAGCTCATTGGAAATGTTGGCTGGGGCTCTCTCTGTCTGTATGTCTGAGGGGGAGCTCCTGCGCCTCCTCGCACATACGGACAGAACAGTCTGGAGCAGGGCATTTCAGCACCCACACGCAGGCCAATGGCGAAGGTATGTTTATGTTCATTTTTTTTATTTAAACATGTGTATGGATGCGTGTATGCTTATGTTCTGAGTGAGTGTATGGTGATGGATGCTCGTGTGAATGATAGAGCGATTGCTGTATGAATGTGCAGCGCCTTGCATACACATATTCATGTTGATTGTGTTAGGCCCAGTGAGCCCCAGGGGACAGGGATGGTATCTTTTTACTGGACATCTACCATAGATGTCCAGTAAAAAATGTCATGCCTGCCCCCTGTTCCCCCTAGCACCAATTGCAAACTGTTTGGCTATTTAGCCATTTTTTTGTTAAAAGTATGCTCTACAATGCAACATTGTAACCCATTATTTAAAAAAATTCACAGGGGGAAATCCCCCCAAACCCTTCTTTATTGGTTCGGGCTCCCTCACTATGCTCGGTCACTATGGCATTTTTGGGGGAAATAGTTATGCCCCTCCACTTAAAAAAATCACCAGCCGCCACTGGCCCTCAGACTGTGTTGGGAACGGGATGGGGGAACCCAGGGACTATGGTGGGAGCACAATGGGCGAGAACCATGGGATGGTGGTGGGAGTAGAGTGGGGAGAGCCCAGGGTGTGTGATGGGGTGGGGAGAGACCAGGGAGTGGGTAGGAGTGGGTTGAGGGAGTCCAGCGACTGTGATGGGAGCAGATGATGGCACTCAATACATATTGTCCATTTGGCATTTCTGGGGAGTCCCGGCTTGCCCACATTTTTCTCAGGGGGGCTCCGGCCAAAAATGTTTGAAGACCACTGATTTAGAGCAACATGTCCTGAGGCGGCCACCACTTCCTAGCTTTGAAGCTAAGCAGGCATGGATGGGAGACAGTCCACAGTCCGGGGTGCTGTTTGTTTTCTTAGTGTTAAATATCTCATAACACACTAAGAAAACATACAGCATTCACATTATTTATTTTTTAAACCATGCTACTGTCATTCCTTGAAAGTATTGCGCTCAGAGACCATTTTTTTTTCTTTTTGCTGAATTGCATTCTGGTATTTGTAGTCTTCCAGTCTACACTTTTTGCTGAACATGGTTCTATAAGGATTTATATATTTGAGTGACATTATGGTATGTGTACTTTTCAAATTATCTTTAAAAAGCAGAGTATTGTTGAAAGCCAGATATGGGGGGAGGAGGGGAAATGATGAGACGGCAAGTAAGTCATGAGTATTTGCCCAGAATATGGCAAGAGAGTTTTCCAATCCTGGACACGGGTGCGCTTGCTCTCTCTTTATTCTCTCCAGTCTTACCTAACCCTGACTACCCCCACCTACTCACCCTACTTACATCTTTTGTAACACCATCATATCCCCACTATCTCTTTCCCCATCCCCACAATCTGACCACACCCTCTCTACCCTTACCTAGCCCACCCCCACCCTCTTGACTCCTACCCACCCATTGTACCTCTACAGAATCTATTCATGTTTCTGCACTATTTCCCCAGTCTCTCTTATGCTGTATATATCTCAAAACACAATGTACAAGGACTACTTAATACACACATATGAACATATGTAAATACATTTTTAAAATATGTTGCTAATAGTTGTGGCTACATTTCAATCGATGAGATTGGGTGAACCACATGCACGGTTAATTGCAGCAACGCCTGGAAGGCATTTCCACGGCTACGACAGAGCCATTCACTGCGTGGCACACATAGTCAAGGCTATCTGTAGCGCGCATGTGTAATCACAGATATCTACAGGCCAATGGGATGCTGTGTGTTTTGTCAGACTGCATAACCGATGCTACCCGACATTTCAAACTATACTGCGTCACAGAAATGGCAAGTGTTATAGGGGGAATATGAGAGGGCAGGGGAGGTGTGGAAGTCATCAGGGTGTGGGGGATTTGGTATAGCTGTTGGGAGCACTTGGTGAGCTCTTGAGAGAGTAGGACCGTATGTTATTGTTTTCCATTGTTTCCAACTGTAAATGTATAGCATGGATTTTATTGTATAGTTTTTTTCAATCCATGTGGGATTTTTCGCTGATTGCACAATGATTATTATATGTGAAGAGAACAGTGTACTGCGCACAAACGCAGTACTTATGAGGCTC
Organism: Ambystoma mexicanum; assembly: GCF_040938575.1. Taxonomy (NCBI): domain Eukaryota; kingdom Metazoa; phylum Chordata; class Amphibia; order Caudata; family Ambystomatidae; genus Ambystoma; species Ambystoma mexicanum. The sequence goes on from NC_090935.1 coordinate 976,518,651, forward strand.
AAAAAATTAAACATATGTTTATAACTGTTTTCATAAAGTATGTTGTCTAACTAATTATATTTTCTTTTTTTTACAGACAGAAAAGCATAAATCATGACATAATCACAAGGCACATATTACTGTGGCCATGGCCATGGCAGAGACAACCCAAATGTGGCATATAGTTCATAGAATTTTCATCACTGAAAAATTGGGTGTTAGTAGAAGGACAGCAGGTGGATTTGAGGTACCATTAGACAAAGTTCTGGCTTTGATGTTTTTTGGAGGTGTTGTGATGGTGCATGGAGGTGATGATGGAGGAGGTGCGGATACTCGCTGACGTAACGTACGTGGCCTATGCATTCTCACATTGTGGTGCTATGGGCCTTCCAGTATACATCATCAACATCATTCCAGTGGACACATACTTGATGATTGATAAGGACAGATGTGCCCACGCTCTGTTATGGAACAGTCAAAGGGGCACGTCGTAGCAGCTTCTGGTACAAGGTGCACTGTGTCCTGGGAGATTAGCCTAGGGGCAACGTGCTCGCCTTGTATGCAAGACGACACAGAGTAACACAGGTTCCATCCCCACATCCGCGCTTAGAAACCTCTGGGTATTAAGTGCGTTATAAATCACCTTTCATCATATCATAACCTCTTTTCTGGAATAGTATTGCTTGACACAGAATTTTCCGAACTGTCTGGACGAGTCTTCATTCCAGTAGCCCTCTCCCGTGGTGGGGACGGATTAGGAACACAACACATATCCTCCTCACTGCTGCCCCTTCCATCAGACATGATGTTAAAAGTCTGGAAGAGGAGGAAAATATAAAACCACAAAAACTATGAGTGTTGATGGAGGAGCTGCAGATGCACAAATATGAAGGGAATGAGGTCCATGCATCCTTATGGTGTTCACGCGCCTTCCTATAGTCATCATTGACTTCATTCCAGTGCACTTGAACTGGGTGATTTATCAACACAGAAGTGCCCAAGTTCTGGGATTTTGTAAATTATTACAAAATTACTGTGGGCAAGGCTAGGCTCTCTACCTCTGCACACATACTGTATCCCAACTTCACTATATCCACTGAACCTATCTCAACCCGCTCTACCCCAACCACCCACCATACTCCCTCCTCTTTAGTCTTACCCACACTACCTAACAATGACTATTTTGAGGGGTCTGTAATGTGAAACTCACAACTGTGTTTAGTTTTCTCAAGGTTTGACATTTTATTTTGAACAAAATTGGAAAATAAATATTAACTAAACTTACTCTACCTACTCAACCAGGGGATTCCCTACTTAGTTTAGGATCTAAGGGAAAACCATTCATTTTTATGGCCGTGAACCTTCCCGCACAAGAAAGATTTAGTTTCACCCAATTCTCTGTATCCCGCTGTATGGCCATCCAGAGCGGCTTGTAGTTAGCTTGGAACAGGTCTCATAGTTGATTTGTTATGGTGATCCCTAGATAGCGTATGCTGTCGCTTCGACTTTCAACCCCCATCTGGCTGGGTTTGATTCTGGGTGTGTAGTCTGGCCTTTCAGCGGCAGGGCCACGGTTTTATTGCGGTTTATTCAAAACCCAGAGTGCGCGCCATATTCTTCCAGTCTGCTCAGGAGTGCCGGTATGGCCTGTGAAGGGTTGAGTCACGTGAACCAGGACGTTGCCCGCAAATAGGGCTAATTTATATTTATTTGCCAAATCTATCGAGGACCTTTATCGTGTCATCATTACGGATAGTCTGGGCCAAAGGTTCCATGACCAGGGCGAACACTAACAGAGAGAGGGGGCACCCTTACCTGGGCCCTCTCGTCAACATAAAGGAAGGAGATGCCACCCCGTTGACCACTACTCTTGCACTTGTGTTGATGTAGAGTGCGTGCACTCCCTGCACCCAACCCGGTCTCAGGCCTGCTTTTTGGAGGACTTGGATCATAAAACGCCATTCCACCCGGTCAAAAGCCTTCTCAGTGTCGACCGAAATCCATCGGGTCTATGTATCTTTCTTCAATCGATGCCATCAAGTGTAGTGTTTTGCAATGTCAGAGCCCTGCCTTCCCTTTACGTACCCCACCTGGTCACTGTGTATCAGAAGAGGGAGGGCTCTGCTCAGTCTGTTGGCCAGTACGCTAGCATATATTTTTTCGTCCACATTCAACAATGAAATTGGCCTGCACAAGCCACATTCAAGTTTATCCCTCCCTTCTTTGGGTACCACAATAATTCTTGCCTCAGTGAATGAGGGCGGTGCTTGTCCAGTAGCCATGATGTCATTAAACAGGCGTGACAGAAATGGGGTAATGGCTCCCTTTAATCTCTTTTAGAAGGTCAGGGTATAACCATCTTGACCCGGTGCCGACCCTGCCTTTAGGTTGGAGATAGCGTGGCCGACCTCTTCTGTTGTTATGGGGGCGTTCAGTTCAGCACGGTTTGGGGCTAAATTGGAGGGAACGTGATCTTGGACATGAACTCTGCTGTGGTCCCTTGAGAGGGGACACAGTCTGAAGTGTGTAGCTGTTTATAAAACTGAGCGAATCGGGTGTTAATATCTTTTGGGTCCTTCAGGGTAGCTCCTGACGGGGAGTTTATCTTGTTAACTGCCCTTTCATCTCTTTGTTTCCGTAGTTTGGCCGCGAGTAGGGTGTACGCTTTGTCCCCTTTTTCATAATATCTTTGTTTAACGTATCTAAGGTGGATGACAGCCTTTCCCTGCCAAACGTTTTTGAGTTCCTGCCTGAGTTCTCTGATTTCAGCTAGGGCTTCGGCCTCGTACGCCCTGCCTTGTCCCAGGGCTGATTCCTTATCAATAATTTCCTTTTTCAGTTGGGTTTCTCTAAGCAGTTTGGTCATCTTAACCTATGCCCCTTGCACTATCAATAGGCCCCTAAACGGGGCTTTGGCCACCTCCCAAACCGGTGTGTGAGGGAGCTCTCCCATGTCATTTTTTTTAAAGAATTCTCACATGTCTTCATCTAGGGATTATCTGAAAGGGATTCTCTAAAAAGCCTGTCCCTAAAGAGCATGTCGTTGCATGTTCATCATCTATCTATGTATCTGCTAGGGCTCATGCCTAGTTCAATGGCCACCATGTTGCGATCTGACCACCCCACAACCTCTATTGTTGCACTTTTTATGTGGTGTTCGAGATCCCCTTCCAGGAAGAAGTAATCAATTCGAGAGTACGTTTTATGTGGGGGGGAATAGAATGTGTATGTTTTTGGTACTGGGTGTATGGCTCTCCAAGCGTCGATCAGCAAGTGCTCTGATATCAGTTTCTGGAATGATCCTCTGTCTCTGGGGGGACCATTCCTTCTCTAAAGGATTTCCAGTCCAGCTCTGGATCAATGATCTGATTGAAATGACCCCCACAGATCAGAGATCCTGTTCTTTCACTACCCAGCAGTGACAGGAGAGCTCTACAAAATGACAGCTGATGAGTGTTTGGGGCATATGCAGAGCATAGGGTGACTTCCTTAGACCTAAAGGTTCCTTGCACTATGAGAAACCACACACCCTGTACAACATACCTACTCCTCCTTTCTTTTATGGGCCTGATGCCCATATGGCTCCTCCCAGCTGCCTACCCCTTGGAGTAAATTCCTCTTTTGCATTGGATTTGTTTTCCTGGACAAATAGAATGTTTAATTTAGCTTGTTGAAAAGCCTTGACTAGCATGGACCTCTTCTGTGGCGAGTTAAGACCCTTTACATTTAGGGGCCCCATGCGTATAGTGTCAGCCGCCATTCATGTTTTGTGGAGTGTGCATTCTGTTCAGCGATGTATGTTGTTCCTTCCACAGTGTCCGAGAGCTTTTACCTTTTTGTCGTGGTCTAGGCTCAAAAGAATGTGTGCCTGGTGGCCTGTTATGGAGGCCTCCGGTCGTACCCCAGTCTGAAGCATGTAGACAGATATCCTTATGGTTTGACCCCTCACTTCCCCTTTTGCTACCGTGATCGGAACTCCAAACCCCCTCAACCTTTTCCTCACCCACTAGAGGTATAAACAAAAGAAAAGAGAAAGAAGAAAAAAGAACAAAGAGGGCCTCCCTCTAACATTGGAGATGCCCTAGGTACTAACATAGGGCCACACAACGGGGGCCGCCCCAAGAACCCATTGAACATTCATATCGAACTTGATTGATGATTGTAAGCGCAAGACCATAATGACAACAATATTCTTTGCCCAGCCTGGTTCACAGTCCAAAATGGGGCTTGAGGGGGGCAGAGCTCTGCTGGAGCATTCCGGTGGCTGATTAGTCTCTTTTGTTTAAGTTTTCTGAGCATCATTATTGCCGCTGTTGACAGTGAGTTCCACTTATTCCTCCCAAGCCCACTGATTCTCTCTTGTCGTCTATCCACCCCGTTCACAGGGTGTTCAGTCTTTTGAATTTCCTTTGCCTTTTGATCAGCCCCTTTGCGGCCAGGACTCGGCTGGTCTTCTTGCGGGCTCAGATGACAGTGGTATTTCCTCCCCTTCGGCTGGTCCATCATTTTCTTTCAGGCTCCGCAATACGCTGGTGGCCTCCTCCCCTGAGACCACTCTATACTTTGTTGGCGTAGCCAAACATGAGTGCGAAGGGGACGCCCCATCTGCACCTTATGCCGTGCTCTCGCAGCCAGGTGGTTAAGGGCCGGCAGTGTCTCCTGTGCACAAGCGTGGTGGCCGATAGGTCTTGATAGATTTTTACTCCGGAGTCTTCAAAATCTATGTTCTCTCGTTCCCTGGCAAGTCTGACAATTTCCACTTTGTGCCGGTAAAGGTGGCATTTAGACACCACTGATTGTGGGCCGCCCGGGGGACGGCCCGCTCGGTGACCTTTTCGAAATCCAGTTCAGCAGTTAGCGGCGAAAGGAGGAGTGTGCCCACTAGAGCTTAAATTCTTATTTCCAGGCTTGCTGGTGTTTCATTAGGGGTTTCCTTTAGGCCTGGGATTCTTATGTTGGTCCTTCTTTCTCTGTTCTCTAAATGATCGACCTTTGCTGCCAGGTCTAAGTTTCTCTGCTCCAAGTCCTGCAACCGGCTCTCTGTCTTCATTTCTATAATGTCTGTGGATTGCTGATAATTCTCCAGAGCTTCTACTTTATCTTCTATCTTATGCACTCTCTCTTGGAGGGCATTGACTGTTGTGGTCATACTGTTCCTAAGTGAGCGAATTTCGTCTAGGAGAAGGCACACATCTGCTTTCGTGGAAGTCTTCTGGTCGCTTCCAGGGATGAGGGGGCCCTCCTGGGACTGGGAGGCCACCATGGTTGAGTCCCTCTGGCACAACTCCTGCAATCTCTGAGCTGTAGACGGGTCTAGCACGCTCTGCAGAAGCACTTGGCCTGATGCACTCAAGAGTTTTTCACTTCTTTGCTTGTGGTTTGCTTGTAGCTATTGCGGCAAAGTTTATGTTGCATTTTGCTTTTCTCTTTCTGGCACTCGTTAACAAGATGAGGGTTGTGTAAAATGGCACTTCGCTGGTGGCCCAGTCACCCTCCCAGCTTGCCGCTTTTGCTATGCTTCGCTTCAGGGACTGGGTTTTAGCCCATTTGGCAGATGTTTTGTTCGGTGGAAGAGGGGGCACATGGACCACAGCTTCATTTCTTGTTGGTTCTCTGTTGTGTCGCCAAGCTTTCGTGGCAAATATCAGGGCACCGCACTGGAGGGCGTCTTGCTGTCCAGATTTTCCTCTTGCTAAGGCGCCTTAGAGCTTGGTCATCTCACCAGCCTGTACCAGGGTGCAACCACACTGGGGTGAAGGCGGCAGTGTGTGGTGCTTGCCTTAAGCAGCCCTGCTTGGCCCCTTCCTCCAGGAGGCTGTGATGGCAATTCCTGCTCTGGGGGGACTTTGCGTGAAAGGCAGGCTCCCTTCTAGCACTCAGCGAGTGTTCACTGTATGCCGGCAACTAGGTTTTAGAGGATGCCGCCTGTTGATACCGTGGATCAAAGCTGTGTGCCTCTTTAAGTTTGTTCGTGGTGGGGTGGGGAGGATGCTAACCATGTCGTTAGGCTGCGTGGTGAGCGAGGGGGGGGAGAACCCATGACAGCATGAGGCGTCTTGCCTTAGTTGTAGATGCTTGCTGTTTTTTCAAAGTGACTGTGTTTTCCAAGAGCGACGGCTCCCTGGACCGCTGTTTCACTTTGTTCAATTGCTGGCTTCTGTGTTGTGGGCTTAATAGTGCTCTGTGTGCCTTAGGACCACTTAGTCACTCCCAGTGGGAACCCTTGGTGCTCCCTTGTTTTATTCTTAATGTATGCTAGGGCGGTGAGGGGACCCACGGTCGTGGATCTGTTCAGGCTTGCTCGCGGACTGCCCCCCCGACTCTCCTTACCCATTGTTGCTCAGGGGGGTGTCGTCAATGCCTGCCTTCCACGAGGCCTCTGGCAGGCATGTCCTGCTGTTCTGCGGCAGCCCGCGAGGCGGTTGGAACTTCCCGCAGCCACACGTCAGTCAGTTGCTTTATCGAGCCGTGCTTAATGTGTTTCAGGCTGAGCGTCCCTCCTTCAACCCGCCAGAAGGTCCCTTCGATGCCTTGTTATTGTTGAGGCAGCCACCTCACTTGGTCCACTCAGCAGCCTTCGGTCACGGTGCCTTCCGATTTCCTGACCTCCTCGCAGCCGAGGTCGCTGTCTCCCAGGGTCTTGCCTTCCTCTAAAAACTGCACTTGTCTGCTTTGCTCGTTTGCTTTGGCGCGCTGCTAGAGTTGTTGATGCACTGCTTCAGTTTGGAGCTCAGCGCCGTATCCACGTGGCTACTCAGTTCAGTAGTCCTTGTGCCGTTGAGGCCCCATGGGCTGGGGGCTGCGCTTCTCTGAACTGAATTTTCAATGAGGGACGGCCCGATTTCTCTCAGGACTCGGTCCCCTTGTAGCTGGGCCCTTCTTGCATTCAAAAACACAGGTCAGATGTCTTGCCGGCTGGGCAATCTCAGGTCCTCTGCAGTTTCTCGAGGAGCGAAGTGCTCAGGCAGCCATATTGCCTGCGCCCCCTTATGGTCTCCTGCTCGGACATTTTTAAACATTTGAAAAATAGTTTTTTGCAAAAAAAGACTTAATTAGATAGCTAAAATTTGAACAGTAGGTCCAGTTAATGGAAAAAGAACTATGTCATGAAGAGCTTTTGACAGCTGAATTGGCAAAAGAGACTCATGAGAGGGCAGTCAAGATTCTGCAGTAGAAAGACAAAATGCTTTAGGCGAGACAATTATTGAAACTGATTTATAGCTAGCCATGGAAGAATTAGAAAGTGCAATGCAACAAACTAAAGTTGCAGAATTAAACTTAATGTAGAGCAGAAGGATTTTTATTGTTAAATCAAAGATAGGTTCTTACACTGTTTACAAAATGGCAAGCATGAATGTTCTTGTGTCCAATACAAACGTCTATTGATGTATGTTAGTGGACAAGCGGGAACAGGCAACACTTTTATAACTCATTCATTGAGAGCAATGATAAAAAATGTAACTGATCATGTATCAAAAACAGGTTTAGCAACATTCAAGATAGGAGGTGTTACTTTACATCCATTGTTGATGCTACCAGTGCAGCAAGAGATTAAACCTGTGCATCGAAAACTGTATCAAGTGCACCACAATAAGTAGGAAACTTTCTATTAAATACCTTGATTGTAGATGAAGTAAACAGGATGTCTATCTTTCATTCACTTGCAAATGCAAGAGGTCTTGAAGAGTGATTATGACATTTTGTTTGGAGGTCCTTGTTTTTGGAGATTTGGTACAATTACCTCCTTTGAAAGGTCAACCAGTTTTCAAGATGCTGCAATCTAAGGATAGTAAAAAAACTATAGGCAGCATTGGTAATGTCAACCTTTGCAATTGTTTTGAATTCAGGTAATTTACCATTAATATGAGGCGATTTGCCGAAAGGGCCTCATCACGAGTTGGGTGTTATCCCAGCGGTAATACTAACAGGATACTTCTCGACGCTAATAGCACTACTGCAACTCAGTCCGGTGCAGTTTGCTGTGGATCACGAGTGGCAGGGGTGGAAAATTCCCATTCCGCATTGGGTCAATAGGACTCAGTGGGGGGGGAGGGATATTACTGTGGGTGGTAATTGCGCCTGCAATAATAGCGCCGAAAATGGCCAAAAAAGGTCCGAAAATTGTCATTTTTACCTCCAGCAAGAAATTGGAGTTAAAAAGGCCATTTTGTGCCCAACTCGTGATTTGGCTAGCCCTTAAATGCGACAGTAATACCATTACCGCTGCATTTAAGGACTCAGGCCTAACTCGTGATGAAGCCCTTAGAGTATACAGAATTAATAAGATTTGTATCGGTATACTTGAGGAGAATATGAAAACAGTCTTAAAAAGGAGTGTTGGGAAGGGGGCAGCCCCGTCCCCAACAGGCACTTTAAAGTAAGGCAAGATGCATTTGAGGCAATGTGATGAGCCAGGTGACAGGGTGAAAGTGAGAGGGACGCCTTCCCATCCAGCAGGACTCATGTTAATATAACCAATGAACAGTTTAACTACATGGTGTGGCCCAAGATGCTGGTGGCATCGCTATTTTGCATAGATACTAATACTCCTAGGTAGAAGAGGAGGCTTGCACGGCAAATACGGCATTACATGCACTAGGCCCAAATTCACGAGGTCACAGAAATCTCTAGTCATGCCCAAGCTCCCATGAGGACCCCCATCCACCACACTGTTATTCATTGTTCTTGAAAGTGTTGCAAAGATGTGTTTTTCACCCAAGAGGAATGCGTCCTGTAAGAACGTGATCAGAGACCCGTGCCTGGTGTCAATATTATCTCACATTGGCCAACGCATGACCTGGCCCATTCCCAGGTCACCACGAGTTATAGCCCATATAACCGACTAAACCCTAAGATCCTCGAATTCCATGGCACCAGGTGCCCTTTGACCACCAATCCCAAAGTAACAAGTCCTGAAATGTTCAAAGAGGATGGACAGGGCACAACGTTGAGCGACAATCATGGGATTTGTATTTCGAGGTGCTGGGAGGAATACATTATAGACCTTGGAGCCGAATGGTGCGGAGGGAGTGAGTGAAATGTGTGTGTGAAGGTTAGAGTGCCCCAGGACCTCCTGTGTGTCCGTCTTGAGGCCTGCCAAGTCCACAGTATGAGTGATAAAACAAGCTGCATAGTAGGAGTATAATTCATTTGTTTTCTGACCTTCAACGTGAGAAGAAGATGAGCCCCAAAGCACCCACATGATGGAAGATAGATGGACTGGGCTGGGACCAATAAACTTCCATCCCTTATGCCTAAAGGTGGTACCTGTATAGGGTCCATCCAATCAGCCATGCAGGTTTTTACTGTATGTATTACGTCATTTATGATGTTGTTTGGCTTTTATAAGATTCTGCTTGTACTACTTTTTGGCAGAACATTCTTAGCAGCAGAGTTATTTGCTGTTGCTCTCATCTGCATGTGAGATAAAACTTGTTATCCTTATAAGATCAATGTGGGCCTTTCTTCCCTAGCGGGTTGTATTCTCTCTGGTGTGAGCGGTCAGGGGCATAGCTTCAGGAGTCTGATTTCTAACATGTTTCATGAAGGTTGCATTGTGCCTGATGTCATGTTGACTCTTTAAGAAAGGAACATTTCTTGTGTTGCTTTGATGTGTACACTTGGAGAGTGTGACAAGTTCAATTCTACAATGCTGCTCTCTGAGAAGCAAGACATTGTAGAGATAAAATTGTGCAATGTTTTTAGGCGCCCATCTTATGCCATTAGAGTTAGCTAGAAAGTAAAGGCTCCATTAATTCAATTAGACAGTTCAATTTCTAAAACAGCAGGTCTAGAAACAGTTTTACAACTGTGCATTAATGCACAGGTAATGTTAAAGAGGAGCTTGAATGTAGAAATTGCAAGGTTTCACCAAATCTTGGCTCTGTTGGTCCGGTCTCACATGGCGACATGTCGATTCGAATTAGGTAACATAGTTCAGAATTATTTTCAAAAAACTTGTGTTTACTAAGATCGCGTCTCTCTGGGTTTGTGACTTAGCCAAGAAAAACACCACATGTTAACATTAATATAGAAGAGAAAACCCAGGGTGAGACTGCGCCCAGTTTCAAAAAGATGATTTAATATATAGAAATGCCCTTTAGAATGACACGTGTTTCGGTCCTTTTGTAGACCTTTTTCAAATCAGGGCTAAATTCAATTATATGGTGAGAAAATAAGTGTCAACAGTAACAAAAACATTATGTTAATTCACATTATTATACATATACGTGATGCAAATTGAGACAATTTGATATGTTTGGTTATGGAGAAACAAAAAATTCAAACAGTCCAAAAATAAGAAGAGCAAAAACATGAGAAAGTAAAAAACCAGACAAAAATAGGTAGGGAAATGGGGAGGACATGTAGGGTCAAGAGAAACGAGCACAGGACTAAGTTAGTTTGTAGTTCATATATGGTCTCATTGTTAAATTAGGAAGTATAGAATGGATAATGTTAATATTACCTCGGATTCTCTAGTTCCCCTTTAGTTAAGTTTTGCAGAGATTGTCTGCTTATTCTAATTTCGGGTTAGATCCCTTGAAAAGAGTGAATGCATCATTTAGCGATATTTCTATAAAGGATTGCATGTCAAGTAATCAGGTTTAGGTAAACACAGTTTCACCCTCTGCCCAGGGTTTCATTGGTGTATTTGAGTCTGAACATATTCATCGGTGCGTGTTAATAAAATGACATCTAGCAGCGTGCTATTGTTATAAATTCATTTTGCAAACATTCCGTAATCCACAGTCTTACCAACTAAACTCTATTTAAAGTTATACATGCATACAGGATTTCCGTAATCCACGGTCTCGCCAAATGATTCTTGCTTAAAGCTCTACATATTCAAAATGTTCCTGACATGTACCTTAATAAAGGCTCTTTACGAGTGTTACCCTTCTGATTTAAAAATGTGTGCTCGCCTAATATGCCTTCTAGAACCAAGCGCGTGCTGCTTAAGTACAGCGCTCTCTGGCCCGCGGCATTTACAATGTCATGAAAACAAAAGAGTCGCAAACGATGAGACGGTCTCTCACCTTGCACATCTGTCTCGCGTTTGATAGCGTGTAGCCTGAAGTCCGTAGGGGGAGTCTGAAAGGCGTCCCCTTCCTAGTTCTTCAGAGGCTCGGTCGTCATGGTAACTGACTACCACGTAAATCCGTTTTCCATGACGAGGGCCAGTGTTTACTTCTTGTACCGTGGCAGGCACTTTTGAGCAGTTTATTATACCATTACTTTGTTTATGTCCGAGTTGTCCAAATTGCGTTACTACTATAATAAAGATACTGCTAAGTATTACTGATTGATTACATTTACAAGAATCTAAGCGAGGCCGGTGTATGTCTATTTAGAGTGAAATTTGATGCTTAATGGTACTCGAAATTGCTGTATTGTATAAAATTACAGAGAATGCGAAGCCACAAATTTTGAAACCAATGCTGGGTAATTGTTTTTAGGTGAGACCTGCATGCTGGGAACCACGTATATTTACCATAGTCATCTGCTTAATGGATGGCATATGTCCCATGGTGTGGGCACCATCCATAGTATGGTAACAAAGTTTAAAGGAACTGATACCAAAATGAGGACCTGACAGCTGTCGAGAACATTTATACTCAATGCCAAAGACCTAAATTAGTGTTATTGTACCATTACTGCGCCATACTGATGGCCTTAATCATTTGTTTGTTGAAAGGTTGGATTGAATAGAACCCAAAGAGAATAAAAGAACTCTGTCCTGTAACCTTGCCCGACTATGAGCTATTACAAATGTTAAGAGCATAAATCATAAATCACATCGTAGTAAATCATTACAATAATGAAAGCACCCTGTACATCATAGTCCAGTATGGTCCCTTTTCTAATTATAGAAAAGACACAATTTCATTGTCCGTGTTTAGACCGAGAACTGTGGAATTCAATTTACAAATTATTCTCGCCTCTGCTTGTCTCAGTTTCTTTTCCTTGTTGCCACCTCTTTTACACAAAGAGACTTTCTGGAGACCAATGAATTTTATGTCCACCTTATTGTCCATTTGGTGTCTCTCTTGCCAGTGGCATGCCAGTGGTAATCTTGGGTCTTGACTGCCAATTTTGGCTAAGTGTTCTCTGATCCGAAACCTTAATTCCCGAATCGTGCTGCCGATATAGACCAAATTGCATACGCATATGATCCCATATACTCATGTTTTGACCTACAATTGATGGCTGCAAGATGTTTAACTTTCTATTGTTGGTACCAGTAAACAAGTTTGTTTGTTGTGTGCATATTTGCACATTGTGCATGATCCACATTTCCTGAATCTATTCAGAGTTTCTTTCAGCCAAGTCGATGGTTCCTCCCTAGGTATGTCTGGGAGGTTCGAGGGGCTCAGTTTATTCTTCAAAGTCTGTGTTTTTTTGTAGATGATCCTGGGTTTCTGATCCACATTCTTTGCAATGTTCTCATCCAGCTGGAGAAGATACCAATGTTTAGCTAAAATTTTATACAGAGTTCTATGGTCACTGCTATATTTTGTGATGAAACCAATCGTGGGTTGTTCTGACACTTTGTTCCTGGATATGAGTGTTTCTTCATGAGTCATTGCTAGACTTTTCTCCAGGGCTCTCTTCACACAGCGTTCTGTATATCCTCTTGCCAGAAATCTGGATGTGAGTAGTGTGCATTCCTTCTCAAAGTGGTTCTTTGTCTGACAGTTCCACCTGGCCCTTAGGAATTCTCCTGAGGGTATATTCACAATAGTTGGTCTGTGATGGCAGCTTTCTGCATGTAAGGTCGAGTTTACTTCCGTGGGCTTCCTATATGTGCGGGTTCTAACTTGGTTTTGATCAATGTATATTGTAAGGTCCAAGAAATCAATACTGTCCTTATGACAGGTGCCCGTAAATTGTATGTCCATTTCGATTGATCCTTTCCTTAAATTCCGTAAAATCTGTGATTGAGCCTTTCCATACTATTAGTACATCGTCTCTGTATCGCATCCAATGAGCCAGTTGTTTTTGATAAGCTTTGTCTTGATAAATAACTGTCTCTTCGAATAGTCCCATAAATGTATTAGCCAAGGCCGGGGCATATTTAGTGCCCATTGCCACACCCTTGGTCTGTCTGTAGAAGCAGTTATTGAAGTTGAAGATATTGTATTCGAATGTAAGTTCCAACATTTCTTTTACCATTTGGATTTGCTGGTACATCGATGCTGAGTCTTCCTTGAAGGTGTGATCTATTGCTCTTAGTGCCCAGGTATGGTGGATAGATGTATAGAGGGCCCTAACATCTAAAGTAGCTAGTTGATATTCTTTGTCCCAAGTCACATGTTTAAGCTTGAGAATCACATCTGTGGTTTCCAAGTATTGGGAGATGTTTTCTGTAGCCCAACCTATTCCACTAAGAATTGGTCGGCCTTCCGGTATTTGGTCATATTCTTTGTGAACCTTTGGAAGAAAGTACATGATAGGTGTTGTTGGTTCTTTGATGAGAAGGTAGCTTCTCTCATCATCCGTAAGGAGACCCTTGTGGTGCCAGTTCTTAATTCGTAGCTCCAGATTAAGTACTATTTGTTTAGTTGGATTTGTTGATATTATTACATAGCAGACTGGGGTGTTCAGGTGTTTTCTGCCCATCTCCAAATAGTCCTCTCAGTTCATATTAACAATGTACCCCCCTTGTCCGCTTCTTTAATTACAATGGTGCGGTCAGTCTCTAGGGTTCGGAGGGCTTCTAGTTCCTTGTTGGTCAAATTCTGCTTAATTTTTGTCTGGTGTCTTTTTGAATCTGTCCTATAGAGGTCTTGTGATACCGCCTTATAGAAGGTGTCAATGATATTGTCTGCTGCAAATTGGGGTACAAATTTTGAAGCTGGTTTCAGCTCCCTGATCGGTAAAGTGTCTGGTTCCACATTCAGGTCTTTTAATACTTGATTGATGTCATACTCTGCAGGTTCTGCAATAGATCTTAATAAATGAATTTCTTATATCTCTTTGATGCTTAGATCACTTGGTGATGTTTTGGTTGTTTGTTGATAGGTGTCTGGTGCTTTAGTGGCAATAAAAAACTTTTTAAGTTTTAATTTACGTACGAACTTGAAAAGGTAAATATGCAAATCTGTCTCATTATGCTTCGTCGTTGGGGAAAATGACAGTCCTTTATTGAGTAACATATCTCCCTCTAGGGATAGGGTTCTTCTGGATAGGTTCAGGACAATGTTTTGTGTTATTTCGTTCTGTTTGTTTCTTTTGAGCTCGCTCAGGTGAGCCTTTTGTTTATATTTCCTTGTGTTCCTGGATTGGTTGAATGTAGAAATTGGTCTAGTCAATGGAGCAATGGGAAGAGTGGTTGCATTTCACACCTTTTCACACAGTACACATGTTGAACATGTTTTTATAAAGTTTAATCATGTAGAAGATCCTCATTTGATTTCTCAGACCTCTGCACTCTTCATGCTTTTTAAGGATACCTTTGTGAAAGGGGCACAATTGGGTTGACTTTAGAAGCAGCACTATTTGACATTTGTAATGCAGTGTTCAAAGAAGGAATGTCATATGTAGCCCTTTCTCATGTAAAAAATATTTAAGGTTTATTTTGAATAAATTTTGATGAATCAAAAGTGACAGCTGACATTTCCTGCATTGAAGAATATAATAGATTACATGTACTCTTTGCTCCTCACCTTGACCCTATACCTCTTCTTGCTAATCGCTTAGCAAGAACAAATAAAAATAAGGACTCTGTGATGCTACATTCAAATGATGCAAAAACTTTAATTGGTTGAGTACTCAGAATACGTTCAGTATTCATACAGTACTTTTATGAATTATGTCTGTTATGAAATATATTGCATTATCTTTCGTAGATATTATTATTATGGTTACTGAACAGACGAAATGAGACCCATTAAAAAAATTGGGCAAGTTATTTTGAATTAAATATCCAAACAAAATGTTCTTAGTATGCTACAGAAAAAAACCTTAGTTGCAGGGATGTTAAGGTGAGAACTTAATGCAACAAAACCACTGAAATTCAGCTAAAGCAACTTTAACTTTGGGCCCTCCATTGCGCTGCCTATGACCACAATGATGACATCACTGATGACATTACTGGTGAGATTAGCTCTCCACTCACCAGCAGTCAGGGTAGAACTCCGTACATGTTGACAGTTTTCTTCCGGTTTATTGATGGTCCTTCAATTGCAGACCCAGACCTTGGACAGTTGGTGTTGTCTCTATGTTGGGATCTATGTCATTGATGCCGCTGCACCCTGCTTCTGGCCCTGCTGTGTGACTCACTTTGTTCTCTCCTATCATTTAGCTCTCCTACTCCCTTTAATCTCACCCTGGGTACTGGGATACATCTCCTGAGGGCAATGGGTCTCCTCTATCTGTCACTCACTCATACTTATAATGTAGATATCATCTTTTAGCAAAGTAGTACAAATGAAAGCTTCACAAGTAGTTATATGATGTATGTTTAGCTGTTGACTATTTTCATTGTTAAGAACTATTCTAAAATGCTAAAATCACATATGTAAAAACTTAAGGGTGGTCTAAGTATGTGCAAGTACCTAGAGTGATGTTATGTCTGATGTGATCAGTTAAATAATCATTTGTTATCATACATGATATATATGAGTGGTGGCACCAGTGATGTCATCAGTGATGACATCTGTGATGCCATCAGTAAAGTCATACATGATGATATCAGTGATATTAGTACAATATGACCACAATTATCATATCACAGTTGACAATCCTGATGACATCACTGGTGACATCACCAATTACATTATCTATAACATCACTGATGGAATCACTGATTAAATTGCAGCACTAACCGGCCATGGGCAGTGGCAACAACATTTGACTGTGCCCACTTTATATTTAAACACAATAAGGGGCCACTGTAAACTGTGATGCCATCATTGTCATCATAGGCTGTGCAACATGGGGCACAAATTGCTTTAGCTGAATTCCAGAGGTCTTTTTGGGTTACGTTCCTATCTTCATGTCCCTGCAATCAGTGATATCATCAATGACATTTGTGATGTCATCTTTGATGTCCTTGGTACTACTCTTAGCAATGCACGGTGGTGGCGTGAGTTATGGTTGCTTACCTTAACGTAACTAGTGAATTTCTGGGGGGTTTCGGTTTTACTCTTAACCATAACGTCCCTTTAACAACGTTTTTTCACTGTTATTTGAAATGCTGATTATCACTGTCCCACTTGTACCTGTCCAACTTCCCCCAACAATCACCCCAATCAAATTCACAAAACATAAATCAAACACGGTTTGATGAAACTTCTCTCCCACCCCAAAGATGACTTTATGTTTCCCATTCCCATTCCGATACCACAGCCCTTTTATAAATACATTTATATGTATACTATAAATATCTTGTAAATCATTCTTGCATAATTTTCTTTTTATTTTAAAACCCAATTGGTAGTCCATGAAGTGTAGGAATGTTTGGAGTCCATTCTCACAACTGATGAAGTCCAGGGATGTTGCGGTGTGTCTGGGTGTCGTGTGACAAGGCACCCGATTGCGGACAACCCTGCACAAGTGCCCTCAGTCTCCCACTGCCGAGGTCCACGGACATCATCACGCCATCGATAATGTCATCATGTGACAATGCCCGCCCAGCGTGATGATGTGTCCACGATTGGTGTCTGTGCTTCACGGACATTTTGAAACTACATTTTCATCCAATCTAGGAAATTTCAAGTGAAAACGGTGCCATTCCCCACCTCCTAGCAACATTCTTAACACTTCTATCAACTTTCTACACATTTCTATGCTGTTTTTTGTTCGCCGCATTCGTGAATGTCTGACAACATCACAGACTTCTTCGGACAGGGCCACGTGACCGTGCCCATGCAGCAAGATGACGTGTCCATGAACGGGTCCGTGCTTCGT
Source organism: Ambystoma mexicanum (assembly GCF_040938575.1). Lineage (NCBI taxonomy): Eukaryota > Metazoa > Chordata > Amphibia > Caudata > Ambystomatidae > Ambystoma > Ambystoma mexicanum. The sequence goes on from NC_090935.1 coordinate 976,535,541, forward strand.
GGAAAAACTGTATTTTCGGCCAATCTAGATAGTTTCAAGTTGAAAGTTTACCCTTCCACAGCTTGGAAGGCTGTTGGCACACCTACTATTGAACTTAAATAATGGCATCAGTCATGGCCATCCCTCCTCCCCAAGGCCCACCACCACCAGCACCACCACCAACACAAGCTGGAGGGCCTTGGACAGGGGAACAGCAATAATGATGCAGAGGAGGATCAAAAGGACAGGAACATTGGATAGAGGAAATGCCTACCTCCATCACCCAGAGAGAATCATGGGTGTCGCAGTTCTTTAAAACTGTGCGATGGGTACCAAAGTCTCGCGGTGCCCATGTTGAATGCATTGAGTGTGGAATTATACTCAGTCATGGACAACATGGGCAGTACTCTTTTGGTAACACCTCCATTCACCGCCACTTCATTCAAGCCACTCAGGCTGATACTTTCTCAGGGAGCAGTAGGCTGTCTTCCTCTACCTCATCTTCCCAAACCACTCCTGCTACCACAGAGGCTACTCCTGTGGGACAGAATATCCCACCAGCTTCCTTGTAGGCCGTAAAAGAGGCTGTTGATCCATATCTTTCCAGGACAACAGCACTCTATATATACTTTGACACACCTCTCTGCAGTGCTTTCGAGGCTGTGGTCAAAGAGCATGAGGAATACTGCCACCGACCTTAGATTTAAGGGACACCCAACATTTTTGCGTGTTCACCTGCCCCTCCGAATCTGTGGTTGGTGCCCCTTCCCTCACTTCCCACCCCCACCTTACTTATTTGCCCCTCCTGCAAAAAAAGAACAAAATCCCCCAAAAAAACCAATATAAAAAAAACACAAAAAAGGTTCCTTTTGGAGCCACCTTCCACAATTAAAAAAATAGAACTAATAAAATGATCTTATAGGCATTTGTCAGTAAAGTAGACAGACGCAATAAGATCATCCCACTCTCCTGGTCAGACCATTCTCTCCACTCCTCTCACCTGGTTCCTCTTGGCCCTCTGACCTCACTTCCCCAAGCCCTGCCAGCCTCGTTCATGAATATCCTTCCGGTGAAATGAATGGCAACTGCTGCCTTCGCATCTACCTTCAACTCCCCCCACTGCAGACCCTACCTCTCACTCTGCTCTCAGCAACCTCCATCTTGGCATCACTAATACCCTTGACATGCTTACCCCAGTAATGAGGATCCATCTGAAACATACCTCCAAGTATAATGCCAGGTACGACTTTGAACTTGCAGCCCTGAAACGCAAGTGCAGAGCTATGGAACTGAAGTGGCAGACCTCAGGCTCAGCCTCTGACAAACTGGCCTGTCACCTGCTCCAAAGGAATACCGACTCTCCATTCGTTCCAAGAAAAGGGCCCACATCCAAGCTTGAGTCTCTGGTGTATCCAACAACAAGGCTGAACTCTTTAAAATCTGCAAGGAAGTAGCCAACCCTTCTGCAGTTTCCCCCTCACCTATTCCTTGCCAGGCCCTCTGCAACGCATTGGCCTCACACTTCACTGCAAAAACTCAGGACATCCTGAGCACCCTTGCATCCCTCTCCCCCTCCCCTTATCCCACCCACCTGCCTCCTATGTCCTCCCTTCCCCCTCCGCCTTTCTCTCTTCCTTCTCTCCTATCACACCTGATGAGGTCACCATAGTTGTCCGCTCCATGAAGGTCTCCTCCAAACAGGTCTCCCCTGTTGCTCCAGAACCATTAAGGACAATGGGCCTCATTCCGAGGCTGGAGGTAAGGGTTAACGGTCACCGTTAATGGCAACGGTGACCGTTAACACTTACCACCATATTCCGAGTTCCCTTTTGCGGGTTGGCATTTAACGCCTGCTTTTAGCAGGCGTTAAAAATCCAACCCGCAAAGGGACCTTGGAATAAATTACGGCACCGTAATTTACGGTGCCGTAATTTACTCCTTCCCCATTCCCATTGAGCCCTATGGGGGGAAGGAATGGGGATGGGGAACCGGTATGGTGAATGGGGACTTACCGGTCCCTCCAACCTTGGAATGGACCGGTAATTACTCCATTCACCATGCCGGATTCCCATGGAGTAAATAGCTCCATGGTTGCTTACCATGGTGCTCTTTACTCCATGGATAGCTCCAGCCTCGGAATGAGGCCCAATATCTGCTCTCTTGCCCCTGCACTTGCTGAATTCTGCAATCACTCTTTTGCTACTGGATCTTCCCCTCCTCCCTCAAGCACTCCCTTGTGCGCCATCTTCTGAATCAAAACTTCTGTAGACCTGTCTTGTCCAGCCAACTACCGCCCCATACGATTCACCCCCTTCCTTGGGAATCTATTGGAGAATCTGGTCTTCCCCTAACTGACCCAGCACACTGAACTTGCTGGTTGACTACACAACCATCAATCTGGATTCCGAGCATCCAGAGGCAAGGAAACTGCTCTTCTGAACACCTTTGAGGACCACTCCATCCTCATAAAATGGCTTCACAATGCCCTAGGTATCTCAGAGCGGGCACTGGACTGGTTGACCTCCTTCCTCAATATTTGTCCATCCCAGGTTATTCTGGGCTCTTTCTCCTCCCCCACCGCTATCTCCACCTGCAGCATCCCGCAGGGCTCAGACCTTTCTCCCTGGCTCTTTAAAACCTATCTTGCTCCGCTTGCACACCTCATTTCCACCTTCTCCCCCAACTTCCAGTGTTATGCAGATGACACACAACTCTTCTTTAAACATCCCTCGGATCCTCTCCTTACTTCCTCCATCATTTCTGACTGCCCATCTGCCATCCAGTCCTGGTGTACTTACAATGATCTATGTGTCAATGCCAGAAAGAATGGGATGCTTCCCATTGGGACTCCTGCTCCCTCTTTTTCCCCTAACTCTGGCCATCGTCTATGGGCTCCCCCTTCTCCTTCATCTGAAGCCAGGAACCTTGTAGTCATCTGGGACTCCTCTCTTCCCTTCCACCGTCACATTCCAGACCTTGCCAAGAAGGCCCACTTTTAACTCCACCTCCTAAAAGGATTTCTTCCTTTCTTCACTTTCCCCCAGAAGCTCAATGTCTCTGAAGCTCTGCTTCACTCTAGGCTAGACTACTGCAATATCCTTTTTCTTAATCTACCCTCTTTTTCTCTGCAACCCCTCCAGCTAATCCAGAATAATGCTGCAAATTTTATCCTTGGCCTCAGGCCCAGGCACTGCATCTCTCCAGCCCTCAAATCTCTCCACTGGCTCCCGATTGCTGCAAGGATCAAATTCAAATCCCTCTGCATCATCCATAAGGCTGTCTGGGGCCAGGACCATGTTATCTACAACTGGCTCTCACTAAATACTCTCCCTCCAGATCTGTATGCTTCTCTGGCACCAACTGTCTGTGTTGCAAGTACTTTGCTAAACAGCGAACTAGTGGTCTATCTCTTTCCTCGGCAGGCTCCTTTCTATGGAACAGCATCGCCCTTCCTCTTCGTCTTGGGCCAGATCTCCTCAAATTCCAGAAGCTCCTCAAGACCTTCCTTTTCACCTTCCTCCCTCCTCTGATAACCCTCACAGTTGCTGAGATTGATGACCAGGGCCCATTTGTGTCCTCCTGGGACATGGCCTCCCACACCAAATCGCCTTCAGCCTCCGCCCGCTCTCAGCACTTGCCTTGGCACCCACTGGCCTATACCATCACAGGCCTGCACTTATTTATTGATTGGCCTTTGACCACTCTCACCAAGTCACTTAACAGCTGCTTACTCTTCCCTCTTTGGTGCAGCTAGCACTTATCCCCCACTTCCTCATCCCTCTCTCTCGCCATTTGCATGTTCTGAATGCTCACAAGGCCTAATAGGTCTGCCTCTATCTTTCATTGTTATATTTGATTTAATTTCCCATGTTCCCTTCCTGTTGCCCTGTGGGCGCTTTAGAACACAAGCTACTTGATGTATAAGCGCCTTACAAAGGTACAATAAATAAATAAATACATTTCAATTAGCATTGTGTACCAATTTTATACTAGAGAAAAAGAAAAAAGGACAGAAACAATGTTCTGTCCCAAATACTTTTTTCTAGCATACAATAAGGACTATAATTCATGGACTTTCATGACTGTCTGCGGTCTCTGCAGTCCCCTTTCCATGCTAGGCATCCTTAAAAGACCCGGATGGCATATGGACACCATCGAACAGGGCAGACCTTCTGCGCTTTTTACTTTTATGCTCGTAACACTCCCTCAATTGCTGCTTTCTAACAGTCACAAATCTATCCACCAATCGCATCCAACAACTGTACATGTAACCCTGTCATCTCAGTTCAACACTTCACATGTACTCTTGAACTCTCAGACTACATGTCTCCCGTTAGTCACAGCCACTTGCATCAAAAACTACTGTGAAATTCTATTTGCAGATTGTACAATATATACATTTAACAAAACATAGTACAGGTATTTGCTTGTTTAGCCACTCTATCAAATGCCATGTATTGCAGCATTGTGCACCTGGTAACATCAAGTGGCAGTCTCCTTACATATCAAGTACTGTTCTTTTCCAACCACTGCTATAACACACCGTTCACTGCTCCAACTACAAACTACCATTCCATTACCGCTAGGCCACATTTTCCCTATTCTTTACAAACACTGCAACACATTACAAATACAGCATTTACACGCCCCAGCGATGGGGCGGACATGGCGTTTAACAACCTGCCACTCCATACTTTTTAGGCCCTGGCAAAGCTGGGGCCTCAGCTGGGGCTGCGGGCCATTAAACGCCATGTCTGCCCCGGTGCCGGGGTGTGAAAGCTAATAGCACTGCAGAATCTTCTGGGGTGCAGATAGTTTTCTTTTTTTTGTCTGATGGGAGTTGCACTGAGCAAGTGAATCTCCCATGGGAGGAAAAAATAACAAAAAGTGGCCGCCGACATTAAAATGGAAGAGGGACTAGGTTCCTTTCGGGATGACGGCGGCCATTGAAAACATGTTAAAAAATGTCTGCCGTCATCCGAACAGGACCCACTCCCTTTTCTATTTCAATGTGGCGGTGGATGTTTTAATTTGCTTTTTTTTTGCCGCCACGGGCCGTGAAGCCAGAATTGCACCTGGGAAAGGTGGATTCTTATTGGTCAGACCGCTTTTCCCGGGTGCGAATGCTCTTCATTAAATACACCACCAATTCCTTACTGCCTAACAAAACATCCGTCTCTCGTCAACTTCTGTAACAACATTTGATTTCCTTACTCTTCCATACCCCTATCACTAACACACATTAGCACTCATACACACACACTTCCTCACCCCTTTTCAATTACCATTATCAATACCATTATAACAACCACTGTTTTTCTCAAAACATCATAATGATCCTACTTCATCACACCATCACTCCCTTACTCACTAAGAGCAGTAGTGCTCAACACCTTCCGCTATCAATGGTTTATTACCCTTTCCCCATCAAAAAGATAAACTAATTTTATACATCACAGTTATTCTTACTGCAATACTTCTTCTAAAATCCAATATAATTAGAATACAGCAATGTATATCTAACTACTTTAAGCAAAGCCTTAATTACAACACAATGCACACGAACATCCTATCACACTTACACTCACAGAACATATCCATGCTACCACACACATGTATTCTGTAACATGTATATTCTTTAAAACTATATAAATGCCCAAAAACTGTATGTAAATACAGTCAGTTTTCTTATCCACTATGGATTTTTTTCCCAATGACCCAATGATTATTTCATGTTAATACAACAACAGTGTACCCACACACTAATGTTGTAGCAACCATAGTATATAGAATGTATTACTTATGATGGCACATATAGATTTACTTTTTGTACCCTCATAAGTAATACTTTCTATATACTATGTTTGCTACAACATGAGTGTGTGGTACACATGTATTCTTTAACATTCTTTCTTCGTAAAGAAACCCCTATAGATTCCATAAGCACTATCCTCAATTGTACTACAATCATAAATACCAAATATACTTAAATTATTTATTTTTTATTTTTTTTATTTGAACAAATCTACAGTTTGAACGCAAGATTCAAACTTTTGTTTCAAAAAGAAAGAGACAACAAGAAGCAAAAAGGAAAAGAAAACTCCACAAGCCCTCCAGAAAACCAGCACGAAGACTAATCAAAAGTATTAAGCATTTGCTTTCAAAGTCACGTCAAGATAATTCACAATTGCGCACACAAGTTTTATATTATTTCCAGAGATGATCCTAGCCCACCAACCATCCACATCTTCGTCCAAGGGGGCAAACTTTCCAAGGTGCAGTGAGCGTTGGCTGACTGTCTGTTTGCATTCGATTATCAGATGATTAGATGTTTCAGTAGCCAGTCCACAGAAGCGGCAATGGTTATCTTTTATAGACTTATCGTTTCTTTGCCAAAGAATTTCTCTGTTTTTTAGAATATTCGCCCGAAACCTAAGGAATTGCTCTCGATGATGACGAGATGTACAATGTAGTAAGTAGCGTGCTGGTTCATTTAGTTTCCTGTGATCGCCTCCCACGAGTTTTGTTGATTTCAGCTTTTGTTGTGATTCATTGTTGACAATCCAGGCCCAATTTTCGAGTTTCTTTTTGGCAAGCTGCGGGCGATTTAAGAGATCTTGATTATTTATGTCTGCAGCCGTTGAGATTGCCAGTAACTTGCGAAACCATGTATTCAGTAAGTTTTGGTTGTTTGGAAAATATTCATTGGCAAAGATTTTGTATGCCGGTGCTGGTGATTTTAGGGCCATTTTACGCATTGTGGCAATTGAATTCCACACCACTCTAATGTGCAGTGAGTTTATGGCTACTTCGTGTCTCAGGATAGTCATCGATGTTGATTGTGGCAACCTCAATACTTTTCGCCAAAAGCGACCTTCCAGTACGTGCCATGTTTGCTCACTTATATTCCACCGGGCCTCAGCCCAGAAGGTTATTACTGGTACCACTTTTTGTAGGTAGAATTTAAGGACAGGTTTCAGAGAAAACTTTCCATAGTTCCTGTTGATTTTTGCTCCTTGAAGAGCGAGCTTCATCATTTTTGATGTTAATTCATCAACCCATTGCTGTTCACGGATGAAGTTGTTGAATTGGATCCCGAGGTATCTTATGGCATCGACAGAAGAGATGTTAGAATCAGCGATTTTCCACCTAAACGCTTTATCTTTCATGCTTTTTACATTTCCAATTGACACAATTTTTGTTTTTGAAGTGTTTATTGTCAATTTGTTTAGGACCATGTACTTTTGTAGACCCACTAGAAGGCGCTGAAGCCCAATTTGGGTTCTGTCCATCAGCACCAAATCATCCGCATAGATGATACATTTAATTGGGATTTGGTTTATCGTGGGTGAAAAGCAAGGAACCTGATCGAGATAGTTTGGGAGATCAGCTAGAAATAGTTTGAATAGCTCTGCAGCAAGCAGGCATCCTTGTTTGACACCTTTATGTGTCAAGATGGTGTTGGGTAGCAGACCACTGTTGTTTAATCGGACTTTGATTGATGTATGGTCGTGAAGTGCAATGATCGGTTGAAGGATGGATGCCGGACAACACCATTTTGACAGTTTAGCCCATAGTCGGCTGCGGTTCACTCCATCGAAAGCCTGTTTCATGTCAATAAATGCAAAGTGGATTTTTCCATTTTTCTTTAGAGTTTCTAGTTTTATGATCATCAAGATTAACAGCTTTACATAGACTCCAACACGCTTCGAGAAGCCTTTTTGCCTTATGTCAGTAATCTGAGAAGTTACTGCCCACTTTGCAAGTTTAAAACGCAAACTAGACCCAAAGATATTTATAATCGTGTCCAAAAGGGCAATTGGGCGATAGTTATTCAGATCATCCCAACTGCCCCTTTTATGAATTGGCACCACTATGGCGGTCCTCCACGATTCAGGCAATTTTTTAGACAAGCTAATTTTCATGAACAAGTTTACAATAAAATGTGCCCACTCACTTAGATGTTTTTTTAGATCTACATTTGAAATCAGATCTGGACCGGCTGCGCGCGAGATCTTTAAAGCATTAATAGCTCGTATAATATCATTGTGCGTCATCTGAACGTCCCACTGAGTTTCAACGGCAATGATCGTTGACAGAGGCGTTGTATCAGATTTCTGAAAAACCACGGAAAAGTGCGTTCCCATACGTCTCCTGGAATGGTGTTTATAATATTCCGAGTACATTTAAAAAGTTCCATATTTAGGATCTTCCAAATATCACGTGTATTCCTTTTCATTAGTAGGCGTAACATATGCTCAGCACGATCAATTATATAATTCCACTATATAACAAATACGTATTCTCCAACTATAGTACCTATAATTACTATATACATATTACTATAGTGTGTGTGGCCAGTGGCCAGATTCTGGCCACTGACCTCAACCACCACAATAGGATGAAACCGTGTATGTTTGATACACCTTCAAATAACAAGACTCACCAAGAACGCCCCCCAATCACAATAACATCTCTGGACATTACAATTGACCACAGAATCAGCGGCACCTGCGCAGTTTTTTTTCACATATAAAAAGAGCTCCATATCAGCTTTTTTCAACTCACCCACCTTTTCCAGGCCTTCTTTCAACAACAAAATAATCTCAAATGTATTTTCCAGACTTGTTTCCTCACTGCACTGTCCTGGGACAATGGCCGTGGACCCAATATGGTGACCATTTAAAACATTTTGATGTACCGCATATTTTTAAACATCCAATCAGCACGTGTCATTGATGTCCAAATCAGGAAATGAGTCAGTGGACCGGAACCAGATATCACAATTTTTTTACCTACTTTTTGCCCATTTAAAAAAAAATGACCACATGGATTTACACCAAATTTGCAAAAGCCAGCTTTTGTTTCCAATCTACCACTCCTCGTGCAAGTTTGGTGAAAATCCGAACAGCGGTTTGAGCTGTATGTGTGAGCAAAAATTTGTTTCCATTATGTCTATGAGGATTTCAAAACCTTTGGGACCCCCCTATAACTTTGACCCCCCCTGAACGAAACAGCACCAAACTTTGCAAAATCATTCCGAGGTGGCCATATACTTTTTTGCAAAGTTTGGTGAGGATTCATTAAACGGCAGGCACCCACAAAGTGCTCTTTTTGTAAATTGAGCAACTTAACCATAACTGCACAGCTGCTACCACACGCCATGCAATATAAAAATATATTTTTTTCAAACATTAATCGGTAACCGCGGCTTCCACACCACTCACTCATATGGCAGAGTTTGAGGCACGACTAATTTCAGCAATAACTGGATTGTGCATATCCGCGGCTACGACCACACCCATCATGGCACTGCGTCCGTACCCTTGGCAGCCTGTGTTGCTGCGACTAAAAACAGACAAATGGGATGTCCTGCATTCGTGGACATGTTATAGCCTTGGCCTACCAACATTTTGAGTGAAACTGCATCACACAAAGATTGAGTATTATGGGGGAATGAGAGAGAGGGGGGGATAGAGGAAGATAGTTTGGGAGTGGGGGAGCTATCGGTGATGTTAGGGGTTACTCAGAAATTGTTTGGGCATGCAAATGTTTTGGTTTTGGTTTTCGTCACATTTCCAAAAAGCTATGGCTATAAATAAAAGGCCATCACTGATGACATTACTGGTGAGATTAGCTCTCCACTCACCAGCAGTCAGGGTAGAACTCCGTACATGTTGACAGTTTTCTTCCGGTTTATTGATGGTCCTACAATTGCAGACCCAGACCTTGGACAGTTGGTGTTGTCTCTATGTTGGGCTCTATGTCATTGATGCCGCTGCACCCTGCTTCTGGCCCTGCTGTGTGACTCACTTTGTTCTCTCCTATCATTTAGCTCTCCTACTCCCTTTAATCTCACCCTGGGTACTGGGATACATCTCCTGAGGGCAATGGGTCTCCTCTATCTGTCACTCATTCATACTTATAATTTAGATATCATCTTTTAGCAAAGTAGTACAAATGAAAGCTTCACAAGTAGTTATATGATGTATGTTTAGCTTTGACTATTTTCATTGTTAAGAACTATTCTAAAATGCTAAAATCACATATGTAAAAACTTAAGGGTGGTCTAAGTATGTGCAAGTACCTAGAGTGATCTTATGTCTGATGCCATCAGTTAAATAATCATTTGTTATCATACATGATATATATGAGTGGTGGCACCAGTGATGTCATCAGTGAGGACATCTGTGATGCCATCAGTAAAGTCATACATGATGATATCAGTGATATTAGTACAATATGACCACAATTATCATATCACAGTTGACAATCCTGATGACATCACTGGTGACATCACCAATTACATTATCTATAACATCACTGATAGAATCACTGATTAAATTGCAACACTAACCGGCCATGGGCAGTGGCAACAACATTTGACTGTGCCCACTTTATATTTAAACACAATAAGGGGCCACTGTAAACTGTGATGCCATCATTGTCATTATAGGCTGTGCAACATGGGGCACAAATTGCTTTAGCTGAATTTCAGGGGTCTTGTTGGGTTACGTTCCTATCTTCATGTCCCTGCAATCAGTGATATCATCAATGACATTTGTGATGTCATCTTGGATGTCCTTCGTACTACTCTTAGCAATGCACGGTGGTGGCGTGAGTTATGGTTGCTTACTTTACCGTAACTGGTGAATTTCTGGGGGGTTTCGGTTTTACTCTTAACCACAACGTCCCTTTAACAACGTTTTTTCACTGTTATTTGAAATGCTGATTATCACTGTCCCACTTGTACCTGTCCAACTTCCCCCAACAATCACCCCAATTAAATTCACAAAACATAAATCAAACACGGTTTGATGAAACTTCTCTCCCACCCCAATGATGACTTTATGTTTCCCATTCCCATTCCGATACCACAGCCCTTTTATAAATACATTTATATGTATATTATAAATATCTTGTAAATCATTCTTGCGTAATTTTCTTTTTATTTTAAAACCCAATTGGTAGTCCATGAAGTGTAGGAATGTTTGGAGTCCGTTCTCACAACTGATGAAGTCCAGGGATGATGCGGTGTGTCTGGGTGTCGTGTGACAAGGCACCCGATTGCGGACAACCCTGCACAAGTGCCCTCCGTCTCCCACTGCCGAGGTCCACGGACATCATCACGCCATCGATAATGTCATCATGTGACCATGCCCGCCCAGCGTGATGATGTGTCCACGATTGGTGCCTGTGCTTCACGGACATTTTGAAACTAAATTTTCATCCAATCTAGGAACTTTCAAGTGAAAACGGTGCCATTCCCACCTCCTAGCAATATTCTTAACACTTCTATCAACTTTCTACACATGTCTATGTTGTTTTCTGTTCGCCGCATTCGTGAATGTCTGACAACATCACAGACTTCCTCGGACAGGGCCACGTGACCGTGCCCATGCAGCAAGATGACGTGTCCATGAACGGGTCCGTGCTTCGTGGAAAAACTTTATTTTCGGCCAATCTAGATAGTTTCAAGTTGAAAGTTTACCCTTCCACAGCTTGGAAGGCTGTTGGCACACCTACTATTGAACTTAAATAATGGCATCAGTCATGGCCATCCCTCCTCCCCAAGGCCCACCACCACCAGCACCACCACCAACACAAGCTGGAGGGCCTTGGACAGGGGAACAGCAATGATGATGCAGAGGAGGATCAAAAGGACAGGAACATTAGATAGAGGAAATGCCTACCTCCATCACCCAGAGAGAATCATGGGTGTCGCAGTTCTTTAAAACTGTTTGATGGGTACCAAAGGCTCGCGGTGCCCATGTTGAATGCATTGAGTGTGGAATTATACTCAGTCATGGACAACATGGGCAGTACTCTTTTGGTAACACCTCCATTCACCGCCACTTCATTCAAGCCACTCAGGCTGATACTTTCTCAGGGAGCAGTAGGCTGTCTTCCTCTACCTCATCTTCCCAAACCACTCCTGCTACCACAGAGGCTACTCCTGTGGGACAGAATATCCCACCAGCTTCCTTGTAGGCCATAAAAGAGGCTGTTGATCCATATCTTTCCAGGACAACAGCACTCTATATATACTGTGACACACCTCTCTGCTGTGCTTTCGAGGCTGTGATCAAAGAGCATGAGGAATACTGCCACCGACCTTAGATTTAAGGGACACCCAACATTTTTGCGTGTTCACCTGCCCCTCTGTATCTGTGGTTGGTGCCCCTTCCCTCACTTCCCACCCCCACCTTACTTATTTGCCCCTCCTGCAAAAATAAGAACAAAATCCCCCAAAAAAACCAATATAAAAAAAACACAAAAAAGGTTCCTTTTGGAGCCACCTTCCACAATTAAAAAAATAGAACTAATAAAATGATCTTATAGGCATTTGTCAGTAAAGTAGTCAGACTCAATAAGATAATCCCACTCTCCTGGTCAGACCATTCTCTCCACTCCTCTCACCTGGTTCCTCTTGGCCCTCTGACCTCACTTCCCCAAGCCCTGCCAGCCTCGTTCATGAATATCCTTCCAATGAAATGAATGGCAGCTGCTGCCTTTGCATCTACCTTCAACTCCCCCCACTGCAGACCCTACCTCTCACTCTGCTCTCAGCAACCTCCATCTTGGCATCACTAATACCCTTGACATGCTTACCCCAGTAATGAGGATCCTTCTGAAACATAAATCCAAGTATAATGCCAGGTACGACTTTGAACTTGCAGCCCTGAAACGCAAGTGCAGAGCTATGGAACTGAAGTGGCAGACCTCAGGCTCAGCCTCTGACAAACTGGCCTGTCACCTGCTCCAAAGGAATACCGACTCTCCATTCGTTCCAAGAAAAGGGCCCACATCCAAGCTTGAGTCTCTGGTGTATCCAACAACAAGGCTGAACTCTTTAAAATCTGCAAGGAAGTAGCCAACCCTTCTGCAGTTTCCCCCTCACCTATTCCTTGCCAGGCCCTCTGCAACGCATTGGCCTCACACTTCACTGCAAAAACTCAGGACATCCTGAGCACCCTTGCATCCCTCTCCCCCTCCCCTTATCCCACCCACCTGTCTCCTATGGCCTCCCTTCCCCCTCCGCCTTTCTCTCTTCCTTCTCTCCTATCACACCTGATGAGGTCATCATAGTTGTCCGCTCCATGAAGGTCTCCTCCAAACAGGTCTCCCCTGTTGCTCCAGAACCATTAAGGACAATATCTGCTCTCTTGCCCCTGCACTTGCTGAATTCTGCAATCACTCTTTTGCTACTGGATCTTCCCCTCCTCCCTCAAGCACTCCCTTGTGCGCCATCTTCTGAAACAAAACTTCTGTAGACCAGTCTTGTCCAGCCAACTACCGCCCCATACGATTCACCCCCTTCCTTGGGAATCTATTGGAGAATCTGGTCTTCCCCTAACTGACCCAGCACACTGAACTTGCTGGTTGACTACACAACCATCAATCTGGATTCCGAGCATCCAGAGGCAAGGAAACTGCTCTTCTGAACACCTTTGAGGACCACTCCATCCTCATAAAATGGCTTCACAATGCCCTAGGTATCTCAGAGGAGGCACTGGACTGGTTGACCTCATTCCTCAATGTTTGTCCATCCCAGGTTATTCTGGGCTCTTTCTCCTGCCCCACCGCTATCTCCACCTGCAGCATCCCGCAGGGCTCAGACCTTTCTCCCTGGCTCTTTAAAACCTATCTTGCTCCGCTTGCACACCTCATTTCCACCTTCTCCCCCAACTTCCAGTGTTATGCAGATGACACACAACTCTTCTTTAAACATCCCTCGGATCCTCTCCTTACTTCCTCCATCGTTTCTGACTGCCTATCTGCCATCCAGTCCTGGTGTACTTACAATGATCTATGTGTCAATGCCAGAAAGAATGAGATGCTTCCCATTGGGACTCCTGCTCCCTCTTTTTTCCCCTAACTCTGGCCATCGTCTATGGGCTCCCCCTTCTCCTTCATCTGAAGCCAGGAACCTTGTAGTCATCTGGGACTCCTCTCTTCCCTTCCACCGTCACATTCCAGACCTTGCCAAGAAGGCCCACTTTCAACTCCACCTCCTAAAAGGATTTCTTCCTTTCTTCACTTTCCCCCAGAAGCTCAATGTCTCTGAAGCTCTGCTTCTCTCTAGGCTAGACTACTGCAATATCCTTTTTCTTAATCTACCCTCTTCTTCTCTGCAACCCCTCCAGCTAATCCAGAATAGGGCTGCATATCTTATCCTTGGCCTCAGGCCCAGGCACTGCATCTCTCCAGCCCTCAAATCTCTCCACTGGCTCCCGATTGCTGCAAGGATCAAATTCAAATCCCTCTGCATCATCCATATGGCTGTCTGGGGCCATGACCATGATATCTACAACTGGCTCTCACTAAATACTCTCCCTCCAGATCTGTATGCTTCTCTGGCACCAACTGTCTGTGTTGCAAGTACTTTGCTAAACAGCGAACTAGTGGTCTATCTCTTTCCTCGGCAGGCTCCTTTCTATGGAACAGCATCGCCCTTCCTCTTCATCTTGGGCCAGATCTCCTCAAATTCCAGAAGCTCCTCAAGACCTTCCTTTTCACTTTCCTCCCTCCTCTGATAACCCTCACAGTTGCTGAGATTGATGGCCAGGGCCCATTTGTGTCCTCCTGGGACATGGCCTCCCACACCAAATCGCCTTCAGCCTCCGCCCGCTCTCAGCACTTGCCTTGGCACCCACTGGCCTATACCATCACAGGCCTGCACTTAATTATTGATTGGCAGTTGACCACTCTCACCAAGTCACTTAACAGCTGCTTACTCTTCCCTCTTTGGTGCAGCTAGCACTTATCCCCCACTTCCTCATCCCTCTCTCTCTGCACTTGCATGTTCTGAATGCTCACAAGGCCTAATAGGTCTGCCTCTATCTTTCATTGTTATATTTGCTTTAATTTCCCATGTTCCCTTCCTGTTGCCCTGTGGGCATTTTAGAACACAAGCTACTTGATGTATAAGCGCCTTACAAAGGTACAATAAATAAATAAATACATTTCAATTAGCATTGTGTCCCAATTTTATACTAGTGAAAAAGAAAAAAGGACAGAAACAATGTTCTGTCCCAAATACTTTTTTCTAGCATACAATAAGGACTATAATTCATGGACTTTCATGACTGTCTGCGGTCTCTGCAGTCCCCTTTCCATGCTAGGCATCCTTAAAAGACCCGGATGGCATATGGACACCATCGAACAGGGCAGACCTTCTGCGCTTTTTACTTTTATGCTCGTAACACTCCCTCAATTGCTGCTTTCTAACAGTCACAAATCTATCTACCAATCGCATCCAACAACTGTACATGTAACCCTGTCATCTCAGTTCAACACTTCACATGTACTCTTGAACTCTCAGACTACATGTCTCCCGTTAGTCACAGCCACTTGCATCAAAAACTACTGTGAAATTCTATTTGCAGATTGTACAATATATACATTTAACAAAACATAGTACAGGTATTTGCTTGTTTAGCCACTCTATCAAATGCCATGTATTGCAGCATTGTGGACCTGGTAACATCAAGTGGCAGTCTCCTTACATATCAAGTACTGTTCTTTTCCAACCACTGCTATAACACACCGTTCACTGCTCCAACTACAAACTACCATTCCATTACCGCTAGGCCACATTTTCCCTATTCTTTACAAACACTGCAACACATTACAAATACAGCATTTACACGCCCCAGCGATGGGGCGGACATGGCGTTTAACAACCTGCCACTCCGTACTTTTTAGGCCCATGTCTGCCACGGTGCCGGGGTGTGAAAGCTAATAGCACTGCAGAATCTTCTGGGGTGCAGATAGTTTTCTTTTTTTTGTCTGATGGGAGTTGCACTGATCGAGTGAATCTCCCATGGGACGAAAAAATAACAAAAAGTGGCCACCGACATTAAAATGGAAGAGGGACAAGGTTCCTTTCGGGATGACGGCGGCCATTGAAAACATGTTAAAAAATGTCTGCCGTCATCCAAACAGGGACCCACTCCCTTTTCTATTTCAATGTGGCGGTGGATTTTTGCCGCCACGGGCCGTGAAGCCAGAATTGCACCTGGGAAAGGTGGGTTCTTATTGGTCAGACCGCTTTTCCCGGGTGCGAATGCTCTTCATTAAATACACCACCAATTCCTTATTGCCTAACAACACATCCGTCTCTCGTCAACTTCTGTAACAACATTTGATTTCCTTACTCTTCCATACCCCTATCACTAACACACATTAGCACTCATACACACACTTCCTCACCCCTTTTCAATTACCATTATCAATACCATTATAACAACCACTGTTTTTCTCACAACCTCATAATGATCGTACTTCATCACGCCATCACTCCCTTACTCACTAACACCAGTAGTGCTCAACACCTTCCGCTATCAATGGTTTATTACCCTTTCCCCATCAAACAGATAAACTAATTTTATACATCACAGTTATTCTTACTGCAATACTTCTTCTAAAATCCAATATAATTAGAATACAGCAATGTATATCTAACTACTTTAAGCATACCCTTAATTACAACACAATGCACACGAACATCCTATCACACTTACACTCACAGAACATATCCATGCTACCACACACATGTATTCTGTAACATGTATATTCTTTAAAACTATATAAATGCCCAAAAACTGTATGTAAATACAGTCAGTTTTCTTATCCACTATGGATTTTTTTCCCAATGACCCAATGATTATTTCATGTTAATACAACAACAGTGTACCCACACACTGATGTTGTAGCAACCATAGTATATAGAATGTATTACTTATGATGGCACATATAGATTTACTTTTTGTACCCTCATAAGTAATACATTCTATATACTATGTTTGCTACAACATGAGTGTGTGGTACACATGTATTCTTTAACATTCTTTCTTCAGAAAGAAACCCCTATAGACTCCATAAGCACTATCCTCAATTGTACTACAATCATAAATACCAAATATACTTAAATTATTCATTTTTAATTTTTTAAATTTTTTTTTATTTGAACGAATCTACAGTTTGAACGCAAGATTCAAACTTTTGTTTCAAAAAGAAAGAGACAACAAGAAGCAAAAAGGAAAAGAAAACTCCACAAGCCCTCCAGAAAACCAGCACGAAGACTAATCAAAAGTATTAAGCATCTGCTTTCAAAGTCACATCAAGATAATTCACAATTGCGCACACAAGTTTTATATTATTTCCAGAGATGATCCTAGCCCACCACCCATCCACATCTTCGTCCAAGGGGGCAAACTTTCCAAGGTGCAGTGAGCGTTGGCTGACTGTTTGCATTCGATTATCAGATGATTAGATGTTTCAGTAGCCAGTCCACAGAAGCGGCAATGGTTATCTTTTATAGACTTATCGTTTCTTTGCCAAAGAATTTCTCTGTTTTTTAGAATATTCGCCCGAAACCTAAGGAATTGCTCTCGATGATGACGAGATGTACAATGTAGTAAGTAGCGTGCTGGTTCATTTAGTTTCCTGTGATCGCCTCCCACGAGTTTTGTTGATTTCAGCTTTTGTTGTGATTCATTGTTGACAATCCAGGCCCAATTTTCGAGTTTCTTTTTGGCAAGCTGCGGGCGATTTAAGAGATCTTGATTATTTATGTCTGCAGCCGTTGAGATTGCCAGTAACTTGCGAAACCATGTATTCAGTAAGTTTTGGTTGTTTGGCAAATATTCATTGGCAAAGATTTTGTATGCCGGTGCTGGTGATTTTAGGGCCATTTTACGCATTGTGGCAATTGAATTCCACACCACTCTAATGTGCAGTGAGTTTATGGCTACTTCGTGTCTCAGGATAGTCATCGATGTTGATTGTGGCAACCTCAATACTTTTCGCCAAAAGCGACCTTCCAGTACGTGCCATGTTTGCTCACTTATATTCCACCGGGCCTCAGCCCAGAAGGTTATTACTGGTACCACTTTTTGTAGGTAGAATTTAAGGACAGGTTTCAGAGAAAACTTTCCATAGTTCCTGTTGATTTTTGCTCCTTGAAGAGCGAGCTTCATCATTTTTGATGTTAATTCATCAACCCATTGCTGTTCACGGATGAAGTTGTTGAATTGGATCCCGAGGTATCTTATGGCATCGACAGAAGAGATGTTAGAATCAGCGATTTTCCACCTAAACGCTTTATCTTTCATGCTTTTTACATTTCCAATTGACACAATTTTTGTTTTTGAAGTGTTTATTGTCAATTTGTTTAGGACCATGTACTTTTGTAGACCCACTAGAAGGCGCTGAAGCCCAATTTGGGTTCTGTCCATCAGCACCAAATCATCCGCATAGATGATACATTTAATTGGGATTTGGTTTATCGTGGGTGAAAAGCAAGGAACCTGATCGAGATAGTTTGGGAGATCAGCTAGAAATAGTTTGAATAGCTCTGCAGCAAGCAGGCATCCTTGTTTGACACCTTTATGTGTCAAGATGGTGTTGGGTAGCAGACCACTGTTGTTTAATCGGACTTTGATTGATGTATGGTCGTGAAGTGCAATGATCGGTTGAAGGATGGATGCCGGACAACACCATTTTGACAGTTTAGCCCATAGTCGGCTGCGGTTCACACCATCGAAAGCCTGTTTCATGTCAATAAATGCAAAGTGGATTTTTCCATTTTTCTTTAGAGTTTCTAGTTTTATGATCATCAAGATTAACAGGTTTACATAGACTCCAACACGCTTCGAGAAGCCTTTTTGCCTTATGTCAGTAATCTGAGAAGTTACTGCCCACTTTGCAAGTTTAAAACGCAAACTAGACCCAAAGATATTTATAATCGTGTCCAAAAGGGCAATTGGGCGATAGTTATTCGGATCATCCCAACTGCCCCTTTTATGAATTGGCACCACTATGGCGGTCCTCCACGATTCAGGCAATTTTTTAGACAAGCTAATTTTCATGAACAAGTTTACAATAAAATGTGCCCACTCACTTAGATGTTTTTTTAGATCTACATTTGAAATTAGATCTGGACCGGCTGCGCGCGAGATCTTTAAAGCATTAATAGCTCGTATAATATCATTGTGCGTCATCTGAACGTCCCACTGAGTTTCAACGGCAATGATCGTTGACAGAGGCGTTGTATCAGATTTCTGAAAAACCACGGAAAAGTGCGTTCCCATACGTCTCCTGGAATGGTGTTTATAATATTCCGAGTACATTTAAAAAGTTCCATATTTAGGATCTTCCAAATATCACGTGTATTCCTTGTCATTAGTAGGCGTAACATATGCTCAGCACGATCAATTATATAATTCCACTATATAACAAATACGTATTCTCCAACTATAGTACCTATAATTACTATATACATATTACTATAGTGTGTGTGGCCAGTGGCCAGATTCTGGCCACTGACCTCAACCACCACAATAGAATGAAACCGTGTATGTTTGATACACCTTCAAATAACAAGACTCACCAAGAACGCCCCCCAATCACAATAACATCTCTGGACATTACAATTGACCACAGAATCAGCGGCACCTGCGCAGTTTTTTTTCACATATAAAAAGAGCTCCATATCAGCTTTTTTCAACTCACCCACCTTTTCCAGGCCTTCTTTCAACAACAAAATAATCTCAAATGTATTTTCCAGACTTGTTTCCTCACTGCACTGTCCTGGGACAATGGCCGTGGACCCAATATGGTGACCATTTAAAACATTTTGATGTACCGCATATTTTTAAACATCCAATCAGCACGTGTCATTGATGTCCAAATCAGGAAATGAGTCAGTGGACCGGAACCAGATATCACAATTTTTTTACCTACTTTATGCCCATTTAAAAAAAAATGACCACATGGATTTACACCAAATTTGCAAAAGCCAGCTTTTGTTTCCAATCTACCACTCCTCGTGCAAGTTTGGTGAAAATCCGAACAGCGGTTTGAGCTGTATGTGTGAGCAAAAATTTGTTTCCATTATGTCTATGAGGATTTCAAAACCTTTGGGACCCCCCTATAACTTTGACCCCCCCTGAACGAAACAGCACCAAACTTTGCAAAATCATTCCGAGGTGGCCATATACTTTTTTGCAAAGTTTGGTGAGGATTCATTAAACGGCAGGCACCCACAAAGTGCTCTTTTTGTAAATTGAGCAACTTAACCATAACTGCACAGCTGCTACCACACGCCATGCAATATAAAAATATATTTTTTTCAAACATTAATCGGTAACCGCGGCTTCCACACCACTCACTCATATGGCAGAGTTTGAGGCACGACTAATTTCAGCAATAACTGGATTGTGCATATCCGCGGCTACGACCACACCCATCATGGCACTGCGTCCGTACCCTTGGCAGCCTGTGTTGCTGCGACTAAAAACAGACAAATGGGATGTCCTGCATTCGTGGACATGTTATAGCCTTGGCCTACCAACATTTTGAGTGAAACTGCATCACACAAAGATTGAGTATTATGGGGGAATGAGAGAGAGGGGGGGATAGAGGAAGATAGTTTGGGAGTGGGGGAGCTATCGGTGATGTTAGGGGTTACTCAGAAATTGTTTGGGCATGCAAATGTTTTGGTTTTCGTCACATTTCCAAAAAAGCTGTGGCTATAAATAAAAGGCCATCATTGAATGCTTCTATAGTCGAGTGTATAAGGCGCCTTAACAGCTTTTGTTGGTTCATTTTTGCTCTGCTAGATACGGCTATAGAAATAGCTGCATGTATCGAACCATACATTTTCTGTGCAATAATCATATTGTTATGTGGATGTTAGAGCACACAATTTCACTTGTGTTTCTAATTTCATGTGTTTAGCTCTACGCATTTGAACTTTTAATCGACATCAAGGTTCGTTTTGAATCAGTAAAAAAAGTATGCGTAGCCACGGTTAGAAGACCTTGTTTATAGCGTGTTGAATGGCCCCCACTGTGAGAGATGGTGGAGTAAAAAAAAAAGGAATCTGTGTGTTTCTTTATTTATTATGGTTGTTTTTACTGTTGTACTTGTGTACTTGTCTGTGATAGGTTGCAGGGAAAATATGTCAGGCATTTTAGTCCATTTTAGTAGTTTGCTTTCTATATATTCTTCTTTTTATGTTATTGCTTTTGGGTGGTATAAAAAACACCATTTTATCCAGTATTCTCATTTTGATCGCAAAACTCACACTACACTATTCGGAATGTGTGGCTGATGTGGAAGTAAGTGTCAGTAAAGATTTCAATATTTGAAGGTTTATTTGGGGTGTTGTGTGTGATCAAAATTACCACTGATATCAGATGGTATATATTGTCACGATTTATTTTCAACCTATTTGGATTAAGTGGCAGTTAGTTCTTAATGCATGTTTTTACCAAAATGTGTAAGCAGCATGTCACAAATCCAATCGGTTGCCAGTCATTTGGTCGAAAACAATTGATCGACTGGACAACTGGTCCAATCAATTTGGTAGAAAACCAAATGGTCGAATTTTTTTTATTTTTTTATTTTTACCCCTTTTTTGGGGTTTTTTGGGGGGGTCCCCCCCAACCCCCTTTTTTTTCTTTTTTTTTTTTCTACACGAAAACCCACAAAACACATATATAAATAAAAAAAAAAAAATTCGACCATTTGGTTTTCGACCAAATGACGTCGACCAAATTGCAGTCGACCAGTTTGTAGTCGACCAAATGACTGGACAGCATCCAATCTCCTTACTGTGTTGCTGCTTTACGTGAAAATAATGTCAACTATCAGCAACAGGCTTCTGAGCACACTGGTTGTTGCGTGTAGGTAAAGCAGAAGACACCCACACCACTTTTACATCATTGCTGGTTCCAGACATACTTAAAAGTGACACTATTGGGAGAAAACGAAACCTTAATAAAACACAACAGAAACAGGACAGTGGCAGTAAAATACAAACCTTTATTTCTTTTAATCTACCATGTTTATTTTCCGAAAAAGTGAATGGCTCTCATAACATTGTCATCACTTTTGTCAGTTGGGTCAGACATGTCACCCCCATTATATGTTGGTATTGTACAAAATTACCTACTCCCAAAAGTTCGACCCCCAAAAGTCTGACCCCCAATTTTCCGCATATTTGGGTAGAGTGAATAAAAAATGTATAGGTGTAAGGTTGGAGGGTTGTGGGGGGTCTCCTCCCACATATATAGTTGCGGACAATTGAAAAATAAAAACAGACTTTTGGGTGTTGAACTTTTCAGTTTGGTATAATCACGTAGATCCTTATGTTTATATATTGGCCCTATATCCCCTGTACTGATTTTGCTTTGGTTGTGGTGGATAATCTGGTCTATGGAATCTCGTGTGCCCTGATTGGTCATGGCTAGTGTTTCTAAATGTGTGATTGTTTTGTATTCCATGTTCTCCAAGTTACTTAACCTACCCCATCATATGTTGTTCTCCAAGTTTACTTAACCTACCCCATCCTCTGTATTGCAACCACCGAGTATAATCTCTCCTTTTTTAGCCTCACCAAGGTTGTATATTCCTATTCATTAATTTGCTTTATAACAGATACATTGGGAGCCGGTAGCATAGCAAGAGGTGGAATTGAAGCAGCAGTCGCAGATGTTGATGGTTGAATGTTTATTGCAGGTGTCCCACTGGTGGATGGAGATGCTGGAGGCGGTGCTGATTGTCTGTGAAGTAATGCATGAGGCCCATGCATTTCTATTTTGTGGTGCTGATGTTATTTATGGTAGTCATCATCCACATGGTCCTGGTAGACCTGCACCAAATGGTTTATTAGCACTTATTTTCTCAAGTTTTGAGAAGGAACATTTGAAGGCCCACATCTCAGTGTTTTTTTGCACAGGGTGCATTAGACGTCATGCGCTTCTTTTTTTATCAGTGTTCATTTACTTTGAAGTATCGCCAACTGTCTGCGGTGGTGTTCATGCCAGTTTCTTTCTTGTGGGGTGGGGATGGATTGGGAACCCATACTAAATCATCATCACTGCTGCTATGATTGTCAGATATGTTTAAATGTCAGGGAAGGAAAATATAAAACACCAAAAATGACAAGACTAAAAAGACAATGCCATAAGAAATGTGCCCATGTTTTCCATGTTATTTAACCTACCCCATCATCTTTTGTTGTCCATGTTTTACTAACCTACCCCATCTTCTCTACTGCAACCACCAAGTATAATCTCCCCTGTTTATGCTCAGCCAGTTTATACGTTCCTGTTTATTAATTATAGTGACAGTTGTTAGACCTGTACATCCTTTTATGTGCTTTATTGTAGTTGTAGGATATGCACACTCTGTATTCCCTGATCTAGTCTATTAACACAAGTGTTCATTCCTGTAGCCCTTTTAGGTGGTGGTGATGGATTTGGAAGTGTGATCATTGCTGACAGTTGGGTCAGACATGCCACCCCCCAGTGTTTCTTTACCTATGGATTGTACCCCTGCCCTCTGTACTGATGTGCAGTATACTTTCATTCTTTATATCCATCCGATGCGTTCCCTCTTTTTGAACCTCAGCCACCATAGCGTAGGTTTAGATCCCCCACCTATTGTTTTTCAACATGTGTATTTTCACCCACCCTACTGCACCCTATCTAACTGTACCCATTAAATGTATATGCACCTACACTGTTCCCGCCAATTTACCTTACTTATTACAGTATGTTATTTTTTTCATCGAACTTGGATTTTTCTTTCCCCAATGACCCAATCATTAGTATGTGCAAAGAGAACAACAGTGTAGTATGCATAAATGTTGTATCGAATACAATGCATATGATGCACTACAGATGAGGGTAAAACAACAGTATTTAATTATATTTCATGAAGTGTGTTCTTTAACTAATTATGTTTTCTTTTTTTGCAGATAGAAGGATAGTAGTGTATCTCACCTTCTCTATATCCAGTCAATCTACTTCCACCGTCTCTATCCCTCCACTAACCGTACTCACTCCACTTTATTCTATTCATGTTTCGGGATCTTTATCACACCATTTCTTACACTGTGCATATCTGGAAATCCAATTTACATGTACTATAGAATGCACACACATATGTACACAGATTTGCATTAATACATATAGTCACATCTACTGCAACAGCCAATGAGGAGCAAGTGTTTGAAGATGCGTCTAATGTCATCAAGGCTGCGGAGATGGTATCTGCAGCTACAGAACCCTATTCAGCACATTATAACCACAGTTACAAGGGAACATTTTGGTAGTTCAATTTAAGTCACTCAAACTGCATAACATATATTACTATGGATATTGGAATGTATTTTTGCAGTCTGTGTTTAATTTAATCTATTTTTATAACGTATATGGTGGCCCTTAAAAGTGTAGTTTTGGGAGATAGAGGGGCGGGGGTGAAAAAGGGAAGGAAGACACAGAAGGGTGAAACATGTAACAAAGGGAATTAAAATAAAAAGGAGCATGTATTATTTTTGTTATTTTTATTTGTTATTTTCTTTTCTTAAAAAGAGGGGGAAAATCAGCACAATCAGCACACCAGTATCTGACATCTGTGCCATGGTCTTCCAATTCTATTGGTTCTTATTTTCCAACAACCAACATCCAACCTCATCCCATCCTGCCTGCACCCGATCTACAGGACTGCATGGTAATGTAAAAAAGATGTCACAAATGGCTCAAGGTAGGAGATGTCATCCTAGAAGTTGTGGGAAAGGCCATTTCAGAACAATATGCCAATTGCCAATGCTAGGAATATGTCTATTTTTTAAATGGCAATTGTTTTTTACCCCATTTTTAAGAAAAGGAAAAACAGAAAAAAATGTACATAATATACAATGCAAAGAAAAAAATGTTCCTTTTTTTACTCTTTGTTATATGTGTGAATCCTAATGTTTTTCTCTTCCGAGTTCCTTCCTCTTTTTTCTGCTCCCCAGAATGGTCCTTTTCAGGGCCTACTTTTCAGTTATAATAACAGACAATAAAAACACAGACTGTATAAATGGATAAATTAGCCGCAGCTATCCTACATGGTAGCCATGAGTGAACCCCCCAGTCATTGCTGCAATTAACTGTGCCACCATTTCAACCAATCATACCGTTTCATGATAGCTGCATGTACAATGACAGTAATGACTGTAGCTGCGGGTATAATGGTCACCAATGCCCAACGCATAACGATGGCTATAAAACATTTTACAAAAATCAAATGTACATATATATGTGGGCAGTAGTCTTGTAAAGTTTTATTTTACGATATATTGGGTGTAGTCTTTGTAGACAGTTACTCTAACATCAATAATACATCTAAGTGTAAATACTTGAAATGAAATAAGTTTGCAAACAAAGTTTGTTAAAAACAGGTTTATTGGGGGTATGTGGTTGTGGGATTTCCTTTTCTTTTTACTTCGTACACATGATACATCTTCTTCATTAGCCCAATTATCTTGATTATTACTGTCAATTATTTGTCTTAAGTTTTTTATATCCTTTTTCATTGATAGTACTTCAATTTGAAGATTAATTAATAGTTCTTTTATTTATTTTATGGTATCCATGATGGCTTTTGTGGGTAATTCTTGAGGTGCCTGTTGTTTCATTCTTCTGGATACTTGAATCACTTCTTCATCTGTTTGACAATATTTTAAATATTTTTAAACAATTGAAGATATAATACATTTTAAAATGCTTTTGTTGGTTGCACAGACATTTAATATTAGTAAGGTAAAGAATATTTATTTGCTGAATGATATGTGTTACTTAAAATATTATTGTTAGTCACATTTTACATACATATAAAGAATGGATTTACAAAATCCTGAATGTTGCATAGTTTATTCTGGTTGCTTCTCTTCAGCATCTTCTTTTTTTATTTTTTCCTCTAGCCACGCCATGTAGTTTTCCAATATACTGTGATAGAAAAAAACACTGCTTGTCACTTCCGATATTAGAATGAAAAATAGGAGAATATGACAAAGGGAGAGAAGGTGGAGTTCCTTGTCTTTACTTTCTGATTGTTTGTTTATTGTATCTGTGGTGGGCAGCTGCCAATAGGATGCCAAGTACCTCAGATGCTCTTCAACTGCTAAACCTATCAGACATTGTACTTTTTTTTAGTGTTGTTTATAAGTGCCAATAAAACTGTAGATTACATTGCATCATAATATTTTAGAAAGACAGGAATCTCAATGCTCAAAGACTGTGGAGGATTACAACATTTTAATAATGGGACTAATAGTGATTTTGAGGAGATAGGTGTTGTGTTTTCAAATCATTTGTTTAGAACGTTTTTCTGGTTCTATAAAGTTACTTTACAAGGTACATTTGAAATGGGAGGTTTATGCCCAAATTGTGGGGAAATAATTTTGACAGGGAGCAAAGTTTTTTTTTTTCCCTTTGGGAAAAGAAAATTAATTAGTCATCTACAGAAAGAGCACAGAATCATCTTGCAAGATGTTTTGAATTGTAATAGAGAAGAGGAGTATTTCTCAGATTGAAAATATATTTTTGGGTTCTACATTGGCAAGACAACACAAAGGCTCTTTTAAGAGCCACCCAAAGAGGTTTTTAAGTATTACGGGAAAGGAAAATAGTTTTGGTGTCCTTTTTTTGAATAGCTGCGGCTATTGCAGCTGCCAATGAAATGTCGTGCCCTGTCAGAGGTGTTATAGCCGCGGGTAGCAACAAGCCAATTAGACATGTATTTTTTGGCGGGTGCAGCTGTGGCTATAACTATTGCCTTAGCCACATGCATAGCAATAAAAATGTGTGTGCATTGATCATATTATTAAATGGATTTTACACTACACAATTTTACATGTCTTTCTGATTCTATGCTCCCATGTGTACATTTGTGTTATTTGAATGTTTACAACTTGTCAATATTTCTTTTACAATATGTAAAAAGTGAGTGAGTAGCAACAGCTACAAGCGGGTGTACATGCCTGCAGCTAACAGCACGGCAATTGGCCGTTGTGTATTTTGGTGGGATGTTTTAGACACGGGCATGAACCCGTTTGTCCTACCTGCAGCTATAACTGTTCGTATTTCTGTGCAGTGAACATATTATTTTATGGATGTTCTTCCACATATTTTTACATGTCTTTCTGATTTGATGTTCTAACCTGTGTGATCTAAATCTGAAACCTTTGCAATATGTGTTTTTCAAATTATGGAAAAATGTATATGTACTCACAACTATGTTGGTCCTTTCATTGTAGCCAGGGTTATAGCCACAGCTATAAAATGTGTTTTAGATCAGGACGTAGCACAGACACAGCCCTAATAGACATCAAGGACAACATTCTTCATCTAATTGAAACTAATGGTGCAGGCCTCCTGATGTTGCTGGATCTATCTGCGGCTTTTAAGAATATCAACTATAACATCTTGCTGGATCGCTATACCACAGAACTAGGACTTGATCCAATAACACAAAGTATGTTTTCTTCTTTTCTTACAGAAAGGTTCACCACAGCTAAAGTCAAAAGCTTTGCATCTTCTACCTCTCCTCAATTGTGCAGTGTACTGCAGGCTTATGTCTGTCACCACTTCTGTTCAATGTGTATATCAAGCCCCTGCACGATCTACTAGCTGATGCTGGAGTTGCAGTCCATAACTACACAGAGGATATTCAGATCGTTTTTAAAATATGCAAAATCTCTGGCAATACATACATTCATATTCAGGCTGTCTTTAACCTGAATATAGTATGGAAGAATGAATACTGGCTTAGTCTGAACCAATCAAATCCGGAATATCTGCTAGCCTGCTCTGACCAGCTCTGATCAAAAATGCAATCTGATTATCCTCAGGTGTGCCGGACACATGTGTCGTTTTTAAGTGTCACCAAGTTAAATCTCTTGGCATCATATTTGACTCCAAAATGTCCATTCTTCCCCATGCCAGTTCTATTTTCAGTGCGTATTATCATCTGATGATGCTGAAAAACATTTGCCCATTCCACTTCACTGACAATCTGACTTTCATAGCCCTGGCCATTATTGGGGACAAACTTGATTATTGTAATGCTACATTACTGTGTGCAAAGAAGCAAGCCATTCAACCGATACAGATAGATACTTCTTAATTCAGTAGCCTGCATTATGACCAACACACCCCAGAGGGCTCACATGAACCCAGTGCTTCGAGCATTGGCTTCCCATTGAAGCTAGGGTGAAGCTTTAAGCCATGAAACTGGTCCACTAAAATTTATTCAGAAAGGCTTCTGAATATATGACAGATCTGATTAAATGGCACTCCCTCTTAAGAAACTTTAGCTGTAATAATCCATTTCTGATCTCCGTACCATTTTTTAAACATTCAAGAGTTTTAGGACGCACTTTCCAGGTTCGGGCGGCTTCCCACTGTAACACTCTTCGTCTAGAACTATGTGTCCCCAGCAATGACTGATTCCCCCACCTCACCTGATTCTTCTTCTGGGAATAGCTCTTCCTCGTCTGATGGAATTGTAGAACACTTCTTCTTTGAAGTCTTTCTCTCCTTGTAGAGGAATGGCCGACCCTGGGAAGTAGCCACTATGCCCGCTGAAGAAACAGCCTAGGCAAGAGGCCAACCTCCAAAGAGTCGCCGACAGAGAAGGGAAAAAGCCAGAGGCACAAAAAACCCTTCTTTGTGGAATCAGCGTTCTTCAGCTCTGGAATCCAGCAGGTGGTCATGTAAGAGAGTCCAAGAATCCAAAGAGGAAGTAGGTAGAAACAGAAGGAGCTTAAGAGGAGGATCTCATCTTGAGAGATGGGTAGCTGAACAGAGGGAGTAGAGAAAATGTTGTCCTGTGAATGAGAAAGAAGTCCAGGAAACAGTGGCTCCAGGCTGGAAAGGAAGCAGCGTTCAATAAGAGGAGGAGCCGCGTACTCAGCATGAGGGTGTGCAGAAGAGCTGGAAGTGGCTGCAGGACTATTTGAGGGCGGAGGAGCCGCGAGGTACTATGCAGAAAGGCAGCATGAGGTACTCTGCAGGAAGGCAGCCGCGAGGAATAACAGTCAGCAGGAAGGTTGCGGAAACGGCTGCCGGAATATGAAGCACAGAGGAGCCACGTGAAAGGAAGGAACCTGGCTAATGATTGCAAAGCTAGTGGGAAAAGAAACAGCTGACAGAAACGCAGAAAGGCGCAATGAGAATAGGAGGACAGAGCCCTTGGCAAGCCGTGAGCCAATGAGGGAAAGGAGCCGGGCGCCAAAGGGAGGAAGCCGAGACTGCAGAGTCTCGGAATGGGCAAAAAGAATACTAAAAAGCAAGAGGGAAAGAAATACACAGTCAGCGTGCAATCCAAGTGGAAAGAGGAACAAGGTTGCAACGTGCCGAAATGGGGTCAGAGCCTCCTTATAAAGACAGCATGTGGGCAAAGACTGAAACAGGCCCAGACTTGATGTGTGAACATAATGGAACGTTCAATGGAGGATCTTCCACTTCCTCCACAAACTCCAATTGCGAAGCCAGTGACACTACGTTGCATAACATCTTTGCTGGCCTTTAAGGGTCATTTGCGCAGACACAAATACCTAAAAATCAAATCAAATCAAAATCAAATCAAACATCAGCCAATCAAAATGGGCCACTTTTTGTGAGAATCCATGAATTCCTGCAATAGCTGTGGATCATAAACCAACCAATCAAACCAAATGTTGTTTTAACAATTCAAATCGTGGTTTTTACATTTAGAAAATGGATCCACAAATATAACCAGCATTATGGACACATTTGAAAAAGCATTCTTTCGCGGTTAGATGCTCGATTTTTATGAAGGTTAGGTCAAATCTAACCAGCATTTGCTTCAGTAGATGAGAACAAAAATTGCCTATGGGAAAATTATTGGGAAATTCAACTTGTCAGGCCCCATATCAAAATGCTTGTTCCTACGTAAATAACAACTTAAAAATGACTATGAAATATATATGTTCCTCACATGTTTTGAACCGCAAAAGTAAGTGCATTTTGAGCATCCAGCGTAAATGTACTCGAAAGTAGTGCGATAATTTTTATAGATTTCATGGAAGCCGGTGTGTTAAAATAGGATTACATTTGTGACAGGCAAGTTGACAAACATTATGAAATATTGCTTGGGCTTCACTGATGAGAAAATCAGCAACTGGACATCCGCTGTGTAGCTGACTTTAGGCTGGGATGATCCCTGAAACAGTCCCTTGCTTTCCATTTCCTGCAAGATTATGAAAATAAGAACAGTCCATCCATTTTAGAATCTGCATCTTCAAAGTGAAGCAGGTGACAGATTTTAGGGATGCGCTACTGTCATTTGTCAGGGAGTGTTGTAGGACATCTTATTGGTAAGGGGAAAATAAAGAACTTGCACCATAGTCACTGTGCATTAACAGAGAGAAAGCCAAGACAGAAAGATATGAAAAGCAATTTAGAAACAGTCTTTAAAGTTAATGCTATGCCTATCTAAAATTCTTTTAATTTCCATTTGTAATATATGCTTCAAAATGTTCTAAATGAGTGTAAGGCTATAGAAAATCAATGTATCTTTACGCTGTTTTTTGAAGAAATATGTGTAGTGTGGGATGACACATTTACAAGCATTTAAAACGTGCATCGTTTTCTCAGAATCAAAACACGCAAATGATCTTCCAGCCTGACATTTCTGCAAGCAGTAGGAGATGAATGCATATGGCTGCTGGGCCAGGTTAGTGTGCGCGTGGAATATGAATGCCGTCCGTGTCTCATAAATTGATGTAGCCTAACTGTCTATTTAATTCATTATGCTAACCGCAAAGTAATTTCCTGTTCAAAGCCTTTTTCGCAGGTCCTGTGTTTGAATTTCAGATTAGAAATGTATTCATTTGGATAGCATGAAAGGGAACCTTTGTTGTCGGCGCTGCTTTATGTTCTGCCAGATTCCAAATCCCTCTTCTACAGCAGTTAGTAGCAAAATGCCAAACATCTATTGCTGTAAGAGACCACGAGACAGAAACAAACACCTCTGAGGGTTTGTGGTCTAGAGCGTTTCCTTGCGGTTTTCTCTCACTGGCTATACAAGGAAAAAAATACTTCTTTCACATGATTAGGTTAATAAAACAGGGCTATAAGAGGAAACCTTCCTAGATGAGGTGATGGACAGAAATTAGTCACGTTGTATTTCTACACTGAAGTGCACTGAACTGAGCGATTCTCTTTCTTGCTCGGTTCATTAGCAATCATCACCACTTTGACTGCATAGAACTACATCAGCCAGATACCCTCAGAGGGACATTTCTCTCGTGAGATTTACAAGTACGTGCAGCTGCCCCTGGACACTAAAAACAGATTTTCAGCTCGGATAGAACACCCCGGAACATTCTACTAGAATCAACCAGCATAAACAACAAGCTGACAGTACAGTAGTTGCATATTAAGATTCACTTTACATTTACACCTGACGAAGGAAGTCATTGGTTTAAAAGGTAAAATACTGATAGAGGAAACGCTGTGTTGACACCGCATGTGTACTGTAGAAACCCTGAAATACTTATTTTCGGAATGTCTGGCACTACCCGAGTTGCGTAATCAGGTTTTTAGCAAATGTGCATGGAATTTGCAGAGGAAGGATAGCTCAGGGGCAATTCGTTTGTCTTGGATGCAAGACAATGCAGCGCAACACAGGTTTGAAACCCAATCCCGCGCTTAGAAACTAATTATAATGATTTTCTTTTTCATTATTAGATGAATATTGTGTCTTGCTGTATGCATGGCATGCTAATAGTGACTGACAAGGAATGCTGTGTGTGAGAATGTTATGTTCTGAATGGTTTTGTACATGTCAGTTGGAAGATGGGTTGACTGAGAGAAGATGCCGGTGGGTGCTATCCCCTGTAACTTTCCTGGTGTTCCCTAAATGTATTCCTATGCCTTGTACCTGAGCATGCAGCTTCATTAAAGATGGTTCCTGTCCCTCCACCAGTCTCAGTGTCATCCCTGGCCTAGACTTTGTTATCACACAGGCGACGAGCTCGAGGAACCTGCGTGGGCTGTGCTATGGGGACGGCACCTGGAAGGGACATCAGGAGACGGACATTCACCCCCCCTACAGAGAAGATCCTGCCTCGAGGTAGGAGCGCTGCTCGGAGTAGTGAGGCTAGTGAAGGCCAGCTGTTGATGTAAGGCACAATGCCTGGCCCAGGGGCCAATCGGGTCTGCAAGGGGCAGACAGAGACATTGCTGCAAGGATTCAAGGGGCTGATACAGACCATTGCTGTGAAGGCCAGCGAGAAGCTGGTAAAGGGCCAGTATGCTGTCTGCAAACGTAAATGATGTAAAGGGGCAGTATGAGCGTGGCCAGTGACAGAACGAACCCAGTGAAGGTGTGGATTACTGTCTTACCTGGCTCTATGGTTGGGTGGGCCTGGAGTCTGGTGCGGAGGTGAAGGGAGTCCTTTGTATGTGAGGCAGATTTGCAGTGAGAGGTCCAGGAGTGCTCTGGAGCCATTGCGGTGAGAGTGTGTAGTTGGGGGGGGGGCACTGTTGCACTTAGCCTGCAAACCCTGGTACTTTGAGTCCATTTGGAGCCCTGCAGTAGGAGAGCGCTGTTGTGCTTGAGTGGAATCTTGGGACTTGGACTACAGTTGGAGCTCCGTAGTACGAGAGTGACCTGGGGTCCAGTTTGGCAAAGCGGTGTGCCTTGTGGGAGGTGCAATGTGGCTGTGGCACCCTGCTGGGGGGGTCCCTGTCTACTTCAGATGGCATCTTTAAAATGTGGCTGCTGTTGGAGGGGTTGCACTACACAGAGCTTGGAGGTGAGTACGGCTGCCGGCAGTGCTGTGAGTTGCCCAGTCACAGAGCTCTGTTCACTTCAGGATCAGAAGTGAAATGTTGATGTGTTAGAATGATCACTGTTCAAGCGCAATGGGTGTTCAGTGAACGGAACATGCCCACGTTGCTGGATGCCTTGTTCTGATATTTGTATGTGGGGCAGTGTCACACAGTGCCTTTGCGTTTCTGATGGATTTGGAAAATAAGGAGGAGATATGCTCTTGCACAGTGTGTGGCAGTGCCATGATGAAAGATACCTAG
Organism: Ambystoma mexicanum; assembly: GCF_040938575.1. Classification (NCBI taxonomy): domain Eukaryota; kingdom Metazoa; phylum Chordata; class Amphibia; order Caudata; family Ambystomatidae; genus Ambystoma; species Ambystoma mexicanum. Next base: position 976,568,423 of record NC_090935.1, read on the forward strand.
TCCAGGAATAGAGGCGAACCAGAGCCAAATATTGCGCACTGTGAGGTTCCAGTCAAACAGGCGAAACGTGACAAAATGAGTATAGAGGAAGTCGAGCCTAACGTGAGCAAGGAGGTCAGAGAGGGATTTGGACCCTCATCCTCGAGTGGAGTAGAAATCTCCCGCAGGTGCTTTGAGTGACAAATGGGGATATGTCAAGACCGTTGGATTCCAGGAAGCAGTGTTTGAGGAGGAAGTGGCATGTGATTCATGTGTTTGCTTCATGTGTGAACAGTGCAGGGAAACATAAATCTGTTGGCATTGCAGGAACTGGATACAGATTTTGGACATTTCTTTAAAGAAATGTAATTTGAGCAGAAAGAAGCCTGATTCTTCATGCTATTGCAATTTTGTGTTGTGATTGCAATATACAGGGTAATTCATAGAATTTCACACAAAAGTGGCGCACGCGGCTGGCGCATAGTGTGCGCGTGCGAATTTCTGCGCCAGCCGTGTGCGCTAAAATCGATTTCCGCGCACAGCGTATTCATGGATTTTAGCCTCCAGCACCAGCCGTGGCGTAGAGTGGCGCAGCGACCCTGCAGCAGCGCCAGTTACGCCCCCAAGAACGCCCTCGCGCAAGGAAAAGCCATCAAAATTCCCAATTCAGCGCAAAGGGCTGCGCTAACCCTGGACCAGTTTACAGGGCTGCCAAACAGCAAACGCCAAGCGGGGAACGTGTATTACTGGGGTGCGCGTGAAGTTTCACACGCAAAAGGGCCTGTGCGAGTGGGGTATGTGTATTACTGGGGTTTGCAGGAAGTTTCACACGTGGTTTCAGCAGGGTACGTGTATTACGGGATTCGCGGGAACTTTCACACGCGAAAGGGCCTGTGCGAGTGGGGGGTGCACAGGAAGTTTCACACGTGATTGGCCTGGGTACATGTATTTCAGGGGTGCGTGGGAAGTTTCACACGCGATTGGCCCGGGTACGTGTATTTCAGGGGTGCGCGGGAAGTTTCACACGCGATTGGCCTGGGTACATGTATTTCAGGGGTGCGCGGGAAGTTTCACACGTGATTGGCCTGGGTACGTGTATTTCAGGGGTGCGTGGGAAGTTTCACACGCGATTGGGCTTGGTACTTGTATTTCAGGGGTGCGCGGGAAGTTTCACACACGATTGGCTTGGGTACGTGTATTTCAGGGGTGCGCGGGAAGTTTCACACGCGATTGGCCTGGGTATGTGTATTTCAGGGGTGCGCGGGAAGTTTCACATGCGATTGGCCTGGGTACGTGTATTTCAGGGGTGCGCGGGAAGTTTCACATGCGATTGGGCTTGGTACATGTATTTCAGGGGTGCGCTGGAAGTTTCACACGTGATTGGCATGGGTACGTGTATTTCGGGGGTGCGCGGGAAGTTTCACACGCGATTGGGCTTGGTAGTGTATTTCAGGGGTGCGCGGAAAGTTTCACACGCGATTGGGCTTGGTACGTTTATTTCAGGGGTGCGCGGGAAGTTTCACACGCGATTGGCCTCGGTACGTGTATTTCAGGGGTGCGCGGGAAGTTTCACACGCGATTGGCCTGGGTACGTGTATTTCAGGGGTGGGCGGGAAGTTTCACATGCGATTGGGCTGGGTACGTGTATTTCAGGGGTGCGCGGGAAGTTTCACATGCGATTGGCCTGGGTACGTGTATTTCAGGGGTGCGCGGGAAGTTTCACACGCGATTGGGCTGGGTACGTGTATTTCAGGGGTGCGCGGGAAGTTTCACACGCGATTGGCCTGGGTACGTGTATTTCAGGGGTGCGCGGGAAGTTTCACACGCGATTGGCTTGGGTACGTGTATTTCAGGTGTGCGCGGGAAGTTCCACACGCGATTGGCCTGGGTACGTGTATTTCGGAGGTGCGCGGGAAGTTTCACACGCGATTGGCCTGGGTATGTGCATTTTGGGGGTGCGCGGGAAGTTTCACACGCGATTGGCCTGGGTACGTGCATTTCGGGGGTGCGTGGGAAGTTTCACACGCGATTGGCCTTGGTACGTGTATTTCAGGGGTGCGCGGGAAGTTTCACACGCAATTGGCCTGGGTATGTGTATTTCAGGGGTGCGCGGGAAGTTTCACACGCGATTGGCCTGGGTATGTGTATGTCAGAGGTGAGCGGTAAGTTTCACACGCGATTGGCATGGGTACGTGTATTTCAGGGGTGCGCGGGGAGTCCTACATGTGAATTGGCAGTGTGAGTCCTCCCAGGTGTCCCCTCTACCCCCTCCACGGCCCCTGCAGGCAGCCCACACCACAGGGGACTACCCTGCACCCCTGGTCATGTCCCGCAGGCAGCCCTTCCACCATGGGCATGCCCCCCAGCCAAGCCACATGTCACGTTGCAATATGATCACCAACTCATGTCCCCCAGCAACCCCACCGCCCAGCAGTGCAGGGCACCTGCCAGCAGGCCCCCACACATGTCCCCCAGCACCCCCACCCCCCAGAAGTCAGGGGAACCTGCCAGCAGGCCCCACACATGTCCCCCAGCACCCCCACCCCCCAGCAGTCAGGGGCACCTGCCAGCAGGCCCCCACACATGTCCCCCAGTACCCCCACCCCCCAGCAGTGCAGGGCACCTGCCAGCAGGCCCCACACATGTCCCCCAGCACCCGCACCCCCCAGCAGTCAAGGGCACCTGCCAACAGGCCCCCACACATATCCCCCAGCACCCCCGCCCCCAGGCAGTCAGGGGCACCTGCCAGCAGGCCCCACACATGTCCCCCAGCACCCCCACCCCCCAGCAGTCAGGGGCACCTGCCAGTAGGCCCCCACTCATGTCCCACACATGTCCCCCAGCACCCCCACCCCCCAGCAGTCAGGGGAACCTGCCAGCAGGCCCCCACACATGTCCCACTCATGTCCCCCAGCACCCCCACCCCCCAGCAGTCAGGGGCACCTGCCAGCAGGCCCCCACTCATGTCCCACACATGTCCAGCTGCACCCCCACCCCCCAGCAGTGCAGGGCACCTGCCAGCAGGCCCCCACTCATGTCCCACTCATGTCCCCCAGCACCCCCACCCCCCAGCAGTCAGGGGCACCTGCCAGCAGGCCCCCACACATGTCCCCGTGCACCCCCACCCCCCAGCTGTCAGGGGCACCTGCCAGCAGGCCCCCACACATGTCCCACACATGTCCCCCTGCACCCACACATCCCATCATTGACAGGCACCTGCCAGCAGGCCTTGACACATGTCCCCCAGCCAACACGTCATCACAATCCAGATCCCTGGCTCTTATGGCCACACAAATCCCACCCCACAGCACCCCAGTCCAAACACCCAACCAAGCTTTACATCCACTCCAAATTGAAATCCTCATTACATGATAGATCACAAATAAGCAGTATGCGCATGAGTACAAGTCTGTCTGACCCACACAATGGCAACACATGACTGAGAAAACCCACATTGTGACATGCATGAAACCAATGAGAGAAGACCACACATTGAAGTAAGAAACAAAAATGTAATCAAGTCAAAATGAAGTGAATGGAATAAAAACACACAATAATGCTAATAATAATGAAAATGCAGCATGTGCCAAAAAATGATAAATAAAAAAAATGAGAATCCAAATTAATCCAAATGAAAATATGTCCAAAGTCACCGTCCAACAAAGCAAATCCAAAGGGAAAGAAAAGCGTAATATCCATTGCTCCATGGTGAAGAAAAATAAAGATGAAGGAGAAAAATCCACTGTAAAACTATGTACAAATAGCAAATCCAGGGTCCATGAGTCCAACGACATAACTGAAACCTACAATAAACCCTACCGTATTAATAACTATATACAAAAATGTGGGGCATAGTCTATGCGCCCCAAATGAAAGAAAAAAGAAATGAAACTTAACACTAATGAACTATATACAATGGCGGCGGGCAAGTCCAACGGCTCACTTGTTGATGTCATGGGCCAGGGCATCATCGAACTCCTGTTCAATGTCTTGGTAGCGGGCCTGTTCTCTGGCCCCGAGGTCTCGCAGGGATAACGCCATGTCCACCTCCAACTCTCTGTGAATTCCCTCGAGGCACTCAGCCCACCTCTGCGCCCTGCGCATGGAGTTCTCCGCCCTGACCATCGTGAGCCGTGCCTCCTCCGCCCGCCGCTGCTCCGCACCTATCTGCTGGCCCAACCACTGCCACACGGAAGACACTCCCATTCCAGGGTCCTCCTGCCCTCTGTCCGATGCCTGCCCCTCTGATGTAGATTGCCCCGAGCCATGATGCCTCCCACGTTGAGCCTGACGCTGCCTCTGACCCAACTGCCTCTGCCAGCACGACGGCATCCAGGCTGATGGAATCCACCGACGCCGTTGTGCACGTGCACTGCTCGATGATGCCGGCACATCCTCCATCTGCTGGGGTCCAGTTGCTGTGGTGTCCACCCCTGCTGGACCTCCGACTCCCGACTGTGGCAGGGATGGGATCCCCACCGAGCTGGCTGCGTTGGTCAGGGCAGGTCCACAGGGGGCCCTGGTGGCATCTGGGCCGGAAGACGGCATGGAGAACGACTGGCGCATAGTCTCCACAGAGGAGGAGAGAGCCGCCAGAGTGGCCGACACACGTACAAATCCCCCGACCATGGACACTCCCAACTGGGCCACGTTGGGATGCTGCTCTTCGTGGTGACGTGCGTGCTCCCCCGGGGAAGCACGCACGTCATCACGAATGTCACGCGTGCGCAACGCGACACCAATCAGGACCTTCTCCATACGGCCAGGGGTCCCCTCATCCGCAGGTAGAGGAGTGTCAGATGACATGGACATCCCCCTACCTGCGGACGGGCCTGGGATAGGGAATCCCTGCTGGTGCATGGTGGTGCAGTCACAGGGTCAGGGACAGCGACATGCACAGGCCCCTCCGTGGTGACCTGTGCTGCCTCCTGCCCCTGGACTGCACCACTTGCACCAGTGGTACCACCCCCACCAGGCCTCAAGAGCGGCTCAGTAGCGGCATCCTCCTCCTCTGTGGAAACCACCAACCTGGATGGCTCCACACCATCTTCCGCCGCTGCAAGCCCCTGTGGGGGCTCACCCACCCCTTCCTCTGCAGCCGTAGTGGCAGACACAGCACCAGTCCCATCACTCCCGGACGATGGTAAATTCTGGGAGGGTGACTGGGCCTTGCGTCGCCAGCCGGTGGGGGCAACCCCGCCGCTTTGCTCCACAGCGCCGTCTCCGCCCTCTTCATCACTTGCCGCTGTGTAGAGGGAGACATAGAACACAAGCATCAGGGTACTGTACAATGGTCCCCTAGACAGGAAGCAATAGCAGATGAGTGGCACTATCAAACATCACTTCCATCATGTCCCTCCACAACACATGGGTCAGTGCAGGCAAAACACATACATTAACAGGCATGGCTCATGCTATGAACATTAGCATACATGTCCAAGGGACTCTTGACAAATACAATGCTGGTTTGAAACTCACATGCATCATGGGTCATGCCTATCACATGCACACACTTCACCGTAGTTTCATCCATCTGGCCTCGTACACTCCAGACACAGTGGATACAAGGATGAGTAGGCTGCATCAGTGAATCTGAACATTGTCACAGACATGTGTCATGCATCCATGGCATTTACAATTCACAGACACACAGACATGGACACCATACATGTCCATGACAGCAGCACCCATCTCTCACACCCCATCCATATGCAATAACAGAGACAGGCATGCATTAATGTGTGCATTCCCCATGCTGCTTCGCATGTTGCATTGTAACACATGCACCAACCATGTGGTTCACACATTACTGGTCTCACATGCATGACCATGATGTCCCTGCACACACACATACGTACATGGCCTATGTCCCTCATACAGGCAAGTATCAGACAACCAGCACCCTGCAACATGGCGTGTCTCACACAGCAATGCTTGGCCACTTACCGCTGAACTCCGGACGGGTCTGCCTCTGAAGGATCTGGGCATGGAACGCTGGGCCTACGCGTTCCAGGACCCTCATCTGGATGGTACTCATGCTGCCCCGGCCCCCCTCCATGAGGCGCTGCGCCTTGTTGAGGGTCCTGGACCTCAAGTCCTCCCAGCGCTACTTGACTTGCTTGATGTTGCGGGTTGCCGCCCCCTCCGCGTTGATGGCAACCACACAGTCGTCCCAGATCCTATCCCGTCCTTCCTTGTTGGTGCGTGATGTTCCAAAGAGGGCATCATACTGCCCCAGGACATGCTCCACCAGGACACCAACTTCGGTGGCAGTGAAGCTGGTGGTCCTCTGCCCCTCTGGCTGGGTGTCGCCAGTGGTCTCAGATGGTGTTTGCCCCGACATGGCGACCCCCGAGGCAGGCGTGGGTGGGCAACTGGGTCCTGGGGCTGGGCTGTGGAGCGAGTCTTCACAGTCGGGAGTCTTCAGTTCCAGCAGGGGTGGACACAGCAACTGGACCCCTGCAGATGGCTGATGTGCAGGCACCAAATAGCAGGGCACGTGGGCAGCAGGCAGTCAGGCAGCAGCAGATGGCAGGTGGGAGCGTGCTCAGGGAAATTGGGGGCAGAAAAATGGGCTTCAGGGAGGGAGCGTGGTCTTCCGTGTGTTTTCGCATGGCCAGCTTGATACGGAGTGATTTGGCACGTGAAAAAATTGCACATCAGCGTGTAATTCGAGGAAAGGGCCTTAGCGCGTATGCGCGTCAGCACACACACGCAATTCCATTGGACCAAAGGCCCTTAGCGCGTAAGCGCGTCTGTGACGTATCGCGCACGGGCGTTGCCCTGGCAGGGCTTGAAGATCCCACGTGGATTTCCATTGCTCTGTATGTGCTTTTCGTGGGGTGCGGTGCGTGTGTTTTCCAGGCGTTGGGGTTCACACGCTATTACTTCACAGCGGGTGGGTGTTGGCTACGCGTTCTTCTACACGCAAGGCAGACAGGGAGTGGTAGCGGGCTCGTCCAGGCCCAATACATGGGTGGGGGTGCTGGGGGACTGATTGCCAGATGTGACATGGATGTCGATCTCATCACTGCGACAGTTGGTGGAGGTGTACACATGCATGTAAGTGTGGTGGCGTGTGTGCATGTCTAATGCACTGCCTGTGTTTCATGTGATGTCTGGCTCAACTTTGGCTGCTCATGCTGTTGTATGTGTATGGATGGCCATATGGCTGTGGAATTGCTCAGGTGTGTGCGTTGACATGCCATGTGTGTTGGGGATTGTGATGCCATGTCTGAAGTTTGACACTGTCACTCATGTGCAACTGGCATGTGTGTATCAGTCCATTGTACAGTGTCCTGATGCCTGTCTCCTATCTCTCCCTGTCTGCAGTGTCAACTGATGAAGGGAGCGGAGAGGGTGCTGTGGAACGCAGTGGCGGGGATCACACCACCAGCCGGAGACGCAAGGCCCGGCTCCTCTCCCAGGTTGTGATCTCGTCGGGGAGTGAGGAGTCCGGTGCTGCGTCCAAGGCCGCAGCTGCCGAGGGTAGGCCCAAGAGGCAGAGGTCGGAGTTGGACTCCTCGGCAGCAGAAGGGGCAGCTGAGACCCCACAGGGTCCGACGAAGGAAGATGGCACAGAGTCATCCAGGTTGGTGGGGGGTTTGGTGGAGGAGGAAGCCGCGCAAGGGACAGAGACGGGGTCTGGAGGTGGGGATTCCACTGGTGCCAGTGGTGCAGTGCAGGGGCAGGGACAGGAGGCAGCACAGGCCGCCGCGGAGGTGCCTGTGTGTAATCCTGTCCCCGATCCTGTGACTGCATCATCCCGCACAAGCAGGGATACCTACTTCCAGACCCGTTTTCAGGGAGGGGATCCGCTTACGACAATGGCCTTCCTCTCCCTGCGGACGTGGCTATCCAGGACAGGGTTGAGCCTGTCCTGGGTGGGGTGGCATTGTGTCAACGGGACATGCGAGGTGACCTGCAGTCTTTTCATGGGGAGACTGCACGTCATCTCGAATGGCTTGTTGACCACGTTGGCCTACTGGGACAGGTCACCCAGGCCAGATTCCTCCGTTTGCTGAACCTTGCTTTGACCCCCCTCCTCACCTGAACCCCCTATGCGCCAGTCGTCCTCGTGCCATCTTCCCACCCATGTATCACCTGGGTACCCTGTGTAGCTGCCTCTGACCGTGCGGCCAGGCTGGTGGAGGACACATCCCTGCCACAGTCGGGAGTCGGACGTCCAGCAGAGGTGGCCACCTCAACAACTGCACCCCAGCCGGAGGAGGATGTGCAGGCAGCAGGAGCCAGTGCACGGGCACAGGCACAGCAGCAGTAGCAACAAGGTGGGAGCCATGATGGCTCAGGGCCTTTGACATCGGAGGGGCAGGCATCGGCCGGAGGGCAGGAGGACCCAGGATGGAAAGTGTCTTCCGTGTGGCAGCGGTTAGGCCATGCTATAGATGCGGAGCGGCAGCGGTCGGAAGAGGCACTGCTCACGATGGTCAGGGCGGAGAACTCCATGCAAAGGGCTCTGAGGCAAGCCGAGTGCCTCGAGGCAATTCGCAGGGACCTGGCGGATGTCATCGTCCCTGCGAACCCTCGGGGCCTTAGAAGAGGACCGCCTCCGGGACATCGAGCAGGAGTTCGATGATGCCCTGGCCCAGGAAATCAGGAAGTGAGCCGTCGGACTAGCCCGCTGCCATTTTATATAGTTAATTAGTGTTAGGTTTCCTTTTGGTTTTCATTTCATTTGGGGCGCTTGGACAATGCCCCACCTTTTTGTATATAGTTGTTCATTAGGTAGGGTTTTTGTAGGTTTCCTTTCAATGGTTGGGCTTATGGACCCTGGATTTGTACTTTGTATATAGTTCTACACTGGATTTCACTTCACTTAAGTTTCTTTTTTACCATGGATCAATGGATGTGTCTTATATTTACACTTTGGGTTTGGTTGGACGGACAGACTCTTTGGACCCATTTGCTTTTGGATTGATTTGGATTCTGGTTTCACACATTTTTTTTTTAATATTTTGGACATGCAGCTTTTTCTTCATTTTTTCCATTATTGTGTGATTTATTTTTATTCATTTGGTTAATTATTGAATACACATTTATTATATACTTTACTGATGTGGTCTTATCTCATTTGTTTTGTGCATGTCACAATGTTGATCTTTTCAGTCATGTGTCACCATTGCGTGGGTCTGAGGGACATTGATTCATGGCCATGCTGGTTATGTATTTTCTATCATGACTTTGGGAATTCAATGTGGGGTGTTTGGACTGGGGTGGGATTTGGGTGGCCATGAGGGGCATGGGTCTGGAGTGTGATGACCTGTCGGGGGGACATGTGTGGTGGCCTGCTGGCAGGTGCCCCTGACTGCTGAGGGGTGGGGGTGCAGGGAGACATGTGTGGGACATGAGTGGGGGCCTGCTGGCAGGTGCCCCTGACTGCTGGGGGGTGGGGGTGCTGGGGGAAATTTGTGGGACATGAGTGGGGGCCTGCTGGCAGGTGCCCCTGACTGCTGGGGAGTGGGGGTGCTGGGGGACATGTGTGGGACATGAGTGGGGGCCTGCTGGCAGGTGCCCTGCACTGCTGGGGGGTGTGGGTGCTGGGGGACATGAGTGGGACATGAGTGGGGGCCTGCTGGCAGGTGCCCTACACTGCAGGGGGGTGGGATGTGCAGGGGGACATGTGTGGGACATGGGTGAGGGCCTGCTGGCAGGTGCCCCTGACTACTGGGGGGCAGGGGGGCTGGGGAACATTCGTGGGGGCCTGCTGGCAGGTGCCCCTGACTGCTGGGGGGTGGGGGTGCTGGGGGACATGTGTGGGGGCCTGCTGGCAGGTACCCTGCACTGCTGAGGGGTGGGGGTGCAGGGGGACATGAGTGGGGGCCTGCTGGCAGGTGCCCCTGACTGCTGGGGGGTGGGGGTGCCGGGGGACATGTGTGGGACATGAGTGGGGGCCTGCGGGCAGGTGCCCTGCACTGCAGGGGGGTGGGGGTGCAGGGGGACATGTGTGGGACATGAGTGGGGGCCTGCTGGCAGGTGCCCTTGCCTGCTGGGGGGTGGGGATGCTGGGAGACATGAGTGGGCCATGTGTGGGGGCCTGCTGGCAGGTGCCCCTGACTGCTGAGGGGTGGGGGTGCTGGGGGACATGTGTGGGGGCCTGCTGGCAGGTGCCCTGCACTGCTGGGGGGTGGGGGTGCAGGGGGACATGAGTGGGGGCCTGCTGGCAGGTGCCCCTGACTGCTGGGGGGTGGGGGTGCAGGGGGACATGTGTGGAACATGAGTGGGGGCCTGCTGGCAGGTGCCCCTGACTGCTGGGGGGTGAGGGTGCTGGTGGACATGTGTGGGACATGAGTGGGGGCCTGCTGGCAGGTGCCCCTGACTGCTGGGGGCTGGGGGTGCTGGGGGACATGTGTGGGACATGAGTGGGGACCTGCTGGCAGGTGCCCCTGACTGCTGGGGGGTGGGGGCGCTGGGGGACATGTGTGGGACATGAGTGGGGGCCTGCTGCCAGGTGCCCCTGACTACTGGGGGGTGGGGGTGCTGGGGGACATGTGTGGGGGGGCTGCTGGCAGGTGCCCTGCACTGCTGGGGGGTGGGGGTGCTGGGGGATATGTGTGGGGGCCTGCTGGCAGGTGCCCTGCACTGCTGGGGGGTGGGGGTGCAGGGGGACATGTGTGGGGGCCTGCTGGCGGGTGCCCTGCACTGCTGGGTGTAGGGGGGCAGGGGGACATGTGTGAGACATGTGTGGGGGCCTGCTGGCATGTGCCCTGCACTGCTGGGGGGTGGGGGTGCAGGGGGTCATGCTTGGTGATCAGTAGTGCAAGGTGACATGTGGCTTGGCTGGGGGGCATGCCCATGGTGGATGGGCTGCCTGCGGGACATGACCAGTGGTGCAGGATAGTCCCCTGTCGTGTGGGCTGCCTGCAGGGGCCGTGGAGGGTGTAGAGGGAACACCTGGGAGGACCCACACTGCCAATTCACGTGTAGGACTCCCGGCACCCCCGAAATACACGTACCCTGCTGAAATCGCGTGTGAGACTTCCCCGAACCCCAGGAATACAAGTACCCCACTCACACAGGGCCTATCGCGTGTGTAACTCCACGCGTACCCCAGAAATACACGTACCCCACGTGCACAGGCCCTTTCGCTTGTGAAACTTCCCGCGCACCCCAGTTATACACGTACCCCACTTGCCCAAGGCCTATCGCGTGTGAAACTTCCCGCGCACCCCCGAAATACACGCGCACGCTATTTTTCACACAGCGGGTGTCCGTGTTTGGTGCGTACCCCTTTGCACATCATTTGTCCTAGAGGGACACAGTATGGGACATTCATCATAGCTGTATGTATGTGATTTTTGTTAGCGCACATTTTTTTCATGCGCAGGGACGCTACCGCCTGCCTTCGTGTGGTGGACGTGTTTAGGCGGATGCACGTCTTTGTCCGTGCGCTGGTTTGCCCTATTCGATTCCATGAATACATGTTGTAGGCGAGCGTGTGGGCGTTCCGCACACTTGCCTCCTGTACTTCCCCCGTGACGCCCACATTTTCACGAGTTGTTCCCCATTCCGCGTGTCACGCCCCCTGTTCCTCCTACTTTTGTTGTGTGCGCCGCACTACGTGCGATTTTGCTGTGCGCTTAGCGCACGCTGTTTGGAGACGTGTGCGCCAGCATGCGCCACACAGAATTTTGGCGCACATCCTGGAATTTCCTCATGCACGGACTTCCATGAATCGCTGTGCCCGGGTTTTGCTGCGATTTTCGTACTGGAACTGCGATTCGCACGCTTGAGCTGAAAATTTCAGCGCACATTAATTCCATGAATCGGCTCCTTAGTGTAGTGATATGAGGCTGGTTGGGTGTGTTGATTGGTTGTGTTGGAAGACGTGAGATCTGTTTAGGAGTTTTAAGGGAGTTAGGTTTTGAAATAGATGTGCTTTAACCACAGTTTTCTCCACAGGTTGGACTTTGAAATTCAAGTCAGTTAGGGCATGGACCTATTAAGAATAGTAGGAATGTTCATGCTGGTGAAGGTATGTTATGTTTAACCTGTGTGTTTACATGTTGGACTTTCTGTGTTCAACTTTAGTGAGGGCATGAACTTTTGATAGTGCAGAGTTCAACGCATTGGTTAAGGAAATGTTTTATTTTCGTTTGGTTAGAGGACTGTCTAACACATTAAGTTTTACCCATGTCTGGAGTGAGTGAATGGATCAGGTGTGAGTTGTGGCTGGTTGTATATTTTGGAGTTGTGTTTGGGCCACTAGTATAGGTGTGTGATGGCTTTTGAGGGGTGTTGGACACCGGGTGTGCTTGGAGTACTCTGTCTTGTGGGCTGTTGGGATGCCCAGAGTGTATTTATTGCTTTATTTATGAGGTGTTGGATGCCTGTTCTGGTGTGGTCTTTGAGATGTAGTTTGCTCCAAATGGTAGACATGAGTGTATGTACAGGTTTGTGTTGGGAGATCAGTTCTCCCTGCTCTCCGAGTACACCTGACACATTTGCACGGCATTGTTTTTGCCCGAGTCATGTGGTTTGGTGCTGGAGCCTGAGGTTGCTTGAGAGTTTGGATGTGGTATCCTTTGTTCAGTGGTTTGGTGTCTATCTCTTACTTGTTAGCAAAAAGGGAGAGACAATTCATGGTGCAGATGTGTCCCACTAGGTGAGGACAGTTACAGGGTTTGTGTTGGGCGCTTTGTTGGAAGGATTTGCTCTGGAAGTTGAGGGATGTACATGTGTTCGGATTGTGTGTGAATGTATGTCTCTTGCCTCTGGGGCATTGTCTTGTGTTGTTGAAGAGGGATGAAGTGTTGTGTCTTGCCTTTCCCTGCACCCTGCCCTGTATGCATGGAATGCTGGTGTGACTGACATGGAATGCTGCGTGTGAGAATGCTACGGTCTGAATGGTTCAGTGAGTATCTGTTGGAAGATGGGTTGACTTTAAGAGGATGCTGGGGGATCCCCTTGTAACTTACCTGATGTTCCCTATGTTTATTCCTATGTCTTGTACCTGATCATGGAACTTCAGTAAAGATGTTTCCCGTCCATACACCAGTCTCAGTGTCATCCTTGCCCAAGACTTAATTATTAGAATGTCTTTTGGAAAAAATCTTTTAAATGTTAAGGACACAGATATGAATAGCGCTGTAATAAGGTTTTTAAATCGTGTTTGAGTTGATGATTTATTTGTGATTAGACAATTCTGTGTTGCTGTTGTTGAAATGTACTGTGTAAAAAGTTGTACAACTAAGATGTGCAAATAAATGTAAAAAAGTAAACACCAAACCTAGATTTGATGGGTACAGTAGTAGTACTTTCATCACAGGCTTAATTTCCGAATTCAATTTAGAAATTGGCAACCGTACTGAGTAAACAAAATACAATTTACATTAAAATATTAATTACAGGTCAAATCCGCTCCTCGTGTAGTTATTCATTTATTAGGGTTTTCATAGGTCAGCAACACACTGCTATCCAGTTTTGTGATGTTTGAGGAGTTGTAAGGGTGAGTTCGGATATAGCTGATCCTCAGGAGGTAAGGGAGGGAGCCACATTAATCCTAAATCCCAACCTTTATGTGTATGTGTAAATGAGTATGTGTGGGTAGGGGAGCGGGAGAGTGGTGAGTAGGGATGTGTGCTAGAGGTGGGTATGTAGGAGCACACCTGAGCTTATAATACAGAATACCTATTCATATTTGCTTATATCTGCATGGCTTCTTGAATGAATATGCAAAGTTACATTGATCTTCGATGTCTAAATATACATATTTGTGAGACAAAATGAGGCAGACTGAAATGGTGCATTGTTTTTCATGGTAATCCGAATTCAATTGCGGTGTCTTGAGGTGACTACCCTACCACTGAGATTTAAGCAACCACCTGTGCTTTGACCTTTTTATAATGTTTAAAGAAAACATAAATATCCTGAATCAAATAGTTTTCTTCTTGTTCCAGATTGTGAGGTGGGGGTTGTTGTAGCAGGAGGAGAGGCAATACATTGGTGCAATGTCTCTGTTATTAAAGATCCACACTAGACTGACACCCTTTGTTTGGGCATAGTCTCCTTGTTTCATGAATTCACCAGCTCCTTTTGCAGGCAACTTAGCAGCATCTTCTTCATCCCTTTGATAAAGTGAACTAGCCACAGTGCAATTATCTGGGCCCATCCATCACCCCCTCAATAGCCCATTGCCACGCATTACTTCTTCCGCCTGTGCTGCCTTCATGAATACCCTATGCAAGATCTATGTTCCCCAATTTACTGGGATTATCACCCCATGATGCAAATACTGTCAGAGTAATTTGCTACCTCAAGAGTGTGGGATGGTTGCCCTTCTTCACTAACGGCCTGAGTCAGAAAACATTTCATAATGACACAAACCCATAGGGGTACTCTATGTGAATCAGGCCTTAAGTTGTTCACTCTAACATATCCCTTTCCCACATCATGCAAAGCCTTTTTGGCCCAGTAACACTTTACCTTTACCTTCTCCCTTCACCCTTCACATCAGTGTTGTCCTCTGCTTTTCTTGGCTCATGACCCTGCTAGGTGTTCCTTTTTCGAAATTCCCCAAATGATGGAAGGCACTTTTGCAGTGCTAGCTCGATTCGTTTGCTCACAAGCAAGCATCTGTTGTTCTGCCACGGCTGAACAGTAGGCATATTGTCCCTTTAAACGTTACGGCTGTAAATTATTGGCTGACAATAGCCGGCCCTATGTACTCACTCTATAACTTCCGTAATTTGATGGAGGTTTACTATTGGTCTATAACAATAAAGATAGGCCACATGTCTGCTGTCAACTTCAAAACACAGTATTTCATAAACTTTGGACATATTGTTTGATTATAAAACATATCTCCCCCTGATCAAGCTCAGAATATGAGTGAAACTCTTGATGGCCTGAGATTGAAATGGTCTGGGTTTCAAATAAATGATCTTTGATTGTTTGTTGTAGAATAAATGCACTAATTCCAATTAATTTAATACATATACGATAGCACTTTATTATTTGGGATGTTGCAATAGAGAATAGCAATCTTTTTAATATGTTCATAATATGACATATTGCCATTTGGCAAGGGTGTAGAAGATGCAGCTTTATTTATTTCTATTAGTTTAATAAAATGGTGTGGGTAATTCCATCTCTGAAAGGGTAATCTGCTGATCAGATTCTGCTTTCATTAAATCCATGGCAAAAGCATAGTATACACCTTTGCACTGTTGTATCCGTAGTCTGATTGCAGCACCTGCCCTACAGTGGCACAGAACAAGTTCTGATAAGAGGTGGCCTGTTGACAGCTGAAGTGACAGCCAAAGTCCTGGGAGCACAGTAGTGAAATTTAAGATATGCATTCCTGGTCCACAATAGCATGATTATAACTAGTTTATGCTGGTGGCAGAATAAATTCTGAATATAAGCCATGCCTGAGATTGGTTATGGTGCATGGCACTGCTCATAGACATTACAGCCACATCCAAATTGAATTCTCCCCAGACAAACTGGACCTTGCCCTACTGGCAGGATTATAGCCTTGGGGGATTGCCTTTCGTTGCTCCTTTGTAAGCACAGGTAACACCATGTCCAGGGGACAGCCACTCCACAGGAAGCTGGCCTGGGAATCAAAGGGCACACACATTCAGAAAAGGCTTGGCTTCACACAAGATGCTGCATATCTAAAGCCATCTGATGCTATTGAGAAGGGGGTGCGGTGAGGTTAGTGTAGACAGGGAGTGCTCTGTACAGTTGAGGGAGGGTTCTATCATCTTGTTTCTCTCTGCATGTCCTTCTTGACACCTCCAGTTCGTCTAGCATAAAGCACTTTGGGTGTGATATGAGAAGTGCAAAGTCCACTTTCTTCAAGAACAAGGATTGGACACCTAAAGCAGGTTAGCTTTAGTCCAATCACCTGTGGACTTTTACCTTTAAAAGACAGAAACACACAACACTTCTTTGAATCAACTTTTGGACTCCAACCCACCAAGAGATCTCATTGGACCTCAGTTGAGGAAGTCGATCTCTCCAAAGCTCCCTACCAGTGAGGTGAAGACTGGGTGTCCAAGGCAGAGGTGAGCATTGTCCCTTTACCATCCCCAGGGACCATTGGGAGTCGACTTTGTGCAGGAACAAGACATGCCTCTGTGCTAGCAACAGTGTTACCCAGGACCTCACTGTGTTGAAGAACACCTTTCTGTGTGTACCAGCCTCCCCCGTGTTTGGGAGCATGGGAAATAGACTCCATTTGTCCCTGTGCCTCTTGATTGGGACTCACAGCCCCGAGAGCCAAGAGAGCTGAAATCCTAGTGTTTTTGCCATTGAACTGCTTGGAGATATTTTCAAGAACTGTTCAACACATTCGAACTACCAGGAACCTCCGGTGCTGCCTTTTTCACCTTCCCAATCTTTGAATCGCTCACAAAGCACCAAGAAATTTTATTTGGTGCTGCCGCGCCACCAAGAACCACAAAAAGGTACTATTGGCTGCTAACTGCCCCTTGGTCCATTTTTGGGGCTTAGACACTGGTTAGTTCACGTTTATCCCTTTTGCACCCAAGAACATATCCTTTTAAATAACACTGTGGCTATTACTTGCCTTATACCCTTGATTCAGTACTCAGAGTGCTGCATCATGCTATATCTGCTTATTCTACTGTCAACCCTCAGGGATGGTTTTGTGTAGTGTTTTCTAGTTAGTACGTGGTGTGTTTAATTAAAATATATATATAGCTAAGGTGAGTCGGACTCCCATAGGAACCCTGAAAAAATGAATTGCTAATAACCTTTGACTCGTATGACATATTTGGCTGATATTTTGAAGTCAAATAGTGAAATGCAGCCCCCCCTAGACTGCCAAGTTTGGTAAAGATGTGTTAAAAAACTTAATGTTATTAAGAAAACAAACAAAAACAAATAACAACGTTGCAGCCTACTTCCCATTCATTTTCCCATAGACAAAAAAGGTCAATGTTTGCCATACTGCGCAGTGTAAACCGGTAAATGGAATTGGACCAGGCACTAACCGTATTTTTGTGGTTTGGGATTATTCCGTTCAATAGTTTTAAAAATAATTCTCCAAAATAGATAGCTATATTTTGGGTAAATTGCAGAGAAGCCAGGTGTTTATAAGTGAAACAACCATTATCTTTTTTTATTCTCGATGCGAGAGATAGCTGCGGCTATAGCCGAGGGTATCGGAAAATGAAACGCAGGAAAACACTATTTGCTGGTCAAAAAACATGCAAATGCCATCAGTCTAGATGTGGCTGGGAGGCAAGAGGGCACCAAGTGAAATTTTAGAGATGGAGGGGGTTTAGGGACTGAGTTTACAACACAAAGCTTTTCTGCAACTTTGGCTATGGACAGAATAGCCATGAATAGCCGGCATTTCATAGCAAACTGCATCACGGAAACACTGTGTGTTGTGGGGGAATGGGAGACAAAAGGTGAGAGCCTAGGGGGCAGGAAAGCATTGTTTTGGCCATTTATCCAATATTCGCCGCTGTAATATGACTAGAGATAGCCAAGGGTATCTGTAGTTCTGTACCTGCAGTTGCAGAAAAAAAGTTTTTTAAACATTTATATTTGTACAGCTACAGTGGCGTCTGGGGTGAAAAGTCACTGCCCATGGCCAAGGCCAGTGACACGATTGGCATCCAGGACTCCCATGCAGTAATCGCAAATGAACCTGCTTAGCTTTAAAGCGAGAAAGCGGCTGGCCCTCTCAGGCCGTGTTGCCTAATAAATGAGCACACATTACAAGACCACCTAGAGCAACATGGCCTGAGGAGGCCAGCCCCTTCCTTACTTTAAAGATAAGCAGGGTCTGTCCCATTTACTGCATGGATAGGAGAGATTCCACAGTCCTGGATGCTGTGTGTTTTAGAATACATGTTGTGATATACATATATAATATGCTCCAATATGGTTTTAAGATCTTCTATGTTCCCAGTGCTCTCTGAGAGCTCTGAGAGAACATTTCTTTTTGCCTTTTGCTGAATTGAATTATGGTATTTGCATTCTCCTAGTGAAGATGGGGGAATAATGCCACAATTGTAAACTGTTTTGTCTAAGGATTGATATATTTGAGTGACACTATGGTGTGTGTACTTTTTAAGTTATCTATATAAAGTAAAGCATTGTTGAAAGCCAGACATGGAGGGTGGGGAGGGGAAATGATGATAGGGCAAATAAATCATGAGTATTTTCCCAGTATGTAGCAAGAGAGTTTGCAATCCTGAACACTGGTGCAGTTATTTCCCCCTAATGGTGGCTGCTTTTCAGGGCGCAAGTAAGAGACATATGCGGGTGGACAGAGTATATTTTTTTCAGAGGGCGGACAGAACTGCTTGTTTTTTTGTTAGGTTGGTATTCTTGCATAATTATTTGGTAACAGGGATGTTTTTAGGTTGTCATTTTCCCAGTGCAGACCTTTACATACAGGACCACAAGCATGTTTCTCATATTGGGATTTTGTTCGCTATCTAATTAAATATATATATATATATATATATATATATATATATATATATATATATATATATATATATATATGAAAAGTGCAAATGATGACATAATCACTGTGCACATATTACTGTGGCCAGTGTCTCTACCTCTGCGCACCTACTTTGTTCCACCTTCTCTACATCCACCCAATCTCCTACCACCCTCTGTACCCCAACCACCCACCACACACCTGTCCTTTTTATCTCTTCCAACTTACATAACCCTGACTACCCTACCTACTCACCCTACTTACATTTTTTGTACCACCATCGTATCTCCACCATGTCTTTCCATATATATATATACCCATACCCTTTCTACCCTTACCCAGCCTACCCCCACCTTCTTGACCCCTACCCACCCATTCTACCGCTATATGATCTCTTCATGCTTCTGCACTGTTCTCCCATTATCTCGTATACTGTATATATCTCAAAATGCAACTTCCAAGTATCACTGAATACACACATATATACATATGTTGTGATAGCCGCAAGTATGTTACAAGCGATGCGATTGAGCGAACCGCACGTGTGGAAAGTGCAAATCACTGCGCAACATACGTAGTTGCGGCTATTCAAAGGGCATGCATACTCGTGGCTATATGTAGGCCAATGGTATGCTGATTGCATAGCCACAGCTATCCAACACCTCAACTGAAACTGCGTCACAGAAACAGCAAGTGTTATGATGGAAATAGGTGAGGGCAGGGGAGGTGTGGCTGTCATCAAGGGAGTGGGAAGAGCTGGCATAGTTGTTGCGGGCACTTGGTGAGGGTTTGGGAGAGCAGGAATGCATTTTTTGGCTTTTTCCTGATAGCCGCAGCAACAACAAACAGAAATAGACACATTTATTGAGTGCTCTCATACTCATGGGTTTTATAGCAATACGCAGGCTATAGCCTCGGCCTTGGCTATGCCCGCGGATCGCTGATATTTTGGACCGAAACTGCATCACAAAAATGATGAGTCTTATGGGGGAATGGAAGAAGACAGAGGAGGTGAGTAGGCCATCATTGGAGTGGAGGGAGCTGGAATAGTTGTTGCGGGCACTTGGTGAGGTCTTGGTAGATCAGGAAAGCCTTTTTTGGCAATTTATCCTGATAGCTGCGGCTACAAAACAAAGAACTCCATTAAGTATAGGTATACCCGCAGGTGTACAGTATGCAGTCAGGCATGCATAGGCACATTAATGTATCACGTCAGTTGATTGGTTGCTGCTGTATGTTAAAATAGCCACAGATATTAAGCCACACATTTCTGTGAAATAATCATATTATTCTGTGGATGTTAGACCACACATTTTTACATGTATATCTGATTCCATATCCTAACCTCTACCCTTGTCCCTTTTGAACTTTTAAAGGCTGCCAATGTCTGTTTTCTAGTTAGTAAAACATTACGAGTATCCGCAGCTACAAGAAGGTGTTTATAGACGCTCGTTGAACAGCCATGGCTTTAAACGGATGGTTGGAAAAAATGTTTTCTAAGTGTTTCAGTGTTTGCAATTGTTTGGTGTTACTGTTGTAATTGTGTTCTTGCCTGTGATGGTTGCAGTGAAAAAGATTTACCCATTTTAGCACTTTCCTTACTATAGTCCTCTTTCTGTGCTATTGATTGTAGAAAGTATAAAATCCACCATTTTGTACACTTTTCTCATTCTGATTGCAGAACTCACATTGTGCACATGCTGAGTGTGTGGCTGACATGTAAGTAATTGTCAGTCAATATCTACATATTTAAAGGTTTATTTGCAGTGTTGTGTGTGTCTGCTAGTGCTATGAGATGCCATGTATTGCCACTATGTTCCACCTGCTCACATCAAGTGGTAGTTAATTGTACCATAAAAAGTGTTTAGAATGTGCATTCTTCTTAACTTTACAGAATTTGAAAAACTTTAGTGCTGCTCTTGCGCCTATGCATTGCTGCTCTTACACCAATGGGTTGTCAGTGTTTTACTGAGATGCTATTAAATATAGCCATTCCTGTTCATACATCTATGCATTAGCAGTGTTTCATTCTGATGCTATTATAAATAGCTATCCCTAAAATGTAGCATGTATCTCTTTTTTTTATTTTTTACTATGCAATGGTTATAAAATCGGCTGACATCATTCAACTGAGAGATAGTTTACTCTACCCTCTTCTTCGTATCTTTCCAGATGTAAAAGGCTCCCGCCATTCTATTATAGAAATAGCAAAATATATATTGCTCCAAAATTGGTCAGATGATACAAAATACTCATGATGTTTATCCAGCGCGTACCCTTTGTGATATGACTTGGTCAAATTAAGGCAGCCTGTGAGAAAATGACGAATAGTTTCAACAGAGCACTTGCATAGCCTGCATACCCTTTCTTTGTGTGGAGTCCCACTCCATCTACCCAAATGTTCTTTAGTGGGGAGAATGTCAAATCTAAAATAGGTAATAAAATGCCTTAATTGTAAATGTATCGGTTTCATCAAGTAGGTACAAGACCAATTAGGGGTAAAACTCTGTCCAGCAAATGTATAATAAAATATTTTCCCCCATAAATTAGGCAGGCTCGAATCAGCGTCCCATACTGCATTTTTGCTTTTCAGAGATTGTATGGCATGAGGACATTCCAACAATTCATAGTTGATCATGCCGATCACAGCCACGTATGCTCCATGCTACCCTGAAGACCATGTTTCTCTATATATAATGCAACACTATTTTTTAAGCACTGCTATCAGATTACGTGTAGTGCAATATAGTACACCACCTTCAACCAAGTTCCACTTACCAGTATTGTAGAATGTTTTACATATGCTTTGTCCTTACTTGTAAATAAGGTACAAATAGTTAGGCTACTAATTCACTTATGCATTTTTTGAAACGTCCATATAAAAGGCTGCTAGAAAATACATGTTTAAATGAACAGCATTCATATTCAACTATTTTCCATTTTTTTGCAGGTTACCTTTCAATAAAAAATGACAACATTTAAAAAAAGCAGATTACACTCTGAATGTAGTTGCTCTAAGTGTTGTATGAGGATGAATAACCCCAAGCTCTGTGATGGCATTTTGGAAGGTTCACGGTGTAGCTGTGTTTTGCAGAACTTGCACTGCACCTTTTCTATCTCTTGTCGGAAACTGTGCCCCTTCACCATGAAGTGCCTCCAGCTGTCAGATGTTGTTTCATGCTGCCTGCACAGTTGAAGGAGATGTGGACACATTCCTTTCTTGCGCTCCACTGCAAGTATATTAGTTCGGAATATCAGATCCATGTAGAATGTTTGTCTTGTGGAGGGATTCAGGTTGATTTGAGGTTAACAGTTTATTTTTTTACACTTGTCCTAAACATTTTGTACTAGGAGAAAAATGTAAAGCAATGGAATAAGACATGAAAAATAGTACAATGCCACTGAAAATAAAAATAATGATTTGACAACTTCCTCTATGGTAAAAGGTTTATTTTCTGGAACCTGACCGACATTTTCTCAGGAAGAAAATCGCATTTCCCATCGTGATCCGATTGTGAAATTTGCAGCACAAAACTTTGCACTGCTTCAGATCTGGTTTGGACAGCAGTAGGGGTGGTTAGGTCCCGGTGGAGGTCATGGAAGGTACGGTGGTGGAGGTGGATGGTGCAGAGGTTGCCGTGGTGGTTGCTGGTACAGAGGTTGATGCCACAGCAGTTGTTGACAGTAGTCTGAAGAAAAAGCAATGAGGAAAAGTAAAGTGCACTGCGCACAAATGTATGAATGTAAAAAAATTAAACATATGTGTACAGCTGTAACTAATTGTATTTTAATTAAAATTTCAAGTTCAAAGTTGTATTGATATACTTATAGCCAAGTGGCTTTGTATAACATGTTGTATTTACATTTCAGTCTAAATATACACAACAACTTAATGCCACTTCACAGATAATAGCACACATCGTATGCGAGACATTTTAAAATCTCAAAAAATGTACAAATAAAAAGATAATGATATATAATATATCAAGTTAATTTAATCTCCTAATAAAAAATTTCCCGATAAATCAACAATAAAATTCATATCGATAGTATTACAAAATTACTTTTAAAATTTGTAATGAAGTGTCATCAGATTATCACACTCAATTATAAGATGATTGAACGATTCTATTACATTATTACCACACAACCGACAAAGGCGCCTATCACGACTAATATCCAGCCATGCACCCTTTGTCTCAAGCGCTTCTGAGAAATTAAATTTGATTAATAGATAAGTCTGAAATGTGTGCATACTTGGGTATGCTGTGATGTAGTTAGGTTTAATTGTTCGTGTAGCCCTCACTTGACATTATGCTCCACTATTTGCCTTGGCCACCATAGCATTCATATTTTGTTCATTGCTGTTTACTTGTAGGATCATTTTTAACCGTGCTTTTAACCTGGCCTTATTACAGGGTTCTGGGTATGCAACAGACCATTGTCTATATAACACTTTTAGGGTACCGGCTATCCCAGGAGGCAACCTGCCCTCTAGCCTCATTAGCGCTTGAACAAAGGGTACTATGATCGTCTCTGATGACAGAGTGCATATGTCATGAAAAAACAATACTGATTGACATATATATGCCACCCATACACCTTTTAGATCAAACGCAAGATATGTGTACTCAATCAATACTCACTGGGGCAGACGCATAAATCTGCTTAGCATCTTGGCTTCAAAAGCTAATTTTGATTTTAAACTTTATTTTTAGTATTTTCCGTACACAACAGAAAGAAAGAACAAACCATGCACCAACAGGGTGCACGTTAAACAATATCCCTCATACCCATCCCTTACCAGTCACTCCCCCCTCGTGCCTCTCGTTTACTGTGCAGATGCCTTGTTGACACTATGTTCGGTGCTTTCACTCCTGAGTATTCTTCTTTTAAGGACCATTTATCCCGGTCTGTCCTAATTGAGAGTTCGGGGTTTCTGAGTCTAAGGATTCTGTACTGTTTATCAGGTATGACATGTATGGACCCCATATATCAGGGGGACGCGCATGTAATGGAAGCGTTTTAATGAATTCTGTGTCTAAGTCTTGACAATATATGATGTCTTTTTCCCAGTCATCGATCTTGGGGAGCGGGCCTTTGCCCCATGTCATTGCTACTCTTCTCCGGGCCAGAACCATGAGGAGTGCTGTCAATCTGCGTGATGCTGGTTGCATGTGTCTGGTAAGTCCCAGGAGGGCGCCCAGGGGGAGCGGGGTTATCTGCTCTCCCACAATTTTGGAAGTTTTCTGAATGGCGGCGGACCAGAAGCGGTGCACGCCTGGGCAGCTCCATGCCAGGTGGAAGAAATCTGCGTTATCGGATGAGCATCTTTCGCATTGGGCCGAAGTTTCTGGGTGGTGAATCTTTTTCTTGGCTGGTGTATAATACGTTTGGTAAATAAAGTTAAAGTGGATCAATTTATATCTCGATTTTCTGGGTTTGTCGGAGGATGTATGTCCAGTCCTCTGTGGGTATTGGCTCCAGAATGGCTGTTTGCCACTTCCGTTGGGCTCGGGGGTTGGGCTTTCGAGTGTCTTGTGTAAGAGATCTGTACAAGGTTGACACCAGTCTTCCCTCTCCCTGAGCTTGGTTCACACTGTGTAGCAGGGTCCACATGGGAGGCTGCTGAGGGAACGTGGGGAATACCCCTTGGAGGGTGTGGCGTAGTCTAAAATAGAGGAATACATCTAGGGAGGAGTTAGCTCCTCTGTCTTTGGCCATTTGTAGGGTTAGAAAGGTGCCCTCCGGGAACAGATCGGCCAGAGATTGAAGGTTCAATTTGTCAATCCATATGAGAAACACTTTTTCATTTGTGAGGGGTATTCCGGGGATGAATTTAATGGGAAGTAGGGGGGAATACCGTATGCTTATGCCATATTCTTTGGCCATCTTTTTCCAGATAGCATATGTGGATAGTACTGTGTTTAGTGTCTTGTGTGGGACGGGGAGATTGCTAATAATGACCGCGCTAAGCAGGTCCGGGGACGCTAGGGCTCTTTCCTCTTGTACATGCGGGCGGATATAGTGAGCCGAGTACGAATGACTCAGAAATTGTGCCTGGGCTGCCCAATAGTATTTTTCAACATCCGGGAGAGCCAAGCCTCCCTTCGCTGTTGGCAACGTTAGGGTGTTGTAGGCCACTCGTGTCGGTTTCCCGGCCCAGAGTAGTTCTAAAATCAAACTCTTGACTTTTTGAAAGTAGGATTTGGGTACGAGTAGTGGGATGTTCGTAAAAAGGTAGAGCAATTTGGGGAGGATAACCATTTTCGTCAGGGAGGTCTTGCCCCAGAGCGTCAGTGGAAGAGACTTCCATCTCTGGACACGTTCTTGTATGGAGTGTAACACTGTTTGGTAGTTATCTCTAAATACCTCATGATGATTGCGGGACATGTAGATGCCCAGGTAGCGCACTTTGGACTTTTCCCATTTGAACCCATGATCATCCCTGAATTCTGTCGTGTGAGGGGTTAAAGGAAACACTACTGATTTAGAGTGATTTGTTTTGAGGCCTGACATTCTCGCAAATTTTATCACTTCCCTTATTACAGGGTTCAGCTTGTTTTGGGGATCGCTGACGAATAGCATGGCATCGTCAGCGTAGAGAGAAACTATCAATTTATGGGGTCCTAGTTTCAAACCGCGGTGACGATGTTCGGCCCGTAGCCTTGACGCCAGGGGCTCCATCACCAGGGCGAAGATGAGGGCTGAAAGCGGGCAGCCCTGTCTTGTTCCGCGTTCCAGTGTGATTCCTGGGGACCTAGTGTTACCAACTGTGATGTATGAGCGTGGCTTGTTGTACAACAGTGACACTAGTTTAAGGAAGAAGTTGCCTAGGCCCATCTGCCTGAGCGTTGCAAACATAAAGGGCCACTCGACAGAATCAAAAGCTTTCTCTGCGTCTAAGAGAACTGCAATTGCCTGTTGTGACGGGTCAAGGGCCTCAATAACGCCAAACAGCCTCCTGATGCCATAGGTTGTGCTACGACCTGGGATGAAGCCTGCCTGGTCGCCGAGCACCAGGGCCGGCCTCAGAGGGAGCAACCTCGTTGCTAGAATCTTCGCTAGGATTTTATTGTCCAGATTTATTAAAGAGATCGGCCTGTATGAGGCACAATCCTCTGCAGGTTTGCCGGACTTATAAAGTACTATCACGTTGGCTTCGCACATCGTGGGTGGGAGTGAACCTCGTTCTATCGACTCCTCGAAGACCTGACCTAGAAGGGGGGCCACTATTGAAGCGTGTGCTTTTCAAAATTCTCCGGTTTGTCCATCTGGACCCGGAGCTTTCGTGTTTGGGAGGGCCTTTATTGCTTCCTGGATTTCTTCCAGTGAGATCGGAGCGTTCAGGGGTTCTCGTAGTTCTGGCTGACCCAGTAAAGTTCAGTGTCATTAAGAAACTCTTGTATTGCTCCTGGATCTGCGGCACCCTTTGAGCTGCACAGGGTGCGGTAGAAGTCGTAGAATGCCTCGCAGATGTTTTCTTCAGTATATACCAGTTGGCCTTGTGCATTCTTTATACGTTCGATGCGAGGTGGAGTTTTGTCGATCGAGAGAAGGCGGGCTAGCAGGGCTCCAGGCTTCTGACCTTCTCCATATTGTCTAATCTGATGCCTGCGGCTCAGGAATTTTAGTTCTCTTTCGGCCGTTTCTCTAAAGTTCTTGAGTTCCACTTTCATCTTGGCTTGGAGTCGTGGGTCTGGGGGGACGGAGGATTTGAGCTCTAGGTCTTTCAATCGGTGCTCACTATCCGTGAGTTCTCTGCAGATTTGCTTTAGCATGCTGTTTTCTTTTGCCAGGCATATTCCTCTCACATAGCATTTGAGTGTTTCCCACACTGTACTAGCTGAGTCGACTGAGTTTTTGTTCGTGTCAAGGAAGGAGATTATTTCCTGGCTTAGTTCTGCAGCGAAGATGGTGTCAGTTAACGAGCCTGTTTTAAATCTCCAATGAAGACCAGGGATTGTGGAGCCCGCTAGGGTGGTTTCAAGTACGACCATGGAGTGGTCTGAAAAGGACCTTGGCATGATTTGGCTTTTCCCCCATTTAAACGGGCTGCGGGCTGAGGCTAGGATATAGTCGATTCGTGAACTGGAGTGGTGAACTGCCGAGTAGAATGTGTATTCTTTGGCGTTCTGGTTGTGGTTCCTCCATGTGTCCATTAGACCAAATGTATGGCAGATCTCTTGGACCTGGGCACTGGCTTTAGAGGGCGGCCCTGACGTGTTGTGTGATTTGTCAAGCTTGGGGTCGAGTGGGGTATTGAGGACTGCTCCCCATATAATGGTCGTTGCGTTCGTCTCTCCCAGTTTGGACAGCACCCAGTTGAAGTTATCTGGTCCATCTGTGTTGGGAGCATAGGAGTTAACCAGGACCGCCTCTTTTCCGGCTAGTATTCCTCTCACCAGCAGAGCTCTCCCTTCGGTATCTCTTCTTGAGTCGATAAGACTGAAGTTCGTTCTCCTTTCTATCAGTATCGCGACTCCCCTGGCATATGACGAATAGGATGAGAAGTATCGGTGGCAGCCCCATGATCTGGCCCAATGAGATTCCGAGGACTTTGTGAGATGTGTTTCTTGTAGAAAGGCGATATTAATTTTGTGTCTTCGCAAGTATTGGAGGATTTTCCTCATTTTCGCCGGGTGGTTGCCCCCACGTATATTCCATGTGGCAATCCTATATGTCGTCATTGTCTCGTGAGGGAAATTTCATGGGCATGCTCGGCCGAGGTTCAACGGTAGGCGTGGAGTCAAGGCATTCGGGGGGAATCTGAGGTCTTGGCTTCTGCTTGCTTGATTTCCGTGGTGAGGTTGGCGAGAGATGAGGGTACGAGACACTTGGTGACTTCTTGGAACTGGGATCTCTCCCTTGAGTGGGCAACCCCCAACTGGCCCAAATTGAACTAACTCTGGTTGGCAAAACAGCCAACGTTGCTGTGCATGGGGCGCTGGTGGCCCTCCAAGAGGGGCTGGTTCCCCACGTCTGTTACTAGATTTGTTCTGTGGTGGTGAAAGTAGTTGCGCCTGGGTGATACTTTGCCTTAATAGTGTGAAACCGTCTGGCGAAAGTTACGGAGGGCCTCTTCTGGGTCCGTTGCCTCTTTGTGGTCTGCTGTTATTCGTGACGGGTCTGCATCCGGAGCAGTCTAGGTAGTCACTTGTTTCTTCAGGCGTATTAAAAAATTGAGTTCTGCCCTCGTGTTGGATGCGGAGCTTGGCTGGGAACAGCATCGAGTATTGAATTTGATTTTCCTGCAGCCTGCGTTTCACTGCTGTGAACGATCGTCTTTGCGCCTGTACCGCTTGAGAGAAGTCTGGGAAAAACTGAATTTTATCCCCCTCGAATTGGAGGTCACCTTTGTCTCTGGCGGCTCTCAGAATTGGGTCACGATCTTTGTAATTAAGCAACTTTGCTATGATTGGACGAGGGTTCGCTCCTGGGATTGGCCTCGAATTGGGTACTCTGTGCGCTCTTTTGACGACGAACATCTTGGAAAGGACCTCTTCACCGAACAGCTCAAAGCAGATTTTTCCACATGATCTTCCATCCTGGTAGACAATTGGTGCTCTCTAAAGCCTACTATCCTGATGTTATTACGCCTTGAGCGGCCTTCCAAGTCCTCATTTTTGGCGCATACCGCTTTCATTTGTGATTCTAATGTGGACACTCTGGATGTTAGGGAGGTCGAGCCGTCCTCCAGGTCCGATACCCTTTGCTCCACCGTGTCCAATCTGTCTGCGTGCTTGTCAAGTCTGTGCTGAAGCATGTCTACTTTGGATGAGAGGGTGTCAAGCTTGCTCCCAAGGCTGCCTATACCGGCTTTCAGGTCGAGCAGGATTTCTCTGATATCAAGATCCTGCGCCACAGTCTCCTCTTGGATTGCGCTGGGATTAGGGGATTGAGAGCGACTATCGGCTGCAGGTGCCTTGTTTGAAGAGCTGCCCTCGAAGTTGAGTTTTTTCTGGAGTCTGTCTGTCTTCCCCATAGTTGCTGTTGTTGTGGAAGCTCCTTTGCCACCTTTGGTGAGCAGTGCTAAGGATTTGTCGTGCCTATGATAGACTGGGTTGTTTGAGGCGGTGGTGGTCTTTTTCAGCGGGGTGCCGCCTGAGTCTGCCGTTTTACGGAACGCAGCTCTGTCTCCGCTGCCACTCGTATGTGCTCCCCCTCGAACCCTGGGACCAGGTTTTGCAGCTGCCTGGGCCTCCTATGCTACCCGGCGTTGACTCCTGTGGCCGTGCTACAGCGCTCCTGGAGTGTCAATTTGCGGGCAGACCCGGGTCGGGAGCCGTCCAATGCTCCGACGGCCTCTGATCATATGGTTGTCACTCGAGGGGACCCAGGGATTTGTGCCACAGCTGTCGCGGCCACGTGGGCCAGGGGGGTAGGCAGAGCGCTCGTACCTGACTGCCCAGGCCGGGCGCCTGCCTTCTTTTTCCCCTCTCCTGTCAGTTCGATCAGGCTCCACAGGTTTCGTGTTGGCTCAGCGGCCGCCAGTCCTCTCGCCGCTCGGGGCACCTGTTGGATGATGCCGACTCCTTCTGGGTCGCCCACGTAGGTCGCACCTTGTGTCTGCAGAGAGGAGGGGGCGGCACCTTCTTGTGGGAGATTCGCCACACACGTCCACCGTCTCGATGAAATGAGTATATCCCCCTGTGAGGAATCGCTTTCTCTACAAGGGGGAGGCAGCTTCTGTCGGAATACACCACACGAATGCAGCGATTTTTCAGGATATTCGTGGGAGCTCCGCCGAGCTCACAAGGAGGCCGCCATCTTGGACAGCTCTCTAGCGCCCTCTTCAAAAGCTAATAATCTCTTTATATAGTTGTGTCTCCAAATTGCCACAGCTCACAACAGGATGGCTCTCACTTTATCTGAATACAATGTTAGAATCGCTGTGACAGAGTATCCCGCATTGTTCCCAATGAAGACACTCAACGCATTTATCACTGTCAGAAATTGTTCTTTAATGCAGAACAAATGTGCCTCCCTGTTTAGTTTCTCATGGACTACCAGTCCTAGATATTTATAAGTAGTTACCTGTTCAAGCTGTATGTTATTTAATTTCCAGACATATTTTTTTGGGATGTTTGTTTACAGGGAATACCATCACTTTGCTTTTCGCGATGTTAATGCTTAATCCATTAGCACTAGAATAGTCTGCCAACGTATCTAGCATATTCGGCAGACCTTTGGGAGTATAATCTAAGATCAACAAGTCGTCTGCATAGGCCAGCTATCCCAATACTACTGTACTTATCTTTATTGGATTGGCATCAGTATTGGCAAATACTTCCTGTAAATCAGACAAATACAAATTAAATTGGATGGCCACAACTATTCCGCCTTGTTCACACCGCTACTTGTTGGTATCAACCCCGAGAGTCTACCCTTGGCATTCTGGCGTATGCGCACATTTGTATCTGAATACAAGAACGTGAGCATTCTCAGCAATCCTTGAGGTATATTCCAGGTGCTTAGTTTTCGACGAAGGCGATTTCTCAGCACCGTATCAAAGGCGGCTGAGAAGTCTATATAGGCTCCATAGACATTTAGATCTCTTTTAGTCCTGGCATGTTCTATTGCAGACGTTAGCATAAATAAATGTGCATAGTACTCGACTTTGCTCAAAAGCCAATTTCATTAGGTGGCAAAATGTTCTTCTCGGCTATCCACTCATTTAGTTCGCCCTGCAAAACACGTGCAAATATTTTAGATGGAATATCTAACATTGCCAACAAGCGGAAGTTGGCTGGGTTGTCCCATGCCCTTTTTTAATGGACTGTCAATATGTGACTCGTGTGCCAGGATTGCGGAATAGCCCCTACGCTCCCTGTTTGATTGAACAGCAGATGTAATGCCTCCGCCCAAAGAGCAAGTACATTTTTATTAACAAGTTACAAGTGCCATCTGGGCCAGCTGTTGGAGAATTGTTTACTTTTTCTGTTATTACTATTACGTCAAGAATTGAAGCCTTATACTCCCACACAACAAGACGGATAGGGAAGAGCACCTCCGCATTTTCTTCTCGCCCCAATGTACCTTTGATGTGCTCACTTCATTTTTCTTCTGAGATACAATTAATGGGGGGATCTCTCTTCTTTCCACTATGTAATATTTGTCATATTCCCGAGGCATTATTAGATAGGGCCACATTGGCGATGTTTTCCATTGGACTATCTCACACTCACACCTATACTTTTTAGCCAGCTTCTATATTTCTTTTTACTATTTTTGATTAGGGCAGGTATGGATGTTACTATGTCCTCATTCTTATAGTGGGTGATGATTGTTTTAATTTCCTGCTGCATAGACTTTTTTGCGTTATTGATCTGCTTATCGTGGCCTCTTCCACATTGATCTTTTTATTAGTTCTCTCAGCACATGACTTATAGCTGCGTGTTTCTGTTAAATGTAATTGTATATTTTCCATATACTGCGTGAAGTTGGCCACCATCTTTTCTTTGTTGTTCTCCCCTGATGTACCTTCAGCTATAAAGCGAGGAAGTATTTCTAGTACGACCTGATTTGCACAATCTACATTTTGAAGGTGCCACATAACCCTATTCTGCCCCTCATTCAAATGTAATTGCCCATTACCATCGTGCTCTGCTGTCACTGGTATGTGATTAGGCAATACCAATAGCGTGCATAATGGGAAGTGGTCACTCTCTTCTCGTCCCACGACACTCATGTCTTTAATGTATTGTAGCCCACTTGGGAACACATAATCAAGGGTTGCTGCTGACCTCCCCTCGATTCATGTATATGCAGTACCAGCATCACTATGTGTTAAACCATTTAGTCTCACTAACTCATATGCTGCTATTGGAGTTTGTCACATTTGCCCTTGTTTGTTCACTTTCACTCTTTTAATCACAGTAGATTGTTTGGTATTGTCGCTTTCCTCACTCAACCATAATGGCCTAATGTTAGCATTGAAATCTCCAACCAACCATACAGGATGGCGGTTACTATACCTCTGTGGGATAGAACTCACTATGTGTGTGTCGGCTTTGGTCTCTATTATATTTGGCGGGTCATAGACATTTATTAGTATAATAACTGTGTGACCATAGGAAATCTCTGTAACTAAAACATTCTGAGTCGACTAATTTAACTTTGTGATATTCCAAGCTGGTGTTACTGATAATAGTAAACCACCTTTAGGTCTGCATTTTGGTCCCCGGGTAGCTACTTAATGCACTGTACTACAGCCATCGAGTTGAACCTCTGATGTAAGCCACGTTTCTTGCAACTAGGGGTGTCACGGTGTTAGTTTTATGACGGTATGATAACCTTCTTGCCAAATGACAGTATATCATGGTTATCGCGGTATAGCAGGTGATGTTAACTAATCTTAAATATTTTCTAAAAGGTCATAAATTGTCGGATTTATCATCACAAACAAAATCAGGCACCCAGGGTCAGAATTGGGCTTTTCAACATACTTTCCACTGAAATGCCACCCCTTGCTTCCACCAAACACACGTGTGGAGAGGAGGAGGGGGGGCCCTGCTGCGACTAGCAAAGCAAACTGAATAGCTTTTCTTAAGTGGTCATTTAGGCTTCTAGCTCCCCCAATATATATACACACACACACACACACACACACACACACACACACACACACACACACACACACACACACACACACACACACACACACACACACACACACACACACACACACACACACACACACACACACACACACACACACACACACACACACACACACACACACACACACACACACACACACACACACACACACACACACACACACACACACACACACACACACACACACACACACACACACACACACACACACACACACACACACACACACACACACACACACACACACACACACACACACACACACACACACACACACACACACACTCTTTCTTTAGTTTACTTGCTGGCCAAAAGGTGTTCAGTAATCACAGACATGTTACCCTTTGGTATGGCAGCAGGGAATACCCACAGAGATGAGTACATTTTACAGTGTAACTTATTATATGTAAATTCAATGATAGAACCAGGGAAATCCCCCATTGTCATATGTTTAGCAAACATTATCCATTATAAATATATAAACCCCAAAGCCGCCATCCCAAAGTAAACCCTTTTCCTTCTTAGCACTGTATTTATTCTTCCTATTGCTAACATACTGATTTTATGTCAGGCACGTGTGATTTATGGAATGGCATTAAAAACTGCTCAAACTGTAACTACTTGGCAGATGGCACATCCAACAGTGCAAGACCAAGACTGTGCAGCACTTGCTTACTGCAGCCTTTCCAAATCATATTGAAAAGCACACTTAACGGTATAAACGGTATACCGCTATAAACAATGTGACGGTTATTATTATTCAATTAAGTGGTTCACGGTATCTTTAACGGTATACCGTTATACCGTTACATCCCTACTTGCAACGGGATTATGTTAAACAGCTCAATATTAGCTATCATGCCTTCATCTGTAAATAGGTGTAAGTGTCCTCGAGTATTCCATGTGTACATCAGATCCACAGTGCTATGTCACTTCCTTTCTGCAGCAAAGTGTGCCTTTTATGCTGTGGGTAGCCATTGCCAAAACCCTTCTGGTGTTTCTCCTTCCCCATCTGCAGTTGCTCTTTTTCCCTCTTCTAGTCTATTAATTAGATCACCTTGCTGTTCTGTACCACTCATTAGAACCTGTATGAGCCCAATAGGATTCACCTGCTCTACTTTGTTACCCATTCCTTGAATATATGATAAACAGGCATTCCTTAGTGTATTCCTATCAGGATGGGCTATGCGATTTTTCGTCATTGGGATCTCAAAACAGTAATACTGTATCCTAGCCGAAAGATATCTGCCTCATACCCCTTGATGTAATTAAGGATGGATTCTAATCCAAAACATATATTAGTTATATATTTATTAACCACTTCTTCCTGATCTACTAGGTATAAGTCCTTTGTCGTAATCACTCTAAGGGGCACTATTGAGTGCAAAATACATAGTATAGCTTTCCGATTTAGTGGTACCGGGGAATCTCATTATGTATTTGTTGGATTTGCACCTTACAATTTCCTTTCAGTGCCTCATTATTAGATGTCCCTCGCCTCTTGAGGTCCCCACTCTGTTGTTTTTCCCATAACTCTTGTAGTGTGGGTTGTGGGGCTTGCTCTGCAACTATCTGCAACTATTTGCTACCCTCTTTTGTGGGCTTGTTAAACAACATTTGTATATGTTGGCCCTTCCCATTTACTGGTTCACTAAACCATAATGGGTTAGAAGTAACTGTATGGTCACTTTCACCTGGGAAAGTTCCTGCTACAGGCTCTACATCAACCTCAATGATGGATGGACTTTCCTCAATTGCACAGTTATTGGCTCGCACCAGTGCATTAATATTATGGACCTTATGGCGTCTATATTTTCTTAAATTTTATCCGATACTATACATACATGGCTGATTGGGCGGTGCTAGTCTCTTCTTTGACTTTCGCTAATTATTTACCTTTTAGGCCCTTCTGCTTTATATTTTCTGATCTTTGTATGGCTTACTAATACTTTATCAACCATACTATTTGGTGTGGGCATACGTATCCCCTGCGTACACATTTCTCGGTTTTGCCTTCTAAAGCTCTGGGGAATTAGTAATGACTATACATCGATTTTGGTTTCTAAATGGTCACATAGTGTTGTTATTAGGTTTTCTAGTGCGTTAAACATGTCGTCTGAAGACATGCTAGTATCGTACACGCTGTCATTATGGCTAGCCATTTGCTCATTGACCACTATAGCCGGTTTACCTGTTTTATTCTCCTGCTCGATTGGTCCCTCTTTTCTATACATGTAATGTTTTACTAGTGGTACTGAATTATTGTTCTGTGTTGTTTTGGTGAAATTAAATATGGGGTGTAACATTTTGTCACCATTGGATCCTGTGTCAATTGGGTAAGATCCAATTGGTGAGGGTTCAGCTCCTATTAGGGGCATTACCTCATTGTACCCAGAATACTCAATATCCATCTCGTCTAGTTTAGAAGGGTCATAGATCGATCTTAGTGTATTCACTTCTACTCTCATGGTCATTATGTACCATTACTTTGATTGACGATTCAGTATCTACCACCCGTGCTACCACATGTGCTATTACACCATCGCTATTAATCAATGTGGGTATGTATGTCGTGGCCGTGGGGTCCAGTGTATGTTGTGACATGATATCTATTGCGTTAGCTACGGCATCCTCTCTAATTCCCTTTACACTTGGAGATTCTGTGTGGGCTGATTGAGGGCCACTTAGTATCTCATTTAACAATTTAGCACTGGCACATCATAAATTGTTGGTCAGGTCCACACCGGCATCCATGGCTGAATCCACTGCATTCTTACTGATTTCATCTGTCACAGCACACATTGCTGTCACAGATGAAATCGGTGGAATTTGCTTACATGCATTTGTCTTCTTAATTGGATTACTTATCACTTTAGGAACGCATATCCGTCTGTTCCTCAGTGTTTTGTGAAGTCCCATTTCTCTCTTTAAGTTTTCCATGGTACCTCCTCTCTATAGACACCACATACTCATGGATTACTATAAAAAATAGCACCCTGCGTGTGCACACACTTATAAATTGTTAACCTAGTAATATACTCAATATTCAATACTGACAGTACTGTTCTGTATACTTATAGATCTTTAGTGTGTCGGTAGTTTGAATACAGTGGTGCTTTTTTGCAGCTAAACTGCCTCTATAACTTAGCACACAGTACTACCAGGGTGTTTCAAGGCAACTATTAAAAGCTACACATCGGAGCAATACTAATTTTAATTCAGAGCCACAGTATGACACAGTATGACCGCACTTGCAATTCTTAGATCTACTAATAACACACTATTTTCGCTTTTGCTTTCGTTTTCGTATTTACTTTACACTCAATCTCATTTGTGATTGTCAGATTGTACAGGTCACTGCACAACTATACTGGTGGTTGTAACGCTCTACTTAACACACACCGCATATGCAGCAAGAGGACCTGCCTAGACCTCTACAGCAAACTCACAATCTCACGTGCAGAAAGCTACCATGTTATTATATATGAACTCAGATCGCGGGTGTTGGGCGTACTCTATTACTCAATTGTACGAGTATCCAACGGGTATCTAACCATTTGCTTACTACGCACAGCTATCTATAATATCACTAATGCACAGTCACCACACAGGGCGTCGAGTACCAGTCACCGACGCCTCGTGTTGTGTGACCTTTCTACTCAAATGCAGGCGCAAGCCCACTACCAAACCATTTACCAGGGCACCTATCTCAGAAAATAGTTAAATGTTGTTGACACATGTATATTATCACAGATAAAAATCAACATTGGCTGGCTGATACAGATAATCCATCAGCGCAACTCACTGCATATAACGGGATACATGCTACACAATCACGGTTAACCAAGGCTACTACCGAAGTGGACTGGACACAGCTCGCGTGCTGTGCTGCGAGCAGCGAACAGCTGAACAGTCACTTCGGGAGCCACTTCTCAGAGCACGCGTGCAGGAGCGCACGGCCGCCTCCTTTTGGGGATTCTGGGTGGAAAGGGGGTGGAGTCAAGTGCCTAAAATGAATAAAATAGATATTCAAGATCTATTTGTAAAAAAGGGACTATAAAATATTTACTAAGCAGTTAAGATGCTGCTTTTTAGTCCATGGAATTTCCAATGTTCAGGGCAACGTACCAAGTCAAGTCTCTTCCTGCAATCATGTAAAACCTCCAGACTCCACAGCTGAACAGCCACTTTGAGAGCCACTTCTCGGAGCGCGAGCACAGGAGTGTACGGCTGCCTCCTTTTGGGGATTTTGGGTAGAAGGTGGCAGAGTCAAGTGCCAAGTCAAGTCTCTTCCTGCAATTGTGTAAAACCTCCAGACTCCACAGCCGAACAGCCACTTCGGGAGCCACTCCATAAAGTATGTCTTCTAAGTATGTCTTGTAAATACAGCAACATTTGGAAGACAATAACCTCCTAGGTCTGCGACAATCTGGCTTTAGACCCAGGCATGGGACTGTAACAGTTCTCCTGGACCTAAAAATACAAATGGATGAAGTCAAAGACAAGGGCAAACTGGCCACTTTGCTCTTGTTGGATTTGTCAGCAGCCTTTGATTTGGTCAACCATCAAATTCTGACCAAACACCTCTCCTCGGCTGCCACATTCTCTCAGAATGCCACTAATTGGATTCAGTCCTTCCGATCCGACAGAACAACAAGTGTCTTCGGCCCATCTGCCACGGCCGACCCCTTCCAAATTCAATGTGGAGTTCCCCAAGGGCCTTGTATTTCCCCCACGCTTTACAACATCTTTACCAGGCTCCTTTTTGACCGGCTTGACGACCTGGGTGTCACATATACAAACTATGCTGACGACACCCAGGTCCTCATCACTCTCACCGGTTGCTATGAGAAAGATGTTGCAAAAATAAAAGAAATCTACCTTGAAATCCAAGCATGGATGGTGACCCATAGTCTGTGCTTAAATGACGACAAGATGGAACTGCTGATTGTGGGCTCCCAGGCCCACCTCAACAAACTCGACCCCCGATACCAGTCTTTCATCATCGATGGTAAATATTATAAAAGTCTCAAAAGAAGTCAAAACACTGGATGTGTATCTCAACTCCACACTCACGCTAAAAAAAAAAAAATCAACTCCACTATCTCTTCCACTGCTTACACCAATAAACCTATCAACGCCTGTAAACCATTTTTATCCACTAACAGTTGTCATACACTGGCTAGAGCATTGGCTCTATCCAGATTGGATTACTGGAACACACTCTTTCTTGGTTCCTCTAATCCCAATCTGAATAGACTTCAGATTCTCCAGAATAACACACTCAGATGTGCCCTCAATCTTCCCCGTAAGGCCCACATCTCCAACTTCAGAAAGGAGGCTCACTGGCTCCCTATTCGTGACAGGATCACATTACGATCTCTAGTTATTACACATAAATGCCTATCCCTGACAGCCCCACGTTACTTATCAGACAAATTTACTAGACACAGCACACCAGACCGACATGATCTCCATACCTGCACCAACTAAACATCCCTATGTTCAACCTGAAAACAGCAGGGGGAGGAAGCTTCCCTGTACTACCCGCAAAATATTGGAACGCACTCCCCTCGGAGATCAGATCAGATTCCTCTTTCTGCTCATTCAGAGCTAAGGTGAAGGCTTTGTTCACATCTCGGCAATAATTTGCTACTCGCTCTCATACCATAATTGTGCTACCTTTAGACTCAGACCATTCTGTAACCTGGTCCATCCTTTAACTCTAGCACTTTCCTCTGACTCAGACCATCCTGTAACCTGGTCTTCTATTTTTGTATTTATTTCCTGTCCTCTATTATGTACTACATGTATAACTATATGACATTTGTAACCCATGTTGTTCTGTAAGTCTAATGTGCCCAGTCATCTCATGGTTTGGCTGCGCTATACAAATAAACAAACTAAACTAAACTAAACTAAACTAATTATATTTCCTTTTCATTACAGACAGAAAAGAGTACATTATGACATAATCATTACTGTTTACATATTACTGTGGCTATGGCTAGCATCTCTACCTCTGCAAACCTTCTGTATCTCACCTTGTCTACCTCTACCAACCTACCCCCACCCTCTTTACCTCAACCACTCACCCTTCTCCCCATCTTTGTCCTCACCCACCTTTCCTAACGCTGACTAACCCAACCCACTCAACCTATTGACAACATTTCTTCCCTCATCCATAAACTCTACCCACACCCTCTCTACTCCTATTCAGCCGCCTACACCCACCCTTTTAATAATAATAATAATAATAATTTATATATTTGACCCCTAAGCAGCCACCCTATCGCTACAGAATCTTTTCATGCTACTGCACCCTACTCCCACCATGTCTTACACTGTATATATCTGAGGACTACTGTAAATATTATAATTTTTTTAAAACATAAATTCATAACTGCAGCAACTGCATTTTTTTGCATTCCTTTTTTACCACTCTTGTTCCTATACATTTGTCCTTTGTCAAGTCATTTGCATTCTTTAGCTTGTTATTTATTTTTTAAAACATTTCTTCCATTTTAACTAGCAGAGTCCTTTTTGCGTTGTGTTTTTTTAACGGTTTAGTTTTTTCCTTCCCGGTGCCACATTTAAGGATGTCTGGGACCAGCAGGGATGCAAAGGTGGTGTGGGTATGTACTGCCTTACCTCCACAGAAGAAGCAGTGTGCCCAGAATATTGCAGCTGGCAGTATTGTCTTGTCAAGGAGCAATGGAGTAAGAAGGAGGCAGAGGAAGTTCAGTGTGTTTTCTGTGGTAAGGTTTTGCAGATGGCACCTTACAATAAAACCTGCCCATCCAGCGCCCCGCACGTTCCATCACAATCCACCTGCCTTCCAACCTCTGTCATCCCGCAACGTGCAAGACCTCCTCCTGGCAACACACTTGTGCCCCTGCAAAAAAAGTTGCATAGATCGGTTCGGCTCACCTCCTCACAGACTGCGCACATACCTTGCTTCCACGCCTCATGGACCCTCAGGACTCGTACAGGAGGATCTAGCTTCCCGGTCATTGGAGCGACCAACTGGAACTCCCTTCCTCCGCACGTGAGAAACATTGACTCCCACACAGCCTTTAGGAAAGCTATCAAAACTCTATTGTTTGTGTAACTGTACCAGACTAGCTATATTGCCATGGACATTGTAAGTAAGCTTTCCTATGCTCTGTAACCCGCTATGTTATGTATTAATTATGGAAACACAATAACCTATGTACGTGCGTCACTGCACCCTGCTAGGCTTTCGCTCCCTGTAACCATGAGCAAAGCCTCCTACCTGTAACTAAGACATCTCCCTGCAACAGTGCCTTGATGCCATTGGGCTGTAGTGCACTTTGCAAATTCAAATAAATAAAAAATTCAAAAACCATCCCAAGTTTCGGAACCTCTACTTTGATTCATCATCTCTTCCATATCCATTGGGATGATGTGGAGGAACCCTGTAGGAAGGCTAATTTCCATCATGAGTTGAGAGCCCATTGTCCACAATCTGCACACAGTTATCTGCCAGCCAAAAGCACCTGTGTGCCTGCCACTGTTATCCACGTCTGTTGCTTCCTCTGTACCATCCAGCACCACCAAACCTCCTCCCATCCTGCCTGCGCCCAATCTGCAAGACTGGCAAGTAATGTGTTTGAAATGTCACAACTGGATTGAGGTGGGTGATGCCACCCCAGATGGTTGGAGAAGGGCCCTTTTAGAACACCAGACCAATTGTTGCTGCTAGTAATATATATATATATATATACATGTTTTTAAATTACTTTTGTATACCCTATTTAAAAAGAAAAGAAAAACAGAAAAAAACTAACACAACAAAAAATGCAAAAATAAATGTTCCCTTTCTACGCTTGGTTACATGTGTGAGTCCTAATTTTTTCCCTGCCAGTTCCAGGATCCCTCGTCCCTCTTCCCCAAAATGTCCCTTTTCAGGGCCAACTTTTCAGCTATATGAGTAGACAATAAAAAAAACACAGAATGTATAAATGGATCAATAAATGGATCAATAATTGGTCTTTTGAATAAAGTGTGTGTTAGGCGTGAATGCATCTATGTTTTTATTATAGCCCTGGCTATCCTTCATGGTAGTCGTGGGTACAATGACTGCAATGCCAGTGGGAATGCAGCTGCAATTAGGTGTGCCGCGCAATGATTGGCGGTTCGTAGGGCTGATTAGATCTACAGTCATTGCTGCGATCAACCATGCCTGCAGTTTAACCAATTGCATCCTTCATGGTAGCTGCGGGTACAATGAAAGTAATGACAGTATCTGCGGCTACAATGAATGTCTATGGACCCTGGGAGCCTAATCCATAGCATCTCTCGTAGCCGTGCTTATGAAAACATTTAAAAAGAAAATATTTGCATATGTAGATATATGTCTGGTAGGTAATACTGAAAATTTCTATTTTTAAATGTATTGAGTGTAGTCTGTGTGCAAAATGCCTGTAATACTTTTCTCTTCATCGACCATAAATATAACTGTAAACAATTTTAAAAGTTAAATACAGATGTAAACAACGTTTTTGTAAAAATATTTATTTTGGGTGAGTGGTTGTGAGATTTCTTTTTCTTTTACTATTTGCACATGATAGATCTTCATCAGCCCAATTGTTTGTATTTGTACCGTCTATTATTTGTTTCAG
The DNA here is from genome assembly GCF_040938575.1 of Ambystoma mexicanum. Classification (NCBI taxonomy): domain Eukaryota; kingdom Metazoa; phylum Chordata; class Amphibia; order Caudata; family Ambystomatidae; genus Ambystoma; species Ambystoma mexicanum. Next base: position 976,609,124 of record NC_090935.1, read on the forward strand.
GTCATTTATATCACTTTGAAGATTCATTCAAATGTCTTTAATTTATTTAAAAGTATCATGATTATATCTGTAATGAATTCCCAAGTTGGCTGTTGCTTAATCCTTCTAGATACTTGAATCACTTCTTCATCTTTTTCAAAATATTTTAAATATTTTGAAACAATTGAAGACATAATTGACTTTAAAGTACCTTTTCTGGCAGCACAGCCATTGAAAAACATTAAGCTAAGGTATAGCTATATGCTGATTGATATGTGTTACTTACAAATGCTATTCTTAGTCACATTTTACACAAATACAAAGAATTAACTCACACAATCCAGAATGTTCTGTACTTTTTTATGACTGCTTCTCTTCCCTATGTTCATTCAGTATTTCCTCCTCTGTGGGATAGTTTCCTTCTAGCCTGTCCATGTGGTTGTCCATCATAGGGTCAGAGTATAAAATATTGTCTGTCGCCTCACTTGTTAGAATGAAAAACGGAAGAACATTACGTGATAAAAGAAGGTGGGATTCTCTGCAATCACTTTCTAATTGGGTCTTTATTGTTTCTATGGTGGGCAGCTGCAAATAGGATGTCAAGTACCTCAGCTGTTGTTCAGCTGTTCAACCTATAAGAAAGTGTCATTTTTTGAGTGATGTTTATATGTACCAATTAAACTGTAGGTTCCATTGCCTCATAACCTTAAGTGTTTTTCTATATAGCAAGGTGGTATTTCCCGAGAGAGGTGTGTTTCAGGGGATTGTGGAGACAAAGAGGGTATAGATACTCTTTTTGCTGGATTTTTCAGAAATTGATTATGTGGAGTGTTGGATGATGAATCTCATTGCTCAGAAGATTGTGGAGGAATAGAGAATTTTGATAATGGGACTAATGGTGATGTTGAAGACATAGGTGAGGTGTTTTCAAAGTATTGACTTAGTATGTTTTTCTGGTTCTATAATGTTACTCTAGATGGATTATTTGAAATGAGAGGTTTGTGTGCAAGTTGTGGAGAAATAGTTTTGACAGGGAGCACGGTTTTTAGGAAAAGAAAATAAATTTGCATCCCAGGAAAAAGCACAGAGAAATCATGCAAGATTGTTTGAACTCAAATAGAGGAGAAGAGTATTTCTCTGAATGAAAAATATACATATTGTTCACAAAAACACAAAGGCTCTTTTAAGAGCCACCCATAGAATATTATTGAAAATGAAAATGTTCTTTCATTTCTATTTATTTGTATAGATGTGGGTATGTTTATGCTTGTGGCTAAAACCTAGCCAATGAATCGTCGTGCCCTCTCAGTGACTTCTATAGCATGGGTATCATCAAGCCAATGGAACATCATGTATTTTGGTGGGTTTGTGTAGCTGTGGGTATGAATACCAGCTTGTAGCCCCCGGCTATTAGTACATTAGTATTTCTGTGCAGTAATCATGTTATTTTGTAGATATTACAGCACACAATTGTACATGTCTTTCTGATTCCATGTCCTCGCCTCTGCCCTTGTGTCATTTCAACTTTGAAACCTTTGCAATATTTGTTTTTGAGTGAGCATATAAAAAATGTACGTGTACTCGTGGCTATAAGGGATTGTTCATAGCCAGGGATAGCATAGCCGCAGCTATGAAAAATGATTTTTTTATGGATGTGTTATTATATGTCTACATATGTATGGTAGTCCTTAAAAGGATTGTTTTCAGGTACACAGAGTATTATTTTAGCACATTTTGAGAACTGGTTTGATGTTAACACTCCATTTCCTTCATCAGCTAGGTGCACTCCATCATGTCTATACAGATTAGTTGTGTAGAACTGTATGTTATTGTTTGATATGCATTGTTGGTGTTGGTCTCTGAAACTACCTTATTAACTTTTCTCTGTAATTTTTCAATTTTAGAATTAAATCTGGTGGTCCACTTACATTTTTGCATCTGAGTCAGATTGCAAAAGATAAATGGTGTGATGAAAAAGTTCCATTCGTTTATGCAAGTCGTGTTTCATTGTTAAAACAAGCAACAGACCTCATACATTACTCAAATCAGTGCCCTCACAATTAATCAATGTTAGGTCCGGCTGTCCTGTACTTTTCAGATTGAACATTTTAGGAAAAACATAGGACCACTGCATTCCCTGCAAGACAAACCATTTCATTCTAAAATCAGCCAAACCCAGGTCCATGTTAATAGTTAGTTTCTCACCAAAAGTTAGAAAGACGAAAGAGCCAACTACCTCCAATCAGACACACAGTTTAACAACAAGCCATAATGTCTGTTATCCTTCTGAGGTTTTAGTAAAATGATTCTTAGTTTGAATTCTTACTAATAGTAGGAGTGGGATATGCATTATGTGTGTGTTTTGGTGTTTTCAATTGGTTGGTGTTACTGTTGGAATTGAGTACTTGACTGTAACAGGTAGCAGTGAAAATGTGACAGCCATTTTAGTAGTCAGGTTTCTACAGTCCTGTTTTTGTGCTGTTCATTTTTAAAAGTATAATAGCCACAATTTTGCAGACTTTTGTCATTCTGATTGCAGAACCCATCCTGTGCAGAGGCTGAGACTGTGGCTGTTGTGAACATCAGTGCATTCTTTGGAATAGTGGAAGGTGAGTGATAGCACATTGTTATATAGTTGATGCTTTATTTGAACTGTGGTTTGTATAAGATATATAAGATACATTAAGTAAGTTTATGTTTTTGAGTTATAAAAAGGTTATAACTATTAATTTGAAAGCAGGGTTTTTCTGGTTTACTTGTGTGTTTTAAGGCGAGTGACCAAGCAGCATTTCGGGTTAAGCTATGGTTAGCTGTGACAGAAAATTGTTGGCATTTATAAGTTGTTTCTTACTGTTTTGCTGAATGTTTTATTTGATAATTTGCTGTTAATGGGGCTTTGGGAAGTTATTCTGTGTATCTTACTGTAATTGTTAAAACTACAGTGGTACTGTTGCATATCTAAAGAATGTGTGGCAAGAATTGCTGGAAGGTGTTGAGTAGGAAAGAAAATGGATTTCAGTTTGAAGAAGTAGGCTGTACATTGCGGTGCATACTATAGAAGCACTGATTATACTTGCTCCAGTGAGAATAAAAAATGATCACAGAGCAGTAGAAATCTAATTTTCTTTACAATGGATTTATAACCAGTTTTCCTGTTTTTTAAAAAGTTTTGTGTGGTCATCCGAAATTAAGTGTGCTTAAAAAGGAACCCTTATGCTGCAATATATGTTACTGTATTGTTATCTATGAGAGAACATATATTGCATTCATTTGTTCTTTGTCATTGCTTTGTTAAACTCAGTAATTCATTTGTAAATAAATATGTGCCAGAGTTAACATTTATCTTTGCTAGCCAGCAGTGCTTTAAGACATTACCTTAAGTAGAAGACAGCCCTATGGGCTGCCCTGCTGTAAGATAACCTTCCCTCAACACAGACTCTCTAAACACGAGCCACAGAAGTTGAAGCATTCATCATATAGAATAGATTGAATCAGCAGTGTAAGCTTCCATCAAATAAAATGGTGGCAGCATGCACCTCAGGAGTGCATAGTTCCCTCCCACACAATGTATTGTGGGCTACACTGACCCACTGAACAGATTTTCGCCAAAACCAAGCTGCATTTTTCACAGAAACAGCAAAATGGTTGCGCTGGCTCCTGTGAGCACGATGGCCTTAAAACTGCGTTTTGCAGCAACAAAAAGAAGGCTGCACCGTCTTGCCAAGCACACATTGGGCAGGATGGAACAAGGGGACACACTGACGGAGCGTGCCAGTGTGTTCTTACATGTACAAAAGAAATAGAGTGAAAAGGCAGCACTGCTTTGCTGACAGCTCAAAATCCCCATTAAAAAGGACCATTTTTCACCTTTAAAAAATGCTGTTCTGACGCTATTTCCATCTGTTCTTACTTAAACCACTTTTATTAATAAGGCCCTGCCATACCCAGTATACCACATTGTGCTTCAGCAAAACCAGGCATGATTTCTAATTGACAGGCCCTGTCAAACCAACTCTGTGAAAAATCAACAAAGGAACTTCACTTTTATCCGCACGGAAAACACGTTCATTTTCTTCACAAAGTATCAAAGATCAGTAGTTCAAAGGAACTCCAGCTATCTGGGCCATGTCAATTTCAATGCATCTGTGCTTCAAACAAAACTCTTGTATACAACAAATAACTATGGCTGCAGAACAGTGTGGGAATCTGATGGAGATGTAAAACCAAATTTTAAAAGAAATGCCAGCATTTCACCACAAATGTAAAAATGGGCTTTGCAGACTAAAGGGAAACATGCCCATTTTAAAAAAAGTAAATGGTTGACTGAAAGCCTGCCATTACCTAGCAATTTGAAGAGGGTTGTTGCTGTTGAAAAAACACACATGGGCTATTTCATGAAACAGGCTTGTTTTAATTCCGGGCCTAATATGAGAAAATAAAGGTTTTAAATTGTCTTGAATAGATTTGCAAACTTCCAAAAACAGGTTATTCCAGTTAGCAGAGCTAAAGCTTCCCCCAAGAAAGGGAACCACCATAAACTTTCAGGTTTCTGCAGAGAGGATGACAGAAACAAAAGGGCCCTTCAGTATATACTAACACCTCTGTGATAATTACTAGGTTGGACAGAATCTGGTCTGGGCTGAACCCTCTGACAATGGAACTCCCAGGACAAGGAAGTGTGAAGTGGGGAAGGGGTAGTAAACCTTCAATTAAGCTGGAAAAACCTGTCCTCCCTCTGGGGGAAGTGACAGTTGGTGGCAGCTGAAGAAAGAAAAAAATGGTCCAGTGACAGACAAAGGACTGCCATTTGTTCCCAAAGCCTATTTATGAATAAAAATGTAACAACTTTTATCTCTGCCGCAGGACTTTGTAAAAATGTTAACATTTTGCAGCTTAAAAGTGATTTTATGGGCTTTCATTTAAGACATGGTAGAATTCACTGACCCCTTGGGAATAGAAATGGAAAAGAAGCAGGGATTACAAGGAAAGTATCCATGATGGCAATGCAGATTTGTATACTTACATCCCTTATGATAATCCACATATGTGTATAAAGTTACGGAATTTTAGGCCAAATCAATCATTCTCAAAATTAACAAAAAGTATTACAAGGGCAAAACAATGTCTCACAGATTTCACAGTTGGAGTGCTATGCTCTACATAAAAAATGTAACAAGTTTATGTAAGTTGCTAAGAGACTTCAACTGTATAAATGTACCATTTGTGGCAAAATCGGATTTTAGCTAACGTAATTGTGGGAGGTTTTTGAACAATGTAAAACTCACATCATAAATCTGACATGTTATCCTGAAATCCAACCAGTTGAGAGCGAGACAGAGACTAGCACCCCAGACCAACCCAGTCATTTAGAGGTGTGCTTAGTTAAGCCTTCCCAGCCATATACTTTGATGATGTAACTATGCATTATAAATAAGAGTCCCTGACAAGACTCTAGAGACACACTCTTCCTGATATTCCTGCGTCGGTATTCCTGTTCCATCCATCCTGCTGAGTCCAGATCCCAACTACAAGGCCTAAGCATTGCTGACCCTTCCAGCAAGGCCTCAATTCTAAAATCCCAAATAACGAAAGGGAGAAAGCTGTGGTATTCTTTGGGAAGCATCCTGATACCACTAATTGCTGTCCACTAACTGCTGCTGACTAACTACATCCAGAGATCCCTGTGCCATCTAGTGACCAGAATTACCATCCTTGGATCTTACTGTGTCCATCTTTATCTTTGGTGGTCTAGCCTGAATACTCTAGTTTAAAGTAAAACTGTTCTTGTCACAACTGATTTCCTTTCCTATTTCACGGCTTCTTTTTGCTCAAAGCGCACCTTTTTATATCTTGCATAACTCATCCAGTTTCATAGCTAGAGACCTATTTCACTTCTATAGTTAGAATCTATAGATTTGCAATATTTCACCCGTTTTTTAAAAAGTACATTTATACAGAAATTGAAAGGAAATGCTACTTTTATACGTGTCATTTGGCTGCAATCCGTTTTAAACTTTCCACTCCGTTTTTCAATTGTATGCTTTTGGTAATCCATTGCTGATGATTGTTAGTGTCTATGCGTTGTTGCTTTAGAGAGAAATTGTATTTACCTTAAAGTTTTAACAGCACATTAATTATTTATTTGTCCATTTCCGAGTGTCATTTCATAACATTGCAAGGGGTTTAAAATCCGTTTTCCACTCTTATTTGGTGAGGGAAGTTCGGATTTTGATTCTGTTTTCTGCCTCTTATTCCTGATTACCTGCTTTCTTTCCATTCACAATTGATTATTTGTGGGTTGAGGGAACATTGCTTGGGGAAATCCTTACTTAGGTGCTATCTTTCCAAAATCAAAAAGTGCTCCTATTCCCTGGTGTTTTGTATATGTTCCACTAGAATGTTAAACCAAGTGCATTGCTTACATTCTCATTGTAATTATCACCCCGTTGGTGATTGCTGCCCCATATTAAACGTTGTAGGATTTATTTTGAATTTTAAAATAAATAAATAAATATTGCATTTTTACCAATCAGCCTGGTTCAAGGTCCATTAGAACCCGGGGTATTTTGAAAAGGGGATGTGATACGAGTTGTGTACCATCTCAAATTGAATCTGAATAAAACAAGGAGAAAAGCATCTCAGTTGTGCGCTACATGCTAGGCCGAGACCAAAGTGTGTGTCGCCTGATTGAAATCCTTAACGGTATAAAACATTGGCCCTAGCAGTTAAACCTGCACACACAAAGAACATAGGAATGGCCTCAATAGTGCAAGCTCACATGATGTAAAAGAGAACCAGAATAGTTTTCCAAGTGCAAACTGCCCAAGAAAAAACAAAGCACACTCTGGGCCTCAGCAGTGTGATTTCTGATTTTCAGAATGATATACATATTGAAATATTGAAGCAAACAATGACATAGGACGGTTTAAAGTACATGGATGTACTGGTTGTCTAGTGAGACATGAAAAGCCAAGTCTCATCGACCACATAAAAGTGTCTTGCAAAACTGCAGAGAAAAAGGAATTATTTTGTTTTGTCTTTTGCAGTTGTTCTTCCCATGGCATGTAGAGCGTTATTTGCTTGGAAGTTTTCAAACTTTTGAACAATCATTTTTGGCAAAAAAAGAATGAATTGGACATCCAACATTTGAACAGAAAAATAATTACACCAAAAAGTACTTTTGCTGCTAAATTGGCAAAAAGAGACTTCTGAGAGCAGTCAAGATTCTGCAGTAGGAAGTCAAAATATCTTTCGTGAGATAATTATTGAAACTGATTTTGAGCTTGCTACGGAAGAAGTAGAAAGTGCAAATCAACAGACTAAAATTGCTAAGCGCATTACCTGACATTAGTAGGTAAACTTTATGTTGAGCAGAAATAAGTCAAAGATAGGTTTTTATATGGCTTATAACATGACAAGCATGAATGTTCTAGTGTCCAATACAAACCTATATTGATGTATGTTAGTGGACAAACAGGAAACTCTTTTTTAATTCATGCATTGCGAGCAATGATCTGAAATGTAACAAATAGCTCTCTGTCATGTATTGTAACTGCTCCAACCGGTTTAGCAGCATTTAACAAAGGGGGTGTTACTTTCCATCATTTTTTGATTCTACCTGTGGAGAATGACAATAAATTTGTGTATCGGAAACCTGCATCACATGCAGCAGAATAAGTAGGTAACATCCTTAGATTATTAAATACCTTGATTGTAGATGAAGTAAGCATGGCGTCCAATTTGATGCTAGCTTTCATTCACCTACCTATGCAAGAAGTCTTGAAGACTGACTATGAGATTTTGTTTGGTGGTAAACATGTCCTTGTTTTTGGAGATGTGTTACAATAAACTCCCGTGAAAAGTCATCCAGTGTTTAAAATGCTAAAACCCAGGGCTAGTGAAAGAACTATAGGTAGTATTATTAATTTCAAGCTTTAGAATTGTTTTCAATTCCAGTAACTTAACATTAATATGAGGCAATCTGCAGACTTAGTTTATGCCAACATGCTTAACAAGATTCATATTTGGATCGTTGAAGAGAATATGAAAACAGTCTTCAAAAGGAGACTGATTTCTCACATATTTCATGCAGGTTCCAATGCACCTGAAGTCATGTTGACATTTCTTGTGTTGCATTGATGTGTACACCCGGAGAGTGTGACAAATTCAACTCTACAATGCTGCTCTCTGACAAGCAAGACATTGCAGAGATTAAACCATGTGATGTTTTCGATGGCCAGCTTATGCCACTAGAGTTAGATAAAGGCTCAATACATTCAATTAGATAGTTCTGTTTCTAAAATGGTAGGTCTAGAATCAGTTTTAAATGGTTCATAGTGAAAAAATCGAAAACAAAAAGGTTGAAATCAAAATGTAGAAAAAAAATATATTAATACGTTTTTTATTCTAAATGGGGGGGTTCCCCCAACCCCCTTTTTTACATTTTTTTTTGTTTTACCCATTTTTTTTTATTCCCAGACCCTAAAATAAATATTTAATAAAAAAAGGGAATTCGACTTTTTTTTTTTTCGACCTTTTTTTCGACATTTTTGTCTTTCGACCTTTTTTTTGACATTTTGACTGCACACCATTTTAAATCTGTGCATCAATGCACAAGTACTATTAAAGAGGAACTTGAATGTTGAAATTGGTCTAGTCAATGGAGCAATGGGAAGAGTGGTTGCACACTTTTCCTCACCGTAGAAATAATGAACATATTCTTGTAAAGTTTGATCATGTAGAGCAGGCTTGTCCAACCTTTTTGAATGTGGGGCCGAAGCATTAACTTTTTGTCACCCGATGGGCCGGCGAGCCAAAGGTCAACACCCTCACCCAAAGCAGTATATTCAAAAGTGATGGTGTGTGACACAATAGCATCACAGGCATTGATAGCCATTCAGTCCCAAAGATAGCTTTTGGTGTCAGGGGCAGTGATCATAGGTTAATTTCTGGTGATTTCTTTGAGTGTGTATGTGATGATATTTCTCTGAAAAAGTTGGGGCGACCGAGCATAGCGAGGGAGCTATAACGATCTAGGTAGGGTTTGGGGGGTCCCCCCAAGATATTTTTTCCAAATATGGGGCTGAAATGGTGCATTTTACAGCAGGAAATGTGACCAAAAAGCCATAGGTTTACAATCAGTTCTAAAGGGGAACATGTACTTTCCATGTCACCAACAGTAGACAAGAACATTGTAGAACACAACACATTTTAATGATCAATGTGTCCACAGTGTGCATTCAGTCACTCGAGGCATGTCTGCTACCAAAAGTGTCATGGATGAAGGTCCTCCCTGCAAATATCAATGACAAAGTATCATTGTTTCTGCTGCAACTATATCCATGTAGCCTTCACTAAACTGAGCAGCTAGTAAGTTAAAGGCAGAGAGCGTTAGTGGCTAGAAGTAGCTTTAGTACAGCCGCCTGTAGCCTATTGATGGTACGATCACTCCGCGCACCCATCTTCCAAGCAGCAGAGATGGCAAAGAAATACCCTTTGCCGGCCGTGTATTCTCGGACTAGCGGATGGAATTCCTTCGGGATCTCACATGCATGGGAGGAGGAAAGCTGTGGGACTGCCCCTGCCATTTATTTGGTCAATGTTTGTCGGGTCCGTGGACCCGATTAATTAATTTATTTCTGCAATGTTGGTCACCACGGACACGAAAAACATTGAACAAATAAATAAATAAACCGCTCCACTGCCACAACCCGGATAATTTATTTATTTCTGCAATGTTGGGTCTGACCAACATTGCAGAAATAAATAAATTAATCAGGTCCACGGACCCGACAAACATTGGACAAGTTATTAAATAAACCAGACTGTGGCCTGTAACTGCCGCTGGTGCCCCTAGGGGCACCAGAGGCAGTAACAGTCCTCTGACACGGCACGGTTTATTTATTTATTTGGTCAATGTTTGTCGGGTCCGTGGACCCGATTAGTTCATTTATTTCTGCAATATTGGTCTGACCCAACATTGCAGAAATTAATAAATTAATCGGTCCATTGACCCGACAAACATTGAACAAATAAACAAATAAACCAGACTGTGGCCTGTAACTGCCTCTGGTGCCCGTAGGGGCACCAGAGGCAGTAACAGTCCTCTGACACGGCGCGGTTTATTTATTTATTTGCCCAACGTTTGTCGGGTATGTGGACCCGATTTATTTATTTCTGCAATGTTGGTCGGACCCAACATTGCAGAAATGAATAAATTAATCGGGTCCACGGACCCGACAAACATTGGGCAAATAAATAAATAAACCATGCTGTGCCAGAGGACTGTTACTGCCTCTGGTGCTCCCTGGTTTATTTATTTATTTAATGTTTTCGGTTAGGCCTCGCGGGCCACATGAAATGGCTTGAAGGGCCACATTGTGGCCCACGGGCCGTATGTTGGACAACCTTGATGTAGAGGAACCTCATTTGATTTCTCAGACTTCGACATGTTTCATGCTTTTTAAGGATACCTTTGTGAAAAGCGCTCAATTTCCATTGTGCTCTGCATATGAAATTACTATCCATAAATCACAAGGATCGCCTTTACAAGCAGCACTAATTGACATTGGTCATACTTTTCATTTTCTTATTTATGTATTAAAGTGCTATTGGTTAAAATATTCCAATCTAAGCACTATATTAATCATGTGCAAATAACATACATTAAGTGATCATACATTTAAAATGTATATATTACAACAAATACATATAAATCCATTACAAACACATTTTAAATGAATTTTAAATCAAAAGCCATTTTTCATAAATGTCAAACTCTATTTGAAAACCTCTATATCCACATTTTATATTGACATTAAAAACATTAATATATACAATTTAAATCATATTAACATTCATTAGACGGTAGGTCCTTTTAAAAATTACCCAATCAAAGAGTACTTAGCTAATGTACATAATTTCATGGCCTCTATGTTTTTTATATACTGCTACCGTATGTGAAAGGCTGCTATTGTGCTGACCAATGATGCTGCTCCTTATAGAGTCCTCCAAAACAGGTCTGAATGAAATGCCATGGCACTATGCAAAAATCTACCATAACTCACTTTATATTGTAATAGCATTCTATTACGTTGGGTGAGGGCATGTCTGCTGGTTTCAATATCACTGCCACACAGACAGCAAAGTCTTTCCACTTTCTTCATACCCTTCCAACCACCGGTATAATCAAGTATAGGATTAAGCTTTTAAAATAGCATGATCGATCCAATAATTCCTGTACACAGAGAAGGAAGTACAGCAATTCAACACATGATTTTCGATAATGATATAGTCCAGAGTCGGTGAACTAGCCCCTCTACACCTTGTTTGAGCTACCACATAATTTGTTTTATTGAAGTCCTTCCCATTTAGAGGTTGAAGCCCCAACGTCCCCAGTGGCAGGCACCAACTTCTTCCAGCTTGGGGTTTAAAGTTCTGAGAAAACATGTCAGGAGATAGGTCACACAAATAACATTCCAAATCCTGAAAGTAACAGTTGCTCTTAGTGTATGCAAATGATACAGTCGTAATGGTGAGTAACCCTCGAGCTTCACAGAAGCTTATTCATGGCTTATTCTTGGCTACATCCCATTCATGGACTCTTTGGATCTTAGGGTTAATTCCCAAAAGTCATCCGTGATGGCATCTGGTAGGGGAAGCAACCTTTGAAATGTCAAGCTATGTTCAGTAAGGGTGCTTTGATCTCAAAGGTCCATAGCTTTGACTACCTTGGAGTAAGGTGTTCTTCTAATTTCAGTCCTGACCCGTATGTAACTAAACAAACTGATATGTTTAAGGCCAAACCAATTGACCTGGTGCTAAAAATGTATAATGGAAAAGCAGCCTCAGTTCAAGGTTTGGCATGGAGCTGTGGGGCTACAGTAATGTTAATTCCATCCAGTTGGTGGACAGAAATCTCTTTAAGAGAGTTCTGGGCCTTCTACATTTGGCTCCTAGCTTTGTAGTACAAGTCTGACAAAGTAGTCCCTGTCTGGGTACCTGTAGCTTGGTCTGCCCCTTTCATTGTGAAGAGGGAAAATGGGATGTTCCCTTCCCCCAGTTCTCAGCCAGACCATGGCTTAGATCGTCACGGCCTAAGCACCCACCATGAGAGTAATTCGACCCACTCACAGATTGCCCAGACGCCACATCTACCGTGGCCACGCCCCACATGGTCAGGGAAATGCCTGTCAATCAAGCCACATGCTGGAACCTCTTGCGAAGCTGACATAGACCATATGGATCAACTCGACTGACACAACAACAAGGAAAGCCTCCATCATTAGAGATGCCATGACGACATAGCCGACGGACGGTAACACATGTGCCACCATGCACACTGGTCATACCCACACCAATCTCACACAAAGAACATACTCAATACCATGACGTAACGGACAGTTTACACACACCGATGCATCGTTGTTATTTTTCACATAGGCTAAGCTACAGTTCCGCAGTTGCAAGAAGAGCTCGTGTACATGCTTGCAAATACTTCATTGCTACTAAAACCACAGCAACACAAGGTACTTATGTACAAGGAACCCTGTCACCCACCCTGACCCCTGTGTTGGGAACCATATGCCGCCACCCATGGACCAGACCAGAGTAGGCCTTAGCATCAGAGTAGGCCGCAAACTCAGAAGCCAAAGGTCCAGAGCAGCTCGGATGGAGCTGTAAGGTGCTGATCATGCAGAACAACCCCGATGAGGGCCTCACAGCCAAGGCCACGAAGTTGCAACTCACACGCCGCGTACCCCGAGCCAAGGTTACACCTGCTGCGGCTAACCGCCCCTCAGAGCTGAAATACAAATCAAATGCTCGTAATTCTGTTCCAGCTACGGTCTCACCACACGTGACCAGGCCGACCTGATGCAGTGCCAAATACCAGGCAAACTCTGGGGTCTCACATTTGGTACACAGACTGCAACAATGAAGTGACAAATTGGACACTGGCGGCGGTGAGAAAGAAGCGCTCCTGCAGCAAATGGCAGACCTGTCCATTGTCCACCACTGACACTTAGTCACACATTTCTAACATCAGGTATGCTGCGAGCTGAGAACGATGATGGTCCCAGGCTTGGGGGCTCGCAGATGAACCAATGAGGGCATGGGGGGCTAACCACTGACGGCATCACAACTTAGCCAATCACCACCCTTCTCCATATAGCCGTTCTAGTGTGGCAATTTCTAGGGACGACCCAAGCGTACCACCTGACCTCTTCTCTACCAACCACTAACTCATCTATATGTGTCTATACTACCCTATCACTCGGGGAGCCAACCCAAGATGGCGTTAGGTTTTGGGGGAAGTTTTCCCAGGTGATGCACGAAGAGGCATCACGCATGTAGAAAAAGGGCCTGCGAGCCCACTCTTGCTGAGAAGTGTTCAGAAGACCTGTGATCCCAGAAACTATCCCTGCCGTTTTACCTAATAAACAGCAGTGACGCCTTGCTCTTGCGTGTGTCTTAAACTCATTTGGGGCTGTGGGAGGAGTTGGGACCTCCCTACCCCCGGAGGTCCGCGGACAACCCTGCCGACTCCCGGGATATCAGCCAGACAAGTTGGAGGCACTGCTGAGATCTGTTGAGATCTAAACACTGAGGGAGAGGCAAGAGGGAAGCGCAGCCTGCGCCAAAGTGGCCCTGCACAGCGTCCCCCTCCGCCGTTGCCCCCTTTTGAGGACTACAGGACCATCACGGAACTGCGAGACTACCGGACAGCGCAATCTGGAGAGTGGCCGCCGGGACCCGCTTGAGGAGTATCCAGCCCGCGGTTAGCGAGTGTCCAGACATGGTCCAGATGAGGGGAGGTGGTGAGCAGATTGGGAGGGGTACCCGCAGCCGAGCGGCACCGGCAGGCGAGAGCCGATGTGAGTATGGCACATGAAACCAGCAATGCAAAACTGTAACGAGGGTGGCTTTAAAGGGTGCTCAGAAAGATTTTAACAATTGAGCGGCGGTTGATGTGAAAATTATTGCGGGGCCGGCACGAGGGCCGCCTCGTATAGTATTTCAGAGTGAGTAGGGTGGAGTTTAAGGCACCCACATGTGACAGGTGAATCTCGCTGATTGGTTTTTGATTGTGGGCACCTGTGCAAAAGGGGGGGGTGGTATTCCTATGAGTTGACGTTTTTGATCGATGAGTAGATGAGGATTCCTGTTGGTCTAGTGTTCTAGCTTGGTGAATAGATGACGTATTCCTGGCTGAGATAGCTTGATTGTTTCTCGAGGCGGAAGATAGTGGGCTGGTTAAGTTCCCCACCGCGGGAGTGTATCGCACGCAGCGTGTGCAGTGTACTATAATAACAACGTGGTTAATGAATACTCCACTCCAGACGTGGTGGGAAGACAGCTGTGGGGATTGTGGGGAGTAACATTGTTAAAAAAAAAAAACGTGCATATTACTTTCGTGTGTATTTGTACGTACCTGTATCCAACTGTCTTAGACCTGGTGACGTCACCAATAGAGTTGCATAGTATTGTGTGGTGCTTCCTGAATCGTGGTGAAGGGAGGGGTGAAAGGGAGAGGCGGCCGCGCACGGAGAACGCCGGCCTGCCTCGATCCAGGGGAGACTACGGGAGGTGGCGAGAAGGAAATGGTGGGAAGGAGAACGGAAAAGTAGGCAGATTGTTGGTGGTGGAACGAGAAGGAAAAATGGGGGAAGCTGACACCACGATTGAAGGCACGCTGAGTAGCGGCAACGCTGGAAAAGGGCGGGGTGGCTCAAACGCATGCCGCACGGGACACAAAGTCCCAGGGGCTTCGCGTACAGCGGACTGGAGGGGGCCCTAGCATTGGGAAGTGCAGAACAAGGAATGGACACAATAGAAAGGAAGGGAAAGCAGTGACACCCAGCAAACAGTATTGTGACACCATTGCTTCCTTTGCAGCGGAAAATCGTAAGACCCCAATTTACGGGGCCAGGTGACGGTGTTGGTGACAAAGTAAACGTTTTTAACAATGTCTGTATTATGGAGTAGGGGCTGGGTATAGGCCAGCACACTAACAACACCGCTTCAACACATATGCGCAACACTGACACCACATAGAGATAAAATAGTAAAATATAGCATCGAATGGACACAAGGAACAGACAATAAGATAAGAATACCATGGCTGCCCAATGGCAGCTTTGATATGTACACCCAACACTTGCTCTTAGCATATCTACATAACACATATAAAGGAAAGAAGCTAACGAATCACCTAGAAGTTTTTAGTCTCTGGAGGCTGTTCCAGGGATGCGCACCTGGGGTGACAGGAATGTTGACAATGCAGGGGTTGAAGGAGGAGAAGGCGAAAGAAGAGGGCGGGTGTAGTGTGCCTCCAGCACCTCCCAGCGCAGAGGAAAGTGAGGAAGAATCGGAAGGGTCATACCCAGTAAGCAGAGGTCAAAAAGGAAGGAGAAGGGGAGATGCCCATAACTAAAGAGAAGGGCTGTACCCAGTAAAAGAACTTAGAGAGGCAGCGTGATCACAGTTGACAGCTGCAGAGGGGTATTCAAACCCTACATTCAGCCCGCCACCGTAAGCACCAACAGATAGTTACAAAAAAGGGGAGGAGTGCGGGGAGCACGCAGACCACAGCAGGCACAGGTGAACACTGGAAGTGCATAGAAGACGCATGTAGAATTTGCAAATGTAGGACCAGACGAATGGATAGCTGCATAAGTGTTACTAAAACTACGGGGGAAACTAACAGAAGAGGAGGAAGAAGCGGTTATCAGGGCAGGAAAGAAGGAAGACAGAGGAGCGCAAGGAGGGTGCGAGGTAACTACAACCAAAGAAGGGAAGATGACAAGGGGCAGAGGAGGCGATGTTGGAGGAAAAGCTGGCAGAACTGAGGGAGGCACAGAGTGTACTGATCAGGCAACTGGAGCAGGAGGAACGGGAGAAACAGAGGAGGAGGACAGGAGGTAAGACTGATAAGCAGAGTTAAACAAGCAAGAGCTAGAAAAGAAGAAGAAGGAGAAGGACCGTCTAAGGGGGATTGCGGAAAGGGTAGTATGCATGGAGCAGCAGGAACTTAGGAGGAAAGAAGAGGAACGAGAAGAAAACCACAGGGAAATGACACTGTGGAAAAGGAAGATTATAGCAGAAAGCGCATGTAAGTATGAGGAAGGGAAGACACTAGAGAGCTTATTGGAAAAGGAAGGTGGAGCATGTTATGAAAAGGATAGAGATATTAGGGTGCTTAAAGAGGTAAGTGACGCGATACTGAGCAAACTTAGCAGGACAAGAGCGGGGGTAAAGGATGAGGGGAACAAACAAGGGAACACGGAAATAGGAGGATCAAGCAAGGCACACAGGAGTAAGACACATGCGAGGAACACAGAGGAAGCGCAGATGGCACAAACGCAGGGAGACGTGGGAAAGACAGGTAAGTACACTGACATAGATATAGAATCAGTAACAGTGGGGGGAAAGCATAACAACACGGTTGACCTTCTCAGATGGATTTTGCAGTGAGGAAGAAGAAGGGTCTTGCGAAGGACAAAGCGAGGAAGGCTGAGTAAACTTTACACAGCACGTACAGACTGTGGGTCGTCATGGGAATGCAAGACAGAGGGAGGGGGAGAGGAAGAAAGGGTGAGCAAGAGACAAAAAGGAGGAAGGGCACAGCGACCACTAACACCACAAGCACAACACACGCCATGTGTCAATAGGCTCAGGGACCTCCCAGGACGTAGAAAGGAGGAGTTGACAACACCACATAACAAGGATCAGGTAAGTAAGCGGAAGGGACTTGGGGCCAGAGGAGAAAATAGGCTTACACAGCACATTACTGACTTGATCGAGGAACTTTCTGACATGGAAGAGGATAGCGAATACGCACATATAACACCACGCAGACGCACACCAGGAGAAGTGAGAGAATACACACAAATGCCATTATTATAGAGAGGGGGAGCAAGGCCGCAATACGTTCCATGGAAGCATGCAGATAAGGAAAACATTAAATGTAGATTGCCATCATTGAGCGGAGGGGCTGGGAAATAGATATACGAATTGGAGTGACAAACAAATTGCTGGACTAAAGTTAGCAGTGGGCGATGTAAAGGGGTTATTAATTTCTACATTGGGTGACGCAGCAGATGACATCTGGAAAAGGCCGGGATTCCCAGGGGTAACCATCAACGACACATCACATGATGGAGCACCATTTGCAAACTGCAGACACGCATTATGGCAAGCACTGAGAATATAATACCCAGACACGTCAGACATAGGAGCAATAACATCACGTAAGATGTGTGAGAATGAGGACCCTTTCAATTACATCCAAAAAATACAAGAGAAGTGGTGCTTGGAAACGCAGGAACCGTGGGACAAAACTCTAGCAATGTTTTATAACATACTGATACAGGGCCTCACAGAGCCAGTACAAAGACAATTAAAGAAATTAGTGGGAATGGAAGCAAAGGCATGGCCAGAAATACAGCTAACAATAGTGCACCATTGTAGGTTGTGGCAGGAGAAGATGAAGCAGAAGGAAGAGGATAGGAAAGCAGAAGAGGCAAAATTGGTACAAAAGAAACTGTCCAAATATGCGATGGAGGGTGCACTAATAACATGCCCCACACAAACAGTAAAAGCACCAGACATGACACAACATCACCAAGTAGCACAAATTCAACAAGCACAGGTAACAACGCAACAAATGCCACTGCCGCCACCATATACAGCACAACACTCCTATGCTCCTCAGGTGGGGGGCGGATACTCACAAATGGGAAATGGCCAAGTAAACAACTCTAGAGGAAGAGGTGGGGCAATAAGAGGACAGGGATTTGGGCCAACAGCACAACAACAAGGGGGAGGGTTTCCGAGGGTACAACACATATGGACATCAGGGGTACTCAGACAGCTCTGGGGGGTACCCATGTGAAGCATGAGAACCTCCAACATGCTGGATGTGTGGAGTGGTAGGGCACGTGTCACGCACATGCAGGGCAAGACCGGCACAAGCTGGATGGGGAGAGCAGGGACAACAAGGATACAGTGGGGGACAGCAGTACTACCAACAGACACAATAACAACAATAGATGGCACAAAATCAAATACAACAGCAACCAATGCCGCCACAACTTCAATACACACAGCAACATCAACAGGTACAACAGCAAGCACAACAACAAATGACAATGGCACAACAACAACACATTCAGATAGTACAACAACTAACACAGATACAGGACAGTAACTCACAACCCGCAGAGGAACCAATGCAACAAACACATTTGGGAAGAGTGACAATACTAGGTCACAACCCATACACAGGGAACGGACAATCACTGCACCCCCAATAGGACAGCCCACAGACGTCCTTTCTGTGTCGCATCCTGTCGTTAACACCTAACCCCGCGGAGGAACCACGCATAAAGGTGGCGATAGATGACAAAACTTTTTCCTTTTTAGTAGACACAGGTGCAACTAGGTCTTGCATCAGGGAAGGGAAGTTTAATTTGTCAGGTGATGCCATGCACACTCAAGGATTCTCTGAGCTAAAGGGCTGGTTAGTTTTACTGATAACATCTCCTTATCTGTTGGGGAGCACAACTTATCTCTACCATTGTTATACTCTGAGCAATCACCAGTAAATATTCTCGTAAGAGACATAATGAGCAGGTTGAACATGACTATCTCTTTTACTGACAAGGGAATAGTGTTCTCCACACCAGGCATAAACATGCTCACAGCCAGACACATACTACAGGCTTATTATGGAAAGAAGGTGATAAGGGCAGAGCCAGTGGACGGGGACCTCTTCCAATACGGGACACACATGGCAATAGTGTGGCTACTGGGAATAAAGGACAAGATATGGAGGAGACCTGCTGCATACCTCTTCAGGCCAGAAACACCCTCTGATGAAGAGGAAGGCGAAATAATATCAGTGGACATGGAGGGTAATGTTGCAAAACGAGACTACATTGCAGTACACGCCCGGGATGGGGGAAGAAAGGCATGGAGAGCAGTGATAGCCTTGGCAGAAGGATGCAGACTTACACAGGTGTCAGATGAGGAACTATTTTCTGATGAGGAAGGAGATGGGGAAATGGTTTTTGACATGAGTGTTTACATTTGGCTGAAAGTAACTCAAATATGTAGCTCAAAAAATGGCAATGGCACAGGAAGCACCCTGCCCTACAAAGGTACCATTTTATGAGGAAGACTTAGCTGCAGCACCTACTACTAGTCCCTATGACATGGGTTGCATCAAAAGCATCGGAGGAGTGAAAATAAAGCTAAAGAAAGGGGTAATGCTGCCCAGAGTAAAGCAGTACCCACTAGCAAAAGAAGCTGATGAGGGGATATATGAGACAATATCAGCCCTTGTAGGGAGAGGAATACTAGTATCATCAGAGTCACCATGCAACATGGCAGTGTACCCAATGCGTAAGGCAAAAGGGGGGTAATGGCGTTTCATCCAAGATTTAAGGCCTCTCAACCACATTGTGGAAGCAGAGTACCCTGTTGCAGCCAACCCAGAAACAATACTGTGTGGGATTCCAGCGGAGGCATCACAGTTCACCGTGATTGACCTAAAAAACGCCTTCTTCTCCATTCCATTGCACCCTGATTCTCAAGACTTAACAAGTTTCATGTACCGCAACACAAAGTGGAAACACACTAGGCTGCCCCAGGGGTACTGTGAGTCACCATCCATCTTTAACAGAGTAATACAAATGGATTTGGGCAATATAGAGATGGAGAGCACGGTGCTGCAATATGCTGATGATATCATCATATGCAGCACCACTGAGGAAAAGTGTAGGAGGGACTCAGTTAAAATGTTCACAGTACCAGCTGAGAAAGGATATAAGGTGGACAAGGAGAAACTGCAGCACTCCCAAGAGCAATTAATTTACATTGGAGAGATCATTTCACAAAAAGGAAGGAACATTGCACCACAAAGAGCACTAGCAATACAAAACACACTGCAGCCGCAAACAGTGAGAGAACTGCAGCAGTTCCTTGGCCTATGCAACTACTGTAGGGCGTGGGTCTTTGATTACAGCTCATACATAGGACCATTGCTCGAAGCACTCAGAGAGGCACAGAGGGGGCCAAGGAAATTGGAATGGACACGGGAAATGACAAATGCATTCAATGAGTTGAAAAATGCTATTTCAACTGCACCAGTGCTAGCCACCCCCAATTATCAAAAGGAATTTTACATCTTTTCACATTGTGACTCAGCAGTAATGAAAGCAGTACTGACTCAAAAGACTAGCATGGGACACAAGCCAGTAGCCTTGTTCAGTGGCCACTTAGACCCTGTAATGATGGGACATTTCCAGTGTGAACAATGCCTAACAGCCGCAGCATTTGCAGTGGAAAAATCATCTTCCATCACCATGGGATGTCAAACTATTTTGTATGTAGAACATACCCTCTTTGCAATATTGACAAAACCAAAATCAACACTAACAACACAAAGAGCATCAGGGTATGAGATACTTTTATCGAGGCCAGAATTGACAGTAGTGAGATGCACTAATGTAAACCCAGTGCGATTTATAGCAGAGGAAGTAGTAAATGGAGAATACTCACATGACGGCCCGGAAGCTATTGAGAATTACTCAGGAGCAAGGAAAGTAGAGGAACATGTAAAAGAGGGGGGTGAGGTTATGTACATAGATGGGTCATCAACTATTGACCAAAGTGATGGAATAAGACGAACAGGAACAGCTGTAGTGCGGCTCAGAGAAGACTGGACCTTAGTTCCAGTAAGAGGTGTAAAACTACCCCAATACTATGCAGCACAGGCAGCAGAACTGGTAGCACTTATCTTGGCCCTAGAAGAAGGAAATGACAAAAGAATAACAATATACTCAGATAGTGCATATGTAATATCAATCAGGATTAATAAAATGGGAAAGGAGAGGATTTCGGAGAGCTGATGGTACTCCAGCACAGCATGCTCTCCTATTGGCCAGATTAATTGAAGTAATTAATTACCCAGAAAAAGTAGCACTCGTGAAGTGTCAGGCTCACTCCAATGGTGACGACCCAATATCAAGAGGTAACAAAACAACTGATGCACATGCTAAATATGCTGCATATTTTGTTGAAATATGGATCTTCCCAGAAAAAGAAAAAGAAAAGGGGGGGTGAGACAAATGCTGATGAAGGATGGGTATACACACATGCCAGAGACACAAGTCATGGAACAGCAGGCAGCAGCACCTATTGTAGAAAAGGAGTTGTGGGTAAAAAGAGGGTATACCATGTCTCCCACAGATGGACCATGGCACCGGAACAACACAGGAAAAGTAGTGATGCCCCTAGCACTGCTAAATATAGCCCTAGCCCAATTGCACCATCCCACGCATACAGGGAAAGAGGTAATTGCAGCACGAATAAAAGAAAACTGGTTCTGCACTGAGTTAAACTAACATGTCACTAATTTCTTCAGTAACTGCCTTACATGCCAGCAATTTACGGCCGATCACATGCTGCATGTGACCAAAGGTACCATACCCTAGCCTGTGGGACCCTTCCTGCACCTCCACATTGATTACGTTGACACGATCAATGTATGTCAAGGTTACAGATACATGTTTGTAGTGGTGTTCCCATTATCACGATGGATTGAGGCTGGTCCATGCTCTCATGCTGACGCATTCAGAGCAGCAACATTTCTGGTCAGGGAGGTCTTCCCGAGGTGGGGGGTATGCAAAGTGTTAAGGTCAGACAATGGCCCCCACTTCACTAACGAACTGTTCCAACATGTAACTAATCTCTTAGGGATCAAGCATAAGTTTGCATGTGCGTACCACCCGCAAGCAAATGACGTATGCGAATGCCTCAACGGCCTCCTAAAAGAAGAAATAGCTCAAATTAAGCAAACAACCAAGAAGAGTTGGCTGTACTGCCTTAATAATAATAATAATAAATAATAATAATTTGGCACTTATATAGCGCTACGAACCCTCAGGTATCTGAGCGCTGCTTATTACCCATGGTGTGTGGTGCTCATTTATCGACCTCAGAAGGATGAAAGGCTGAGTTTGGCCCCGCCGGGATTCGAACCTGCGTTTGCAGGCTCTGCACGGATGTCAAAGTGAGAACTCTACTCGCTGTGCCACTTGACCGGCCTTCCTTTGGCTCTGTTTGAATTAAGGAACAGACCAGGATCAGATCACCACCTCACACCCCATGAGGTGGTGACTGGACGTCAAATGCACCTCCCACTCACACCACCATCAAGGGCCACAACTGATTGCCAATCACCTAGGACTGTTTTTGGTAGTGAAATGCACAAATATGTCTCTTACTTGGTTACTAGTGCCGTTTTTATCTCTCAACAGCTTAAACGGACACAGGGCGGGTCGAAGAACGATCAACAAGGAGAAGCCATCGACGAGGAACAAGAACAGACAACACAGTGGACAGTGAAAGAAGGGGATGAAGTGTTACTAAGAAACTTTCGATGAACGTGGAGCAGCCCACGGTTCACAGGCCCCTACCTGGTTGAAAAAGTAGCCCCCAGGATGGTGAAGATCGGGGGCAAAGAGGTCTGGACACACCTACACGACATGAAGCCCTGCAAAGCACTGACCCCCCTCTCCTCAGCAAAAGGGCCAATGCTTCAGCAACAACACCGTAAATAGCCACAGCTCAAGATCAAAACGCCCCAAAGGACACAAGTGACAAACGCCCCATAGGCCACCCCATGATTACAAGGTCCCAACAAAGCAAATCGACTTAGCATTAAATAAACACTCCCCAACCACCAGCTATTAAAGGACATTGACAAAGTGTATGTAATATGCACCACACTGTGGAAACACGTGCATGCTCTCTTCTTGTTTGTCTCGCACATGCAGGAATTGCGTATTGTTATTGTGATTGAAAGAAAAAAGCAAAGGTACATAACAAAGAGAAACAGAGTCACTGCCCAGGGGTAAATTCTGCCCGCAGACGATGACACCCCAGAAGCACTATCACACCAGTTTGTGTATGTTATAAAAAGACCAAACTATCTAAAACGAAGAAGGATTTGTGTATATTATAATACATTCCATCATTTCCACAACTCCACGAAGCATTACCAGCCCTACGAGATAGGACGGTAAGGAAAGCGTGGGAAGAGCTTTTCGCCTGGGCATTGAACGACTACCTAATACGCAGGGCTTAACTAAAAAACACTAACAATAATAACACATATTTTCAGAAATGTTCAGGTGGGTACCTATATCATCTAAAGTAATGCAGCTGCAGGACCGCAGCAAAGGTAAGAGTGGGAATGCCAGTGGTACTAGCAACTATTATTAAAATGCTCGCTATATTTTTCACTACTGGCCTGATTACTGCCGCTGTCTGGCAGGCATACTACGCTTTCTATGTGGCTGCAGTTCCCACTACTAATTTTCCACTCCAAATGCCTGCAAAGAGCACTGTGTCAGGTGGTACAAGTAGCACGGGGCAAAACATTAGGAGGAACAAGCGTAGCATATCTAGTGATGTAAATGGGGTGGACACATATCTCACAGAATCTGCACACGTCTCTAACAACATGTGGTATAAACACATATCAAAAATTGGTAAGGATGCAACAAAGGACAACTGCTATGTGTGTTCACTGATTCCCTACGCCATGAGCGCTTCCAGAACTTTTGTTGCCATAGAGGTACCTGCAACAACTGCTGAATGCTTGTTATACCTAGCATTATTCCAAACGAGAGGAAGATTCCAAGAAAAAAGGGCAACACTCCGGTGGAAATCAAGATCGACGTACCCATATGAGAATAACTTTATCAAAACACTCCCCATGTATGATGACTCATGGCAGTAGACGAAAGGACTTAAGTACATAGCAGAAGGACCAGAAAAAGGAGAAACACAAGAGGTCACATTGGATTATCTACCATGCGAGTGGTATGCAAAAGAGGTTGCCGGTGAACCAGGATGCTGGGAAAGACCACTAATACTAATGTATGGAAAGGTGTTCACAAAGGACGGATGGGTGGACGGAGTTGTGGGAAGCAAGATGCTGACATTGGCAAAGTCACCCGTGATGAGAGTGTAAGAAGAAAATGACAAGTGCTATAAAGAATGGACACATAGTGCAGCACTGGTGACGTGGTTAGATAAATAAGAGGAACCAATAATAATACTCCCGCTGACAGCACCAACACTATGTTACCATCATTATGGAGAAATAGACGTTGGAACAAATCAAGGATGCAAGAGAGTAGCAAAGCTTTCAGAGGGGGGTGCAGGAACAGCTGTACTAATGGATCATTACTGGGCCTGTGGAGCAAGGGCATACAACAGCCTGCCGCCAATGTGGGATGGAGTATGTACCATGGCACACATCAATGTACCATCACGAGTGGTACCACAGAAGCATGTTAACTTTGAAAATTTCCCGAAATTGGACGAAGGAAATAAAAGAAGGAAACAATCACTGAGGATGGTTGAAAGGAAACAAGGAACCAACACAGTACACTTGTCAAGAGTGAAGAAACAAGGAGAACCACTGACAGGGAACTACTTGTGGGGGAAATCGGAGCCAGCCCTGATGACATCCCACCAGCGCTCAGATTATTCAGCAGAGCAGCAATGTTCTTCTCCTCCATCATACATCCAGGAGTGCAAGCTTACGCAAATGAAAAATGGTTGCAGATCACGAGGTGGGAGCTCATGCTGACAATCAACTCCACTGTGAAGGGATTTCATGCAATAAAAGAAGAATTAAGAGCAATCAGGGTGGTAGCATTACAAAATAGATATGTACTGGACCTTCTAACAGCAATGGAAGGAGGTGTTTGCACAAAAATTGGCAGTTTGTGTTGTACATTTTCCTGCCAATGATGAAGATAACGGTACACTATCGGAAGCAGTATCGCAGCTTGCCCAGATGCATGCCAAGATGGAAGATGAAGCAAAGGGAGTGATGAAGGATGGCAGCTGGTTCCCCTACATATAGTTGTGGATGCCAACCTGGCTATCAGACGGCCTCAAAGTGATAGCAGGTTGTGTGATTTTAGGAATGGCTGCTATTATGGGGATGAAAGTGTGAAAGACAAGACCTAAGCGCACTGCTGAAGAAATGATAGGGATGCACGTTCTAATGCCAGCTGAAGACGACAAGAACGTGGACATTATCATCAAGGAACGAGAACGACTGTGCCAACAAATAGTGAAAGCAGACTTGTACACCCTATCAATTAAAGTTGAAAATCCAAGAAACCCAAAGAGTTACGTTGGGAAGTGGCCGGTGGTGGATGTGTTTATATATATTGGTCTTTTGAAGATCACGTGGACAGATATGGACACTTGGCGGGAATAACGAAGGTATGGCGAGTAAGAGGAGACAAGACAGTGGATAATTTTGTGGTCAACAAGGGACCCCCGGTTCTCAGCCAGATCATGGCCTAGATCGTCACGGCCTAAGCACCCACCACGAGAGGAATTCGACCCACTCACAGATGCCCCAGACGCCAACATCTACCGGGAAACTGCCCGTCAATCAAGCCACATGCTGGAACCTCTGGCGAAGCAGACATAGACCATATGGATCAACTCGACTGACACAACAACAAGGAAAGCCTCCATCATTAGAGATGCCATGACGACATAGCCAACGGACGGTAACACATGTGCCACCATGCAAACTGGTCATACCCACACCAATCTCACACGAAGAACATACTCAATACCATGACGTAACAGACAGTTTACACACACTGATGCATCGTTGTTATTTTTCACATAGGCTAAACTACAGTTCCGCAGTTGCAAGAAGAGCTCGTGTACATGCTTGCAAATGCTTCATTGCTACTAAAACCACGGCAACACAAGGTACTTATGTACAAGGAACCCTGTCACCCACCATGACCCCTGTGTTGGGAACCATATGCCGCCACCCATGGACCAGACCAGAGTAGGCCTTAGCATCAGAGTAGGCCGCAAACTCAGAACCCAAAGGCCCAGAGCAGCTTGGACGGAGCTGCAAGGTGCTGATCATGCAGAACAAACCCCGATGAGGGCCTCACAGCCAAGGCCACGAAGTTGCAACTCGCACGCCGCGTGCCCTGAGCCAAGGTTAGACCTGACGCGGCTAACTGCCCCTCAGAGCTGAAATACAAATCAAATGCTCGTAATGCTGCTCCAGCTACGGTCTCACAACATGTGACTAGGCTGACCTGGTGCAGTGCCAAATACCAAGGACCAGGGAAACTCTGGGGTCTCACGTTTGGGACACAGACTGCAACAATGAAGTGACAAATTGGACACTGGCGGTGATTAGAAAGAAGCGCTCCTGCAGAAAATGGCAGACCTGTCCATTGTCCACCACTGACACTAAGTCACACATTGTTTCTAACATCAGGTACACTGCAAGCTGGGAACGATAATGGTCCCAGGCTTGGGGGCTCACAGATGAACCAATCAGGGCACGAGGGTCTAACCACTGACGGCATCACAACCTAGCCAATCACCAACCTTTTCCATGTAGCCGTTCTAGTGTAACAATTTCTAGGGACGACCCAAGCGTACCACCTGACCTCTTCTCTACCAACCACTAACTCATCTATATGTGTCTATAATAACCCTATCACTCAGGGAGCCAACCCGAGGTGGCGTTAGGTTTTGGGGGAAGTTTTCCCAGGTGACGCACAATGAGGTGTCATGCATGTAGAAAAAGGGCCTGCGAGCCCACTCTTGCTGAGAAGTGTTCGGATGACCTGTGATCCTAGAACCTATCCCTGCCATTTTACCTAATAAACAGCAGTGACGCCTTGCTCTTGCAAGTCCATCATACTCATTGGGGACTGTGGGAGGAGTTGTGGCCTTCCTACCCCCAGAGGTCCACGGACGGCCCTGCCAACCCCTGGGATATCACCCCCGACAAGTGCCTCACTGAATGCCTAGCGCAATGAACTACAACTCCTACTGGAATTGTAGTCCGTGTGCCTATTTTTACTTTTATCAGGCGCGTCAGCACCTTCGCGCCAGGGACCAGCAAGACTGTGCAAGTCCACATAGGACGCGCCAGCGTTGACCTCCTGTTAACTCTCTGGGGCACCTCCTCGTGCAACAAATCTGCTACTCCAAGCATTGAGCTGCTAGTAAGTTTGGGAGCATGCATGTGACATTTGAACTTGGCCAGCCTATAGCAGACCCATGGACTCCAGTCTCCCAAGGAGTAGGGTTTCTAAACCTACTGTGTATGTACCTACACACATGGATTTAACTGACATTTCATAGATACCAGCGGCTGTGCTAAAAAAACATCATATTCTTTCAGGGATAATTGCATTGGCAAATGTAATACCCCCATTTAGACAACCCTACTGAATACTATATCTTAATCAGGCATGCCCTCGAGGTACATGATTATATTAGAGACCATGATATAGATATCATGTGCCTGAAGGAAACATGGCTCAGTGATTCGAGCGGCCCTAATATTAATCTAGCCACACCCCATGGTTATAGATTCTTCAGACAAAACCGAGAATCTGGCAAGGGAGGCAGAGTTGGAGTTTTAGTTAAAAATGTACTCAAATTCTTTAGGTCACCTATTTCATGTAGTTGCTTTGAGATAATTCTTCTTAAAGCTACTTCTACACCAAACAACTTCCTGAAGCTGGTTTTGGTCTACCGTCCATCACGAGAAAGACCAGGTTTCCATGAGGAATTTGTAAGCAGTATACCATCCCTAAATAAACCTAATCACGCCTGGTACTGGGTGACTTTAACAGATGCCTCAGGAACCCTTAAGACCCTGATGCCACTGAATTAGAACAACTTCTTAAAAATCATGATTTCTCTACATACAGTAAAGGACCAATTCATAACCTAAGTAACACACTGGATTGGGTCGCTACAAAAAAATGTAAACCTAAACCCTCTATCTGTAGCCCCCTACATTTGGTCTGACCGCTCTTTTGTATCTTTTTATTTCTCCCTTTCTACCCTCATTACCAACATTACCCTAAAAAAAGTGACCAGCAGAAACGATAAGAACATCGGTAGTAATGACCTGAAAAGCTGCTTGGATGAGATTATGAACACAACTTCGGAGAATGATAGTCCAAAGACGTTGGCAGCTGAATATGAAAGAACTTTCACTAACCTTATGAATCAGGTAGTACCATTGAGGGAGAAAACCCTCAGAGAAAGGAATACTGGTCAGACGTGGTTCACTCCAGCTCTGACCAGGAGGAAACAAGAAAAGGGACGAGCAGAAAGGAATTGGGAGAAAGAGCAGTCAGTTGAAAATAAAAATGTATGGAAATCTCTTGAAAAACTTTATCGCAAAGAAATGATATTGGCAAACAAGGTTTGTTTGATAACGAAATGGCTAATGCTAAAAATTATTCCCAAAAACGAATCGAAATTTCGAGAGACCTCGAGAAGCCTAAGGCTTTACTAGACATTTTTTCTGTACAGACAGAGGATTGTGAAGCCATCCAGCAGGCTGTTTAAAAAAAAATTCAAACAGCTCAGAATAATATTAGAAATAATCTAAACAAACTAACTTATGTGGCAACAGCAGTGAGTACGAAAGCAACAACTTATCAGGAACAACGCATGTTCTCCTTTGTATCTGTATCTCATGATACCATGAGAGCAATTCTTAGGAATATGAGGCCACCCACGTGTCATGGTGAAAAGCTCCCATCCAAAATTATTTTGGACAATAGTGAACTCTTTGTTTCATTTTTGACTACGTTTTTACCAATGCCTCTTTTGCAAGATATGAAGTAGCCGACATACTAAACAAAAATGTGTTGGTTAGACCTCTCATCAAAAAGCCTCGTCTTGACCATAAATCATACACCAACTATAGGCCCATAACTAATGTTCATTTTCTTTTAAAGAATGTAGACAATCTAGCCACCTTGCAGGTCACTAACATCTGGAAAAAACAAATATCTTACATTGCAGACAGTCAGGGATTAGATCATTTCATGGTACAGAAAGTGCACTTTTAGATCTCCAAACTGAAATGCGAAACATTGTGGATAAAAGTAACTTGGGACTGCTGTATTTGTTAGATCTATCAGCAGCCTTCAATCTTGTAGACCATGAAAAGCTTTTAGAAAGAATGAGTAGTGTGGGAAACTGTTCGGACAATGCAACTTGCTGGCTGAAATCTTTCTTAAGTAATCAGAGGTCCAGGATTGTCAGAGGAGATGTGTTCTCTGGGCCGGAACTACTTGAATGTGGAGTACCACAGGGTGCTTGCATTTCACCTGCCCTGTTCAATGTATTCTGCCACCCACTATGTGATCTCCTGGACACCCTTGGAGTTTGTTTCACTAAATATTCAGACGACACTCCTTATGTAGATGAGTGGCAACTGTGAAAAAGACGAAGAAAGAATTTCCAGTTTATGGAGCAATACAGAGTTGGATGGTATTCAAAGGAATGTGCCTGAATGGAGTTAAAACATAGATTTTGATCTTTGGCCCCTCCCAAGCCTGTGCTAAGATTCAAGCCCAATATGTCGGCTTTGATATCGAGAACCACTACATCAATAAATATAAAGTAAAAACATTGGGAATAACTCTTGAACCATCATTGAGTATGTCGACTCATATCAACAGTGTTATAGGTAAGACTCAATATCGGGCCTCATTACGAGTCCGGCGGTAACCGAGGCGGTAAAACCACCTGGTTACTGCCGGACTCGTATTACCATTCCGCCTCCGTGATTCCCGGAATTACCGGGGCATTACAATCCCGGTTTCCCGGGAATCACGGAGGCAGAATGGTGTTAATCCCCATTCCCATTGAGTCCTATGGGACTCAATGGGAATGGGGATCTTGGAAACACCGGCAGCATCTCGTAATGCTGCCAGTGTTTCCTCGTCCGCCTGCAGGCGGGCGGTTTTAAACCCGCCAGGTCAGACCTGGCGGGAACATCACCTCCCGCCTGCAGGAGTTGTGATCGCCCGGCATGGAAACAACGGTGGCGGCGGGTTTACCGCCACTGTTGTTTCCATACCGGGCGATTTGTAATGAGGCCCAATATCATCTTAGACTATGGAGATTGGTGAAGCCCTACGTCTCTGAAGTGAATTGTTCCATGCTGGTTCATGCTATTATAACACCCAGGATATTGTAGTGTTCCATTGATTGGGCAAATACGGGCTGTTTAAGAAAACTTCAAATACTGCAAAAGTACGCGGGACGGATAGTGAAGAATGTCCCTAGACACAGGCCCATCACGGCACATATGAGGGAGCTACATTGGCTCACTGTGAAAGCCAGAATTCGCTTTAAAGCCCTCACGATCGTTCACAAATGTCTCAATGGTCTAGCCCCCTAGTACATTAAAGAATGTATTACTGTACAAAAGCTTGCCATACCATGAGACTGAACTGCCATAAGTGGGTCAAAGTGAATGGTAGTTCATTCCTGGTGCAAGCTGCATAGGAATGGAATAAACTGCCGGTTGCTCTGCGTACCACAAAAAACCCTTGAAATTTAGGAAACAACTGAAAACCACCTTATTTGAATGAAAATATTCTGGTCTGGCTATGGCCTCTTCTCTTGACTGTGCTCTTATGCCTATGGGCTCCAGTGCTACAGAAAGAAAGAAAGAAAAAAAGAAAGAAATAATGATAGAACGAAAGAAAGAAAGAAAGAAAGAAAGAAAGAAAGAAAGAAAGAAAGAAAGAAAGAAAGAAAGAAAGAAAGAAAGAAAGACCTCCATTATTAAACTACAGTACAACAAATAATAGCACATATTTTAAAAAATGGCCTGCCTTCTGTCAAAACTATAGCAGACGTTTATATTACACAACCTTACCTTTAACTTCACTTCAACTGCAAGTGGTTATCTATGCTGCAAATCATTTGTCACGGCAGCACCCATCCCAATACCTCATTACTGCTTTTAAAAGTACTTTTGTTTCCATAGTGAATGCCATATCCTACAACCTATACCAGGGAACAATTCCAGAATTAAAACAACCTTAATTATCAACCTACAGTGCAACAAATAATTACATATGTTTTCAAAAATGACCTGCAGATGCACCACAAACTGTTCAATTTGAACATGTTGATCCTACAACTCTGGAGAACATTCTTGACCAGTATACAATTCACCCATTACATTCCAGACACACCATGGAAGTTGTATTAGAAGCATATAAAATGCGTCAAGCCAAAGGTACTCCAATGAGTAAATGGGAAAAAAGTTTTGAAGCACATTGATTTCCACAACTCATCTCTACAGGAAAAGGAGGGAGACATGATGAACAACACATACAAATCAGTGCATCAGAATATCGTTCTTTAATAATTTATTCTGAACATCACAGATAACAGCAAAGTGTTGAAGATATTTTCCATTTCTTGTTTGAAAAAGAACTAGTAACTATTTTACAGAGTTGCACACATACTAAAAACACGCACCCATTTTCTAAACATGTCAGCTACACAATTTCTTCAAAAGATAAAAGATAGAGATGAAGGTTTGCAGTCAAGTCTTACAAATCTCTTGGCAAATATGCAAGGTACGAAGGAATCGTGGTTCCAACATCACGCTGGTTCCAACAGTTGTGCTAAATATGCATGGGTTGACTTGCATGACTTTCTACGCACTGCAAACCAAAATAAAGATGGAATAGACATAAAAAGTACAGTGGAACTCTGTTCTCTCGATCCTGCCAATGTCTCACGATACTTTCACCATCGTTTTATTGCCATGTTAAACCTCATCTGTAATGGAAATTGTCCTCCACTGAGAGAAGTAGAACTCTTCTTTTGGAGGAAAGAATGTCAATTCAGATGCGCACCAAACATCCACATGCTTTTGTTGATTAAGAATACTCCCAAGAGACCACCAGAGGATGAACGACATGGCTGACTGAATTGTCATCTCCTTTGCCCAGGAAAGATTAATGGCCGCACGAGTGGCGTAGAACCCTCCCCATTTGGATTCAAAAATGTTAGTGGTTGAGGGAAGAGGTCAGGCATGTCCCATCCAAAGAAGAAGGCTCACCAGGGGAAGAGAGTGAAGGTATCGCCACCGAAACGGAAGCAGCCTTAAAGAGCGCAGTGGGTGCTAACGCTTGTGAGTTGCAGTACAGGGAAGCGCTCTGACTCACTGCCTGGTGTGCAGGAGGCTAAGGCAGTTAGGAAGCCAGGCCAGCAGAGAAAGTCAGTGACACCAGAACAATCCGAGGTGAGTGGAGAGAACCGGGTGAACAGCACCAAGTGCAGAGCATGCAGTGCTGCACATGGTGAGCTGGGAGATATGCAGCATTGTGCATGGCCTCAGTGCCTGACTGAGAGGCAAGTTGCAGTGGCTTGGAAAGGGAGGCGGCTGTGCCCCCAAAGGTGAGTCGGGGCAAGATTGAAAGTGCAGCCACAGAAGTGTGTGGGAGTTCAATGGGCAAAGGTTCAGAAACAAAGGCCCTGCTAGCAACATTAAAAGAAAAGTGTCTACTCTTAACGACCGAACCCTGAACAATTCAATAGCACAGTGATTCATTCAGCCGGACGGATGGACCAAGAGGGAAAAAGGCCTACATCGCAGCTCGCAGCATTAAATGAATATTGAGGAAGGCATTGATGGCACAGAACAGAGGGAGCCATTGTCTGTGCAGGAGGCCCATAGTTAGTAAATAGGAGGGAATCCCAGCACCGGGAACTGACTGACTTGGCCCAAAGAACAGAGTCTTTGAGATAAACCTTGTGGCAAGCTATCTGAGCATGGCCAGTGGTGACAGTGTTCATACATATAACGGCGAAGAGAACAAGGAGCCGGGGAGTCCCCAGTGTGGTGAGACCACCAGGAACAGCCTAATTAGATATCTAGATGATGCAGTAATACGGACAAGTCTTGCCCCACAGAAGGCCTAACGAAGAATGGCATAGTAGGTGGACAACATATTGCTCACCCGGCTGCTTCCATGAAGCAGAATGCCTCAAGCTCACAAGGTGTGGACATTAGCAAAGATAAGTCAATAAAGATATAATACATCAGCTCCATCAATAAGCAATACCCTTACAGAACACACCGGAACGCAACACTACAGCAATCCTGCAGTGTTTTTGGCATCAAACATCAAAAATGGAGATAAACCACTCAGTGGAAGCACCATGCATTACAAGAGGAGACCAAGAAGCATCCACTAAAGCTGATGTACGATCATTATTGGAGGAGAGACGATCTGTGAAAAGCAGCATACCTGCATCCATAATGGACTTGCAGACTAGGGTGTACAAAGTAGAGGGCAAATTGCAATCATTAGAGCATAATTAGGTGTTGACAGACATTATGGAGATGAAAATGTAATGTCGCTTCCTGGACCTGGACCAAAGTGAAGCTGACCGTGCATCCTAAATAGATGATCTAAAAAAATGGCAAGACTTTGTAACATTTGCATAATGGGGCTTAAAGAAACGTCAGGAGAAAAAACTCTTTCTTTGGAACGACAAGTGAAGGCCCAAATAAACTCTCTCTTTGAGACATCCCCATCACCTGAAATAACATTTAATTGAATCCACAGAGGCGGTGGCCCCTATGAATGGTCCGAGATAATTTTTAGCGAAATGTCACTACTTTCAACAAAAGATGGACACTATTCAAAAGACGAACAACAAAAAACCAATAGTCTTTGAAGGGTCCTGCATTAGAATTTATCAGGATTTCTCATCAACTAGCTTGTCAAAGAGAAAAGATTGTCACCAGTTAATCACGTGGTGCAGGGACCAGACATTCGTTATAATAGGGGTTCCCATTTTTCCTGAACTTTGAACATCAGGGAGAAGAATACAGAATTGTTTCGGGGATAAATCAACGACTGTCCTTAAATGCCTGACTTCAGAAGATCACAGCTCAGAGCTTGGAGCCAAGTGGTAATCGCAGGAAATTGCAGTAGGGAGTCGCAAACCCCAGCCCAGGAGAGGCTGAGCCTTTGGGTCCAGGAAATGCCACAGGTTTAATACCCTATGAACACTGGTATAGGAGTTCTTGTATGATAGGGTATAAAAAGTCATTTAAAAGGTATCTGTACACAAGTGTTTCTAGGCGTGACAGGACAAGTAAGGGAAGACTGGGGGAGGACAAGACAAACAATCTTACTAGGCCTTGTGTCATTTAGATTGTGCAAGTGTGACAACGTAAAGTGCAGGGAGAAGGGAGGAGGGGGAAGTGCCAGGGGGGCTGAAGGGGGAAGTGCAATCAAGGAAACAATGCTCTGAGTAATTGCAACCTTGGCAGCAAGGCTCTGGGTAAGTACAAGGGGGCACGGGGCTGTAGAGTTACAGATACAGACTCAAGTGCGGGTTATGGCCAGAGGAAGTGCAGGGGAGACTGATCATGATATGATATGATATGATATGGCCTTTATAACGTGCCTATACACAAGTGTTTCAAGGCGCGAAGAGGCAATGGAGGGGGAACAGAGGGAAGACAGACAACGATGCTACTAGGCCAAGTGTCATCAGATCGCACAAGTGCATTGAGGAGCCTGGTACCCAATCAGACTATGAGGGTAGTCAAGCAACCAGTAAGTGCAGCAGACAGGTAGGTCAGCAGGGGACAGAGAGAGAAAGCAGAGGAGAACAGGAAGGTCTTAAGCTGCTTCTGGAACTTCAGGTGGTCCAGCTCAAGTTTGAGAGGGTCAGGAAGGCCCTTCCAGACGGCGGCACCTACAGAGGAGAGAGATCTACCCCCCACTCTCTGCCTGGAGAAGTGCCTGACCATCAAAGAGTTTGAGGTAGTTGAGCGAAGGGCTCGATAAGGAAGGTATTTTGGAAAAGATAGTTGTATGTAGTGGTGGCCATGGCCCAGAAAGCCTTGTAAACGATGCAGAGGGTCTTGAACTTGATCCTTGTAGCCACCATGAGCCAGTGGAGAGATTTCAGTGCAGGAGAGATACACTCCCTGGGCTTGAGGCCAAGGAAAAATCTTGCAGTCCTGTTCTGAATTAGTTGCAGAGGGCAGAGAGTAGAGGAAGGCAGATTGAAAAAGATACTGTTACAGTAGTCCAGCCTAGAGAGAACTAGGGCTCTGGGGACAGTGAGAATCTGGGGGAAAGTGAGAAAAGGAAGAATGCCTCTGAGGAGGTGGAACTGGTAGTAGGTCTTCTTAGCAAGGTCTGTGATGTGAGGAGAGAAGGAGAGAGTGGAGTCAAAGATGATACCAAGTTTTTTGGCCTCACAGGAAGGCAAAGGAAGAGGGCCCAAGAAGGACGGCCAGTGAGAGAGAGGGGGCAAGTGGGAGCAGTGCTCCCAATGAGAATGATCTCCGTCTTACCGGCATCAAGGCAGATATCGGTGGAAGCGCCTCAATTCTGAATCATGGATAGACAGTCAGGAATGAACGAGTGAGGAGAGGAGAGGAGGCTGAGGGGAGCCTGAAAGTGAGCTCAGTGTCATTTGCAATACACTGAAAGTTAGTGGAGAAGGTAGAGATCAGGTAGGCCAAAGGGGCCAAGTAGATATTGAAGAGCCAGCGTGAGAGGATAGAGCCCTGGGGACACCTCATATGAGAGAGTGGTGGTGGTGAGAAAGGGCCCACGTTGGACCTGGAAGGGTCGGTCCAAGAGAAAGGGGTTCAACCACTGGAGGGCCTGATCTGTGATATCCAGGTTCTCATGGAGTAATTTGATCAGGATGGCATGATTCACCGTGTGAAAAGCAGTGGAAAGGTCAAGGAGGATGAAGACAGAAGGAAGGCTAGAATAAAGATTAGTGAACAGATCATCATGGGTGTTCAGAAGAGAAGTTTCCATGCCTCTGGATGCTCTAAATCCACACTGATGGTCATGGAGACAACCAACAGGTTCAGTGTGGAGAGCCAGCTTTTCCAAGAGTTTGCCCAGGAAAGGAGTGATACTGATCGGGCAATAGTTTGCTGGATAGGTAGGATCACAGGAAGGCTTTTTAAGGAGATGGTGGACAGGGGAGTGCTTGAGGAGAGAGAGGAAAGATCCATTGGCAAAAGAGTGACTGCAGAAATCGGCCAAGGCTTGAGCGAGGGTGCCAATGTGGTCCTAGATGATTCTGGAGGAGCTTGGGAGCACCTGCTTGGATGAAACTTTCGTAGATAGGACTAGTCGAGAAACATTGTTAGGTGTTGTCAGAAAGAATGTGGAGAAAGGGGGAGGAGAGGGAGAGGCAGCCAGAGAGGGGCCAAGAGAGGTAGAGGGAGAGGTAGAAGAGAGAGAGGACAGGATGTGCTGAGTTTTTGAGAAGTGAGAAGCCAGAGCCATGCAGAGCACCTGGGAGGGAACAGGAAAAGTGGAGACTGCGGAAGGATTGGCCAGGTCCTTGCAGATTTTAAAGAGTTCGGCTTTGTTGTTGGAGGCCGCAGAGACGCAGGCTTGGATGTGGACTCTCTTCTTGGACAGGAGGGAGAGTCTGTGGTAGAATGCGCCTGAAGCCCTTCACTTCCTCTCAGCCACCATATTGTGTTTTAGGGAGGCGAGGAAGGAGTCATACCAAGAGTTGCACTTGGAAGTAGGCTTCAGACGGATTCTCATGACAGGGGCAAGGACATCCAGAGTGCTGGAGATCGAAAGTTGCAGGTTAGAGAGGGCTGCGTCAGAGTTTGAGTCAGCCTCGGGCATAGGGGGAGCATACGAAGTAGCGGCAAAAGTCTTCACTGACACACGCTTCATGGGTGAATGACCGAGAAGATAAGTGGCAGTGTTGGGGAGGCTTAACCTGAGGGATAGAGAGTTTCAGGTGAGAGGAGAGCGGAAAGTGGTCAGTCCAAGAGAGAGGAGTGGTTAGAGGGTTATAGAGGAGGATGTCAGAGGAGATGAGAACATCCAAGGTGTGTCCGGCAGTGTGTGTGGGACCAGAGGGTAGAATAGAAATGTGGATGTTGAGGTCTCCGAGGAGAGAAGATGAGAGGTGGAAGCAAGGAGAGAAGAGGAGAGGTCAGCCCATTCTGAGAGGAAGAGGGCAACCTGGCCAGGTGGCCATAGCCGAGAGAGGTCAGGAGAGATAGAGTGCTTGCAGACCAGGCATTCAAAGGAGGAGTAGGCCTGCATAGGAATGACAGAAGCAGGAACCCACTCTGGAAAGATCAAAGCTACTCCACCTCCGGGTCAATTGGTTCTGGGTTCGGAGAGGATCAGGTAGCCATCAGGGTGGAGAGTGTCACAACTTTTGACAGAGCTGGCCATGAACCACGTCTCGGTGAGAGCGAGGACATCCAGGCTAAGTTCTTTGAGGAGGTGGCAGATGTCAAAGGGGTGTTTGAAAGCATAGCGAGAGTTGAAAGTAGCAACGTGGAGCAGGTTGCCACAATTGAAAGACTTCTGAGGTAGGGTACATGCATGAGGTATGCCCAGCAGAAGTGGTAGATGGGCCTGAGAGTGGACAGAGGTAGTAGTAGGAGGTGGAATAGTAGCCAGAGAGGAGGAGGAAGGTGCCAGAGACGCAGTGGAAGAGGGAGGAGGCAGAGGAGAACAAGAGGTGCTAGAAGGAGTAGCAGGAGAAGGAAGGAAGTTGATAAGACGTGGGAGATGCCTATCGAAAAAGAGGAGATTGGGCTCAGGGCCCTGGGCCAAGATTTTGCCATTTAGATAGACATTAATGATGGCCTTGGAGGAGTGGAAGGAGGCCAAGAAGGCCTCCCACCGAGTGCCACCATTAATGGGAAAGGAAGAGAAAGGAGAGAGAGCCAGGCCCTGGGTTGGAGACCAGGATATCTCTCTTGAACTTCTTCCTCCCAGACTCAGTGATAGGCATAGGATAGAAGATAGAGTAGCAGTTAGAGAATATGGGAGGAATGGAGAGCACCATAGGGGGTGTGAGTTGGAAAAGTAGGAGGAGGAGAGAGCAAAAGATAGAAGGAGAGGTGCACAGCCCAGCACTGCACAGTGCAGGATGCTCAGAGGGGGTCACACAGTAGGGAGCACGCAGGAGGAGCAGACAGGGGTTAAACAACAGTACAATTGTACTCCCAGTTGGGTGGGGTTCTAGAGAGTGAGAGAGAACCTAATGGGACACATTTCAAAGTACAACAGTAAGTACAGTTAAAGGGGACCTAGAGAGTGGGAGAGAGCCTAATGAGGCAGAGTTCCCAGTACAACAGTGGCCACAATTGAAGGGGACCTAAAGAAAGGACACAAAACACAACGTATGGCTTGCCACTAGAGGAGAGAGCCTAGGGTTGCATAGAGACAGAGTAAGTTATGTCAGCCGGTTAGGTGGAAGTACACGCAAAGGGCAGGAAGTTTAATAGAGAGCAGTAGTGGCTGCTCCCACTTCCTGCACCTTTCAGACGCAGATGGTCAACGGCTGTGCTGCACGCACCCACTCTGCGCCGCTACCCCTTTCATCACCAAACACATGCGTCTCACAACATTGTGGCCTTGTCCAGCGAGGGCTTTGCCGCAGAGGGACCGATCCTCATTTATTAAAAGTTTTAATGTTTGCACATAGGCGCAATGTATTACGTACTGATGGGCCACGTCTCCTGCACACCTAAGTCACACAACACCCCTGCATTGTCCTCCGAGAGCTTTGCCACAGATGGTCCGACCCTTGGTTCTTAAATGTTTGGATGCATGAACGTAGGCGCAAGGTATTACGTACTGATGAACAGCGTCTCCTGCATACTTGCATCGCTCAACACTGCAGCCTTGTTCTGCAAAGACTTTGCTGCAGAGCATCCGATCCTCGGTTCTTAAAGGTTTGGATGCATGGATTTAGGCGCAATGTATTTCCTACCGCCGGGAACCGCCTGCTGTACACCTGTGTTGCAAAACACTGCAGCCTTGTCCTGTGAGGGCTTATGTAAGGGGGAAGTTGCCAGATGGATTATTTTTAGGAAGGAGAAGGAGGATATGGGGAGGAAGGTTCATAAGTTTAGATGGAACAAATACTGTATGCTAACAAAATCGGTGTCCATGAACGCGGGCCTTCGACTTGTCCAGTTCAAGATCCTAAATAGGCTACACTATACCCCCGCGAAGATGGCTAAGTTCTCTGCGGCCCACTCGGGAGAATGCCCGAATTGTTAAACTAATCAGGCAGGATCATACCACATGTACTGGGAATGCCCCCTAATTGCTGCATTTTGGAAATAAGTAGCAGAAACACTCGAAGATATCACGCAGATCCCAGCAAGCATGGCTCCGCAGAAATATCTATTCGGAGACATAGGCAAACAAAATGAAAAGACGAGGAGATTATTTAATGTCTCATGTGCTGTAGCCAAAAGATGCATATTGAAATGCTGGACAAACACTTTTGCTTCCAAAATTGAACACTTTCTTCGAGATTTGGCCTATGCAAACGAATGTGAGGAACAGTACACAATGGCCCTCATTAGGACTCCGGCGCTAAACCATGGTGCTGTTAGCACCATGGTCCATGCCGGTGTCCGCCATGGAGAAAGGGGGAATTACCACCCCATTCCAAGGTTGGCGGGGCGGTAATTCCCCCTTTCTCCATGGCCCTTCCCCATTCCTATTTTTGCCCCATAGGGCTCAATGGGAATGGGGAAGGCAGCAATTACGGTACTGCAAATTGCGGTACCATGATTGCCATCAAGGTCCCTTTGCGGGTCCCTACTTTAACGGCTGGTCCAGACCATCCGTTAAGGTCGGTAGCCGCAAATGGACCTTGTAGTGAGGCGTTAAGGGGTTAACGGCGCTGCAGCCTTTTACGGCGCCGTTAACCCCTTAACGCCGGGGTCGTAATGACCCCCAATGACTGTGACACTGAGCTGACGCCCAAAGGACATATGGGCCCCGTTCAGGATGTACCTTTGTGAAAAGCCTCAGATGAGGACACTCCTATGTAATGGAATTGTAAATGATGAAGTATGTATCCATTAACATGTGTATTATGCGTGCAATGTGTTGAATCTGTAATGACCTTCAATAAAAAAAAAGTGTTTAAAAAAAAAAGTTCATAAGTTTAAAGAATGCAGGTTAAAGTGCAAAGACACATGTTAGTGTGTCATTTAAAGAACCAGAGCTGCATAATGGGGTGAAGGTCTCCTTTTGAGTCGTCCTATATGCATCGGGCATCTTTAATCACAGGGTAAATGGCATATTACATTCTCTCAAATAGGGGATGTGCTGAGGGGGGAGGTACTGAACGGTGCACATTTAAGGCAGCTGTTTAGGGTAAGCACTACAAATCAAAAAGCAAAAAGGAGAAAGCAGCAGGGAGGTGGACAAGGACATGCAGAGTTACCCGCTGCCTTACCCTTCACACGTTACACACGTTAACAGGAAACGCAAATAACCAATTACCCCATACCTATGATTGATGCTACGATTAGCTATGGGTCTTTAAAAATTAAGGGATTGAAATTTCTGCAGAAGCAATCAATGCTCCTGAGAGAATTTAAACAATCAGGATTGGCGGTTATGTTTCTTACATAACTTGAAATGGCAAGAATATGCTGTGAAATATAAGAGCCTAGCAAGAGCCATTTGGGATTCAGGTCCAGCAAAGAAAGCAGAAGTAGGAATATTATACCAGGCATCATTAGGGCTGGAGATCACACAGATTATTAGAAGTCCACAGGGTCGATGCCTAGTGATAAATTGCAAAATAGGGTCAACAACAGACATGGTATGCTTGATATACACACCAAATCAATAATTAATTAATAAGGGCATGGCTACCCCCAAACCCAGGTCCGGGTTCCCCGAATGGGGAAATACCGGGCCATTCCGACCTTGGAGGGCCCGGTATGTGCCCATTCAGGGAACCCGGACCAGATACATACCCATTCCCATTTGAGCCCCCATAGGGCTCAATGGGAATGGGGAGTATGCTAACAACGGGCCCGTTAATGATGGGCCTGTTGTTAATATGCAGGGCCGCTCACGGGACCCGCTAAGGACGTCTGGTAAAACCAGGCGTCCTGAGTGGGTCTCGCGAGCGGACCTCTTAATGTGGCGGTAAGGGGTTAACGGCTACAGCACCTTTACAGGCACCGTTAACCCCTTACCGCCCTCCTTGTAATGAGGCCCAACATGTCCTGCCTTTTGCAGGAGTTTTACTTAATAGATATATGGAAGGCCACCGCACCAGACATATTCACGCTTAGACTATATCCTGATAGACGCAGCGCAGGAATATGCAATCTCAGAAGCAAATATTATTAGGGTGGTCAGATCACGACATGTGTAGGTTAAGG
Source organism: Ambystoma mexicanum (assembly GCF_040938575.1). NCBI lineage: Eukaryota > Metazoa > Chordata > Amphibia > Caudata > Ambystomatidae > Ambystoma > Ambystoma mexicanum. The sequence continues at coordinate 976,650,213 of NC_090935.1, forward strand.
TTTGATTTGGGAATCATGCATACCGCTTAATAAGAGATGGATTTGTAACAATATGCTATATAAGGATGCAGTATTCAAGGACACGCTTTACACATAAATCAAAGACTTCTTTGTGAGGAATGACACTGGGGAAGTCGCTGTTAACACAGTTTGGGAGGCAGCCAATGCAACTTCAGAGGCGTGCTAACCGCTGAGGGGACAGCGAAAATGAGAGTCAGAATGTTGTGAGAAGTAGATTTAAAACACAAAATTAAAGCAAAAGAGCCACCTGACGGTATAGATTCACAGGCAGACTAAGGTCAAAGAGCTAAAGAAGGAATTTAATGAGATTTGGAAGGGCAGGGCCTTAGCTCAATTCTGTTACTTGAAAGAGAAATTTGATGAGAAGACAACAAAAGGCCCATACTCTACTGGCGGCATGACTGCGAGATCAGAGGGCAGACAGCACAGTATATAAAATAAAACGTGATACATTGACTAATCCATTAGACATTACCAGGCAATTTGTCCGATTCTACACAACACTCTACACTACGGAACACGCATGCAATGTCTACAGCATAGCAGTGTACTTAGAGAAAGACGCGCCTCAGCCGCTGACAAGGAGGAAAGCGCACCCCTAAATGTTCCCATAGACACTAGTGAAGTGCTGAGGGCCATATCAAGGCTGAAGGCAGGGTCGGCGCCGGAGCAAGACGGGTTCAACCTTTTATAAGGCATATAGCGGAGCGCTCACTTGCTTCTTAACAAAGCTCTTAAATAACATCCTCTACACGAGCAAAGCGCCAAGCACATTTACAGGAGCTAGAATTATAGTCCGAATGATGGTGGAGATAAAACAGAATGTGACACTTAACATCCAATATCCTTGTTAAACGTGTCTGCTAAGATTGATGCAAGCGTGCTAGAGGAGAGGCTAGTACAGTCCTGCCAGTGCTTGTACATAATGATAAAAGGATGGGAAGGTGCAGATAATATTTAGAAAACTTTAGACCTTATAGCCAGCGTGAATGGAAATATATCAACCCCTCCCAGATCTCATGGGCATTTATGTGAGCAGGTATGCTGAAGGCAGGTCTGGTTCCGAGATGGATTGCAGGTGCCGGAGCGCTTTATTAGGGACATAACGGCAAGAGTAGTGGTTACTGAAGTTGGATTAGCAGTATTCACCCTAAGTCGTGGGACTCAGCAGGGCTGCCCACTTTCGCCACTTCTCTTTGCCTTGACTAAAGGGCTTGCAAAAATTAGGAAAGGAATACAAGCTTGCTCTGTTCACTGTTGACATCTTAGCATGTATCACACATCCCAAAACTTCAGACCAAGCTTTGGTACGGTAATAAGTATAATTGAAGGAAGGTCCCTCCCAATCCTCATGATTATTGACTAACTATGGGATTCAAATGTGATCTGACAGCATTAAATACGTAGGAGTCAACAATACCAGGGCATATGGTGACCTCTACAATGTTAACTACCCGCCATTATGGGAAAAAATCACTCAAGGTTTACAAAGTGGTCAAAAATTACACTTCTGGGCGCAGCACGATTTGTGACCATTAAACAGCCAGGGCTACTGTTCCTATTTCGATCCTCACCAGTGACACTGCCAGGCACGTTCCATAGCAAAATAAAGCGTATGCTTTTAATGATTTTTTGGGCAGGGGACAGGCCATGAGTTGCGCACAATACAATGATATTGTCGAAAAAAGAAAGGGGAGGCATGGGCTATCCAGCTTTCTTTGAATATTTCAGAGCTTTGCTAGGTAATATTTTGATAGACCACCTGAGGGACAATGCTGGTAAGCAGTGGGTGCATTTGGAAAATGGTCTATATGGCTATGGGTTCTATATAGAAGCTTGGCATGTAGGATACAACCACACAAACTTCTTTCGGTACCTTGGTCCCTGTGGCGGAAATCTAAAGATTTGAAAGATATTACAACATGGCCGTCAACCTTTAGCTGCATCTGGGAACCCCACATTAGGGACCTGATGGTAGACATCAGGTTCTGATGGTCGACACCAATCGCTATCAAGCATATTACAAGGCATGATTAGTAAGAGCGGGGTAGATGTGGAAAGAGAGTTTTTCAGGGTCAGGCCCAAAAATTAACAATATAAAGTAATTCAATGAGCTAATAAAAGTGCACAGGAGAAAGAAAAACAAAAGGTTTTATTATATGCAACTGCAGCCAAAAACATTCCACAAGTCGTTCAAAGTACATCATAAGAATGGCTGCTTAAATAGTGAAAAGTGGAGTGACATTTCAAACATTGCTTCAGAATACTTTCAAATTCATGTTCACTGATTGGTCAGCTTTGGCTGCTCCATAGGTGATTCTATACAATGCCTACCATATTGGCCTATCATATCTCTCTAGAAATGCCTGTCCTATTGGCCTTTCCTACCCCCATTGATCCTTCTAATGGCTACCTCATAGTAATGATCTCATAGTGGATCCATCTAGGTTCACACGATTTTAATTGGACAGTTTCATATACAACTCGACTGCTGATTGGTGTGGCCGCTCTGGTTATCCTGTGGTGGGCCGCTTCAAGTCATTGGTGAGCAATAGAATTCTGAAGTGAGAACAGTGTGGCAACATAACTGAGCTGCTCACCACAATACAGGAGGACATAGGGAGCAGGATCAACATCTGGACAGCTGTGCCCCCACTGCTGAAGCTACTGTCTGTCCTACAATTCCTTGGAACTCGCACCTTCCAGCACACTGTGGACATGATGCACGGCATGGCACAGCTCATATTCTGCTCAGTGTTGGCCCAGGTGCTTGAAGCCCTCCTGTGGCAAGTGCAACGCCAAATCTCACTGCCTATCCCCCCAGCCCAGGTCCATGCCTTGAAGGCACAGTTCTGTGCCCTAACACAAATGCCAAATGTGATTGCTGCCCTGGACTGTACCCATGTACCATTGGTGGTCCCACAGGGCAACAGCGCAGTGTACCGAAACCACATGCACTACTACTCCCTGAATGTGCAGGTGACCTGCGACCCCAACCTGTACATCACCCATTGCTGTGCCCGCTAACCTGGTTCCACCCACGATTCCATGGTCCTACAGAACAGCACACTGCCAGGATACCTGGAGAGGCACAGAGGACTATGGACCTTGATAGTGGGTGAGGAGAAATGCCTGCATGCATGCATGTGCCGCTTAGTACATGTCCAAATGGGGGGGTGCAAACAACTCCACAAAGCAATGCGTGTCGTGACACATGACAAGTTGGTCTTTAGCCTGTGTGGGGAGGGCAGGGTGTCCATGCTTGGGCAGCTGATGTATGGCTCCATACTTGTGGTCCTTCATGCCCCCACATCCCTTCCACAGATGGCACTCTCCTTGAGGGGGTGGGTGTGGTGGCACTGGAATGGCTCTAGGTAGGGATCCTCTGCCAGACTCAGCCTTTCAGTCTCCCTCCTGCCTGCTCTTCTGCTGCAGGCTCCTTTTATACACCTGTGAGATGTTCATTGTCTGCAGGTGTTTGGTCAGGGTTGGGTCTGCCTGATCTTGCCTGTCTTCATTAACAGGACAGCCTGCTGTCAGAATGGAAGAGTCTGTCCTCTGTGTCTTAGTGTGTTTTCCTTTTGTAATCTTGTAATTGTAATTATAATTGTTTATTTATACAGTGCTTATACACAGGTGGAGTGCTTCAAAGCACTTCAATGCAGGATGGGAACAAGGGGATACACTATTCATTCTTAGGCCTTGAGGTTTTCGAATGATATAAACAGAAAACGAGCATACTAAGCGTGACAGCATTTCTCCTAGTGCAAGTGCATGAAGTGTTACAGCGAGGGTGGCGGGACGGAAAAAAAGATGGGTGGGGGGGACAGGACAGACAAACGTAGTAGTCCTAGTACATATAGGTAACACATGCGTACAGATGGAGGTGTGAGGAAGAGGGGGTAGGGGGAAACAAGCACGTCCAGTCCAACAGGGACCTGGGTTAAGTGCAGAGAGGGTGCCTCGCTCATAAAGCGTAAGCATTAAGTGCTGTAGTGCTGAACATAGTGCAGTGGCACAGAAGCAAGTGCAAAGACTGGTGGGGGGCCTGGGACATGTAAGGCTCTGGAGGTGAACCAGGCAACCAGTCTGCAAAACTGAACGGAGTAAGGGGGGAAAGGAGGATAGAGGGTGGAGAGAAGAACAGAGGTTAGCAGGGTAGAGCGAGAGAGAAGGAGGAAGAGAAGAGTACTTCATACTCTTAGTCCCTCTCTTCCTCATCTCAGTCTTTTGGTATTCTAGTAGCAGAATGGGATTATGGGAGTTGCAGTGTCCTTTGAAAGGGAAAGAAAAATAGGGTAGATTTTTTATCAGAAAAAGGGGGTTTGGATGTAAGGTTACTGAGAAATGGGTTACATGGAAGGAGAGGTAAACTTTGCACAGGGTTGAGGGATGGTCTTGGATTCCCCTGATGGTGCTGTCTTCTTTTAAGTTTGGGTAGGACGGGACTCTGATGACTATATCCCACAAAGACAGATGGGTTGTCGGGTGGGGGTGTATGCAGAAAAAAAGGATACTGCGTCTCGCCCAACGGCACTCCTCCCGCAGTCCCCAAAGTCCCCCTTCGCAGGTGATCCTCCTTTGCTTGTCCACCCCCAGGGTGAGAGTCCTTCCCTGGCCACCTGAGTCAGGGATCCTCAGGAATAACATTGGAGAAATGCCTCAGGTTTCTCACACTGTCCACTAGGGCATCTTATGCTAGGCTGTCATTTGTGCATGCACTTGTGCTGGGGGGGTTGACTCACCTACTGCCTCCTGGCTGCTGGCACCCACTTCCACAGCTCTGACTCCCTCTATTCCCTCCATGCCAAGCACTGTACTGCACTTTTCCTCCCATGCAGCGAGGTCCAGTGGGTCCACAGTGCCTCCTGCAGTCGCCAGGGACTCCTGGCTGTGTTGTGACAGCAGTCCACCCACCCTGACCCCCAGGCCATTCCACTGCTTGTTGCAGTTCTCTCCATCATGGGGTATACTCGCCACTGCAGTTACCTTCTGGCTGATGACATGCCAGATGGCTGTCCTGCACTGTCCTGTGGTCTTATGCTGCTGGCTGCCATATAGTTCATCACAGTGGGCAATTACCTCATCTGTGAGGATCACCAGCTCCCCATCACTAAACTTGGTGTTTCGCAGACGGTTTTCAGGCACCTTGCCTATAGGTCCTCTCCTGAGACAATCTGGCTTGTTTCCAGGCTTGGATGGCTCCAGGAAGTGGAGATTTTTGATGGATTGTGTTTTTAAAAATGGCACTGCAATTGTTCCTGTTCCGGCGATGACCAAATTCTGCCGGCGCTAGCGCTATTTTCACCGAAATGTCTGCTGTAACTCATATATCAGCGCAATTTCCGCTGGGCGATAATAACGTTACCACCGGAGTGGGGCACGGGTTCATGCCAGGTTGTGATGCAGCTCTAATACCGCTGCACAACCCAGTGGTAATGCTATTTTCGCTCACCGGTAATTGCGCCGGATTATCGCCAGACTTATGATGAGGCCCTTTGTGTTGTGCATGCCTCTGTACATTGCCTCATACCCACAAAACTGTGGCATTGTATCTGTTACTCTCTAAAAGCATGTACATGAACTTCATTGAATGTTTCATTTGTTAGATGTGTGGGACTGTACCGCACCTCCCTGTCGATAACCAATACCTGCACCGCTTTTGCCGCTTCCCCTCATGGGATCTGCTCATGTTTGCAACATCTAATTAAACCATGTTTTCTCAGTCTGTACCTGGGAAAGAATTTCACCTCACAATCCTGACCAATTGCACGGTAAGTTTACACAAAGGCTGCTAGCCTTGTCAGTGCATTTCTCGTGTATGATCTGACCCTGAATACATTTCACTGTTTGGAGTAATGCATGAGATTCAGAGGCATACTGAAGTCTAAATGGCCTATGAACTATGCCTATTTTGAGGCCTACTCTATCTGATCACACTTAAAGGATAGTTGTTATGCTTATGTTGTGTTCTATATCTGCTACCGCTTGCTGTGTCTAGTAAATGCTCATTCTATTGTTTAAAATTCTCCCTACTTCTTGGGGCCTACACTCTTGCACATGGGTGTGTTTGAGCTGCACTAATTCTTAATGTGTGCTTACTGGCTAGATGTGTCTACCATCTTTCTACAAGTTGAACTCTAAGTGTATAGGTATGTGTCCTGCTGCCTACTGTTTACCTCGCATCAAAGGGATATGGTGGAAATGTCAGTGTTTCAAACATGGTGTCTGGGCCTCTGGCTTTCAGTGTGGCTTCAGACTCGTGTTTTATGGGTGTTTTTAGTTTATATTTCCTCTCACATGTAGCACATTGGTACAGTCTGTGATAATTGGCGCATGTGGTGGGATTGCCCATTGGTACAGTGCTATTGGAAAGAAGTCCTATGGTGGGTACACACCATAGATGGGATATGCAGAGAACAGACACTCCTGCTGATCCTATTTGGGCTGGAAACTAGGGGAGAGAACTGTGCATTGTTGTCACACATTCTCGGGAACTTGTTATTGGCAGCACAGGTTTGTATTACGATCTTTTGGAAAAGGAGCTTCCTCCCAACAAAAATTGAATGGTTAAAAAAAACATACGAAATATATGAGATGGAAATTCTTAAAGCAACCTTATTGAAATCCCATTCACATGTAAATATGATACTGTGTGAAGACCCAGGGATGATTGAATATAGATGAGGTATGAGAATAGTGTAAAGGTGGGGCACAAATGAACACTGTTGTAATTAATTCATGCAATTAGATTAAGAAGTTTCTCTTACTATTTCCCAACAAATATAGCTGCATCAGGACAGGGGTAAAAGGGAGGGGGGTGAAAGGGTGGGAGGGTTAATACGTTGATGAGGCGATGAAAGCTGTAATGTTGATATCCTGAACAAAAAGTGGCCTTTTGTTTGCTTTTGCCTATCTATGTCAGTGAAATGGTACTCGACTCTGTTATATGGTGTTGTGTGAGGTTTAATAAATTGCAATTTTCAAAAAGAAATGCTCCCAAATTTAGCGACCACAGTGATTAGACTGTTTTACAATACCTTGAAAAGTACATTAGCTGTGACATCCCTTCAGGAGACATAAATAATGACCTATGGACACAAATCCTACGTTTTCAATGACATACTTGTGGCAAATGCAGTAAGATATCAGTAAGATGGCTCAACAGGTTAAACACTTGTTGCTGTGATCTGTGTTGCAGGTTCGAATCCTGGCAAGGCCAACTCAGCCTTTAATCCTTCCGAGGTCAATAAATGACTTTGTATTTAAAGCGCTATATAATAAACAAATTATAATCATCTACATATATATGTAAAACAAATTCGTGTTTGTGGCGTTGATATTGGGGATGTAACTCCTCATGAACAGTGAGGTCTGGCATCATGAATTTTACATGGAATATTCTCTATTTCATTGCCTAATTAATACAACTATTTCCAGCTTGATCGGCCATCCTGTTCCCGAGATAATTATTTTTTGTTTTTATTCTGCATTACGTTTTGTGGTGTTATGCCACCATCTACAGGTCATATTTAGAAATTTCTCATCATCGCGATGTCTACACTGAACTGGTATTGCGTTTTTTTGTTTTCTTATTTTCTTAGAAGAGAGTGAGTTTGTCTTTCTTTTCATTGATTTGTTTTGCAATAAACATGTTAATTTCACTAATTAATTGAACACCACATTTTTATTTGCCTGATTTAAATTCTCATATGAATATCATATTTGTATACTTACTCTAATTATTTGCAGTGTGTGTTTAGCAGCAAAAACTGACTACCACTCTTAAGTCTACAAATTTGATATGCATGTACGAAATTTAAATCAGAGATAAATAAACATTTGTTGGTCAAATAATTAGTGAAATGACCATGTGTCATGTTTTTTCTTTGTGGCAAACAACAATATTTCTTCATCTTTTTTGGTGGGATATGAAAAACAATCTGACAATAGACATGCCGGGGGGAGACGGGTACTTAGACTGGTATTTATAAATACTACCGACTTTGATACAAAATCAGAGGGAAATACTTTACCAGTCGCTTTGGATTCTCTATACCAGTTTGTACCAAAGGTTGAGTAAATAGTTTCATGTCTTCAGTTAGGTGCATGTCTCCCAAAAACACAAAAACATTCATTAAAAGATATGAAGAATACAAGTACATAATTACAACCCAATTATTGCCCTCTTGTGGAATTCTAACATAGACATTCTATACATAGCAGATAATGCAACTGCCGTTGCAAGATATGTTATAGCTTATTTCACCAAAGCTGAGAAAACTGAGCTAAAAGACCTCTGGGATGACATATAATCTGACAAAATCATTTCAAAACAATTGTACTGCTTTGGTATCAAAATGCTGTCAAATAGAGAATGCAAGTCCTACAAAGCAGCAGTTTTTTTGACAGGTGCAGCCTTGTATGGGAAATCTGAGAAAATTCTATGGCTTAACTTTGGTACAGCTTCATCATGAAAAAGAGTACTTAAATCCTACCAAGAAATCAAAACTATAGCCACAAAAGATCCTAACATCCTAACAGCCAAGACATCTTACAAATGAATCGGAAGTATTGCTTTGGAAAACATGTGCCTGTATGATAAAGCCAAAAACTGTGCCTGCTAAAATAATTGTATGCCAAATGAGACAACTGGCAAATATTCAGTCATAAATTGAGAAAGAAGTCTAGTAAGAGTTTCAAACCCCAGTCTAATAAAACATGTAACATTATCATTTAAATATGCAAAGCATAGAGAACTTTATTACATGGCCGTACCTCAACTATTCAAAGAAAAGAGGAAGAATTGTTAGGTGAGCATGACGTGTTTAAAGCTGCATTCAATGCAAATGAAAGCAATCAAATGACTATTTTAAACTGTTCAAAGACACGTTAGACAATGAACATCAACAAGAAGAAGAAATAAAAACAATTCAAGATGAAGACTCTCCTGAAGGTAGTCAACCATCTCTTACAGGAAGCTAAGAACCACTTGGTGAACCACTCATTCAGAATTAATCAGAAACAGCAATGTATGAGGTAGAAAACACAATGTATCAATCCAAAGAATCTAAAGAAGATTTATCAGTGCTCAAATCACAGTTAAATGATGAACAACTCACAATTTAACTGGGAGCCTGTGAAGAAATAGAACATGGACTAAAACATGAAAATAATACTTGCAGTTGCAAAAATTACAAACATATGCTCTGTATGTAAGTGGTGAAGCTGGCTCTGGTAAAACCTTATTAATTAATACATTCAGAAAGTGTTTAGAACACAAAACAAATGACAACTTTCTGCTGTTTTATTAGCTCCCACAGGTCTATGTGCTTGCAACTTAGGAGGTGTAACTTTACTCCTCCCCTGCCGCCCGTAAGTCTTTCAAAGATGGCAATCTGTTCCACATTGCTACGCTTAACACTTGCTCTGCTGTCAAACACTCCTATGACATCTGCAACCTCCTTGAACTCCTGGATCTTGATGTTCTTGCCCTCACTAAAACCTGGTTCAAGGATAGCTCTGTCACAAGTTTTGACACACTTCTCACAGAAGGCTACATGATACTCTCTTCCTAGAGCACACATACCAGGTGGGGGAGTAGCAATGATCTTCCCGTCTTCCCTGAGTGGATTCCTGTGTCTGTCATTCCCACTCAGACCTACTCATCCTTTGAATGCCTGGTCTGCGGGTTCTCCCTCTCTGCTAGCTCCTCAATCCTGCTGGCCACCTTCTATCAGCCACCTGGTCAGCCTTCCCTCTTCCTTTTGGAATGGGCTGACCTGGCCTCTTCTCCCCTTTCCTCCTCTTCTCAACTCCTCCTACTTGGTGATCTCAACATCCATCTCAACTCACCTGACCCCTCAGGACGTTTCCGAAATCTTCGCGACTCTATCTCTCTTTCCATCTTACCATCTGGCTCAATGCACACCGCTGGCCACACCTTGGATGCTCTCATTTCAACCAACATCCCTCTATTTATCCCCCTGACTACTTCTTACTACTGGACTGAATACTCGCTTCTCTCTTCTCACTTGAAGCTCTCTTCTCCTCTTGCATCGGTAAGCTCGGCACTGCCTCCCGTTTACAAGGTCATCCGACCCATGAAAAGAGTGTCAGTGGCTGCCTTTGCCTCTACCTTCTCTGCTCCTCTATTCCTGCAGCTAACACCCACCCTAACATAGCCCTCTCTAACTTTAACCTCTCTGTTTCCAACACACTTGATATTCTTGCCCCTGTCTTGAGGGTACGACTGAAGCCTACCAAAAAGTGCAACTCTTGGTATGACTGCCTGCCCTTAAGCACAAGTGCAGAGCAGCCGAACGGAAATTGGTTTCTTCAGGCACACCCTCTGACAAACGGGCCTGCTACCTCCTTCAAAGGCAGTATAGACTCTGTATCCGCTCCAAGAAAAGAGTCTTTATTCAAGCCTACATCTCTGCGGCATCCAATAACACAAATGAACTGTCTACAAGGAATTCGCCAATCCTGCTGCAGCTTCCTCCAGCACTGCACCCACCCAGGCTCTTTGCTCAGCCCTGGCTGCACACTTGACCTCTAAAACACAGAATATCCTATCCTCTCTCACTTCCTCACCACCTCATGCACCAACATCTATTGTACTTTCCTGGGCCTCCCGCACCCCTCCCTTTCTTCTCTCTTCTCTCTTCCCTGTCACACCTGAGAAGGTCACTATACAAGTCCGGTCTATGAAAGCCTCCTCCTAACAGGTAGACCCCTGTCCCTCCAAAACCATCAAGGTCTCCATGAGGCATCAGGCCCAGCCATCTCTCTCCCCCAAGGATACACCATCCTGCGACAGGATTGTAAGACATCCAAAGGTGGAGGTGTAGCTCTCATCTCCAAGGCGACACTCTCCATTAGACTCTGCAACCAACCATGGGAAAATAACGCTGACCTCCTCTATGCCAAACTGTTGTTATCTCCCAACTGTACTATAAATATACTTGTCACATATAGACCACCAGGTACAGCCACAGACTTCCAAATCCTGGGAAACAACTCAAAGAGTTCCACTAAAACAATCCCACTCGGGGATCTCAACATAGGACTGCATGACCCAAAGGACAAAGCAGCCTCCTCACTGGTCAAAGAGCTCACTGATTTAGAGTTCTCCAATAGAGTCACAGAGCCAACTCACTGTAAAGGCTGCACCATTGACTGGATTGTAGACCACAACTGCTCATCTTTCATCACCACTATCTCGGCCCACCCATGGACGAATAATAATTGCATCCAATTCATGATCCCTACTAAACCTTCCTCCAAAGTACTCTCATATGCTCCCCCAGCTAAAGTCAGAAGCTCCAAAAAACGAACCAAACTCAACCTCCTCCCTTTCTTGGACATCCCAGAACTTAAACCACCCTTTGCCAACAACCCTGCCTCTCTTGACAACATCTATTCCCACACCCTCATTAAAGCCATTGATGCTATTGCCCCAATTGAGGAAAAAAGAGAAGAAAAAAAACTGTGCATACCAACTATTAGTTCACTGAAGAGCTATCTGCCCTACGTTCCAACAAATGCATGGCCCTAATCAAGTGTTAATCCATACCCAATGATTTCACCTTGAAAGAATTTAAAAGAATCTCATTGACTTACAAAAAAGCCATATTTACAGGCAAATCTGAATCCTTCAACCTACGCATTTCCACAGCTAACTCCAAATCCAAGGAAATGTTCTCCATCTTCAGAGATCTCATCACCCCATCCACCAGCCCAGACAAAATAACTAAAGGTGAAGCATGGTGCTCTAGCATTCAGGCAGCCCTCCTAAACAAAATCAAACTTCTCCAAAATAAAATTCAATCACAAAGCAAAGCACTACCTAAACTTCACAGGATACCCATGCCTATCTCCCCACCTCATTAATCCCCTACCCCTCTGTTCTCCTTCAGAGATGTCTCAGAAACAGAAGGCTCAGATCTCATCCAACACATCAAACCATCCACGTGTAAAGGTGACATCTGCCCTCCGGCCATCATCAAAGAGTGCGCTGACGTGCTGACCCCGATCATCACAGCATTCATCAATGCTTCCTTCTCCACTGGAATTGTACCACATAGCCTAAACGAAGCTTGGGTATGTCCCCTCATAAAAAAAACATCCTTAGATCCCTGATGCCCCAACAACTACTGGCCCATCACCACGTCCCCTTCCTCCTCAAAATTCTAGATAAAGCAGCCCACGTCCAGATCCAACACTACCTTGAATAAAACGCCATCCTAGGCAAAAGGCAATCAGGCTTCTGCAAAGGCTATAATACAGAAACCGCCCTTTTAGATCTAAAAAAAACAAATCACTGAGATAATAGACAAGGGCAAATCAGGCCTTCTGCTACTCATAGATCTCTCTGCTGCGTTTGATCTTGTTTATCACAACATCCTCACCTCCCATCTCTCTAACGCAGCCCACTTCACTGAACAGGCCACATCCTGGATAACATCATTCCTAGAGGGCAGAGGCATGAAGGTTTACTCCGATCAGGCTAAGGCAGCTCCCACCACCAGCCATTGCGGAATTTCCCAGGTATCCTGCACTGCACCTACCCTCTACAACCTATTCACAAAGCCACTCTTCGACAAACTGGATTAGCTCGGCATAGCCTACACCAACTATGCCGATGATACACAAGTACTCCTCCCTCTAACTGGCTCATACGACCAAGACGCAGCAGCCCTACTTCAAATCTACACTATCATCCACACCTGGAATCCTGCCAATGGTCTATGTCTAAATGGGGACAAAACAGATATCATCCTCCTAGGTCCCAACCAAATACTGCCCAAACTCAACCAAAAATATGACAACTTTACCATTGACAACACCATCAAACCCGTCTCCTCCTCTGTTAAAACCCTTGGAGTTTTCCTTGACTCCACCCTCTCGATGACTTGACAGGTCAGCGACATTGCCTCTGCCTCTGCCGACACCACCAAACTTATAAATGCCATAAAACCTGTTCTAACCAGCCAAAACTGCCTCTCCATCGCCCGAGCCACTATCGGAGCAACATTGAATTACTGTAATGATCTCCTTGCCGGCACCTCAGTTAAAAATCTAAACAGGCTCCAAATAGTTCAAAACAACACACTTCGAGCAGCCCTCAGCCTCCCCAAAAGGGACCACGTCATGCAGGCTAGGCAAGCCTCCCACTGGCTTCCAGTTAAAGAGAGGGACAACTTCAAGATCCTCACATTGACACACAAATGCCTCAATCTCTCTGCCCCATCCTACTTAATTGAAACCATCACCAGAGACTCCTCCATGCGCCCCAAAAGAAGTCACCACGCCAACCAACTTTGCGTACCCCCCATTAAAAGGGCAAACACTGGAGGCATTGGTTTTCCTCATCTAGCACCCAAACTCTGGAATGCCCTGCCCAATGCACTCAAAGCTGAAACCTCCCTATCAACCTTCCGCAAAACCCTCAAAACCACACTGTTTAATTAACTCCCTCATCCTCCCCCTCACTCCGGGCTCTCTCCCCACACTGCCTCTCTTACTCTATGTTTGTTCCTGTCAATTTTTTAACAGTGTATATCATGTAACTAAGTATTTTGTATCCTCTATAATCAGCAAGTATCTCTGTAACAGCGCCACAATGCCTCAGGGCTGATGTGCGCTTTATAAATGCTAATAAATAAATAAATAAAGGACAACATTGACTCTCTTGCCCCAACCTTGGCCGACCTCTGCAACCTCTGCTTTGCCACTGCAGTTTTCCTCACGGCTCGTAAGCGCTCACTTGTGCACCCCCTCCTCAACAAACCTGCTGCTGACTCATCCATTCCAGCAAACTATCGGCCAGTCTCTAGCACTCCTTTTCTGGGCAAACTCCCGGAGAAGTTGGCTATCTCTCAGCTTATCCTCCACACTGAATCTGTTGGTTGCTTCCATGACCACCAGTCTGGCTTTAGAGTTTCCAGAGGCACGGAAACCGCTCTTCTGAACACCCGTGAAGATCTGCTCTCAAATTTTGATTCTAACTCTCCTTGTGTCCTCATCCTACTCAACCTCTCTTCTGCCTTTGATATGGTAAACCACAACACCCTTATCACACATCTCTGTGATACCCTGGACATCACTGATCAGGCCCTGGTGTGGCTAACCTCCTTTCTCCCTGACCGCCCATCCCAGGTGAAACTGAGGTCCTTTCCCTCCATAATCACTCTATGTGCGTTGTCCCCCAGGGATCTAACCTATCCCCCAGTTTTGCAATGGCTACATAGTCCCTGTGCCCCTTAGAATAGCCACTTTTACCTCCAACATTCAGTGTTATGTGGATGACACGCAGCTCTCCTTCAGGCTACCCTCGGCCTATTCCTCTTCCTCACTCATACCTGATTGTCTGTCTGTAGTTCAGTCGTGGTGTGCTGCAAACAACCTCTGCCTCAATGCCAGTCAGACAGAGATTGTCCTCATTGAGATGCCTGCTCCTGCCTTTTTTCTTTCTCTCTGGCCGGCCTCCCTTGGCCCTGTGCCTCCACCTACTAATGAGGCAAAAAATCTGGGGGTCATTTTAGACTCCACTCTCTCCTTCTCGGCACACATCGCGGACATCCTAAAAAGTCCCACTACCAACTACACCTTCTCTGAGGTATTCTACCATTTCTCACTTTCCCCCAGAGGCTCACCATCTACAGAACCTTGGTCCTCTCTAGGCTGGACTATGGCAACAGCCTCTTTCTCAACCTTCCTTCTTGTACTCTCCATCCTCTTCTACTCATCCAGAACAGAATCGCAATACCTACCCCTGGCCTGAAGCCCAGGGACTGCATCTCTCCAGCACTAAAATCCTTTCAATGGCTACGCATGTCTGTAAGGATTACGTTCAAGACCCTTTGCATTGTCCATAAGGTTTTCAGGGGTCGGGCCCACTCTATTTGCAACACTCTCTTCCTAAATACTCTCCTTCCCGATCCCTCCGCTTATCTTCCTCCAACTCTCTGTGGGTGATCCGCTTCTCCAAACAGAGACTTGAGAGGAGATCTTTTTCCTCTGCAGGTGCCTCCCTCTGGAACAGCCTCCCTGCCTCTCTCTGTCTCGAGTTCTGGAAACTCCTCAAGACTTTCCTCTTTGCCTCCTCCTTCTCCTTCCATCTCCCCTGCTAACCACCGCTTTCTGCTCTCTTGCTCTCTCTTCTCTACTTCTGCTCAGTTTCTCTGACTGGCTGCCTGATGTACCTTCAGAGTCTCACAGGTTCCAAGCTTTCCTCACCAGTCTCCTGCACTTGTCTCCGGGCCTTGCACTTGCCTCAGCACTACTGCACTGCGGTTATGACCCATGAGAGTGGTATCTCTATGCACTTAACCCATGTTCTGATGGGACTGTGCGCACTTGGTCCCTATTCTCCCCCTCCTTCTCACACTTCCTGTTCTGTGCACCTGCACGATCTGAATGTACCAAGTCTAGTACGATTATTTGTCTTGTCTTCCTTTGTCCTCCCCTCCCATGAATGGTTGCGCTTTCAAACACTTGTGTATAAGCGCATAATAAACAATCAATGTTTGTTTGTTTGTTTATTAATTTTATAATGTGCTCCAAGCCCTTGGGCAGCCAGGCGCAGTAGTACAAGAAGTCTCAAAGTTTAGTTACAGTGCCAGTCGCAGGTTGGTACATGCATGTGAGTACAGTATATAATACAGTGGAATTAACAATACAGACATTTGTCATTCGTGGATGCAGGTTGACATTTGTCATACAACTGGAATTAACAGTACAGACATTTGTCATTCGTGGATGCAGGTGAACACAGTGTGAGTACAATAAATGATACAGTGAAGGCATTTGCCATTAGTAAGTCATAAATGTATAGTTGATCAGATGCATGCCAGGTAAGTCGCAGTAATAGTATTAGGTACAGTGTTGTCAGGTGGAGTGGTTAAGGGTCATTAGCGCGAAGCCATTTGAGAACATTAATTCTAAATCTGGTGTAGGGTAGGGGACGTCGTAGGTCTACTGGGAGTGTTTTCCAAGATTGCACAGCTTTGACTGGGAAGCTTGTTCCTCCAGCCGTAGTTAGTTTAGATCTAGGGATTTCGAGCAGGAATGTGTTGACAGATCTCAGTGGATGGGTTGTGGGTTTCCTAGAGATTTTTTCTGATAGGTATGGAGGTGCTAGATTGTTTAGGTATTTGGAGGTAATGGATATGGTTTTGAGGAGTATTCTGTCCTTTATTTTTAGCCAGTGGGCCTCTTTCCGGAATTTAGAAATGTGCTCTCTGTAAGGGATGTTCAACGCTGCTCTGAGGGCGTTATTCTGCAATCTTTGGAGTTTGTCAGTGACATACTTATTGGCTCCTGAGTACAAGGCGTTGCAATGGTCTAGTCTAGACATGATAAGAGCATTGGCCAGAGTGATACAGCTAGCATTGGAGAGGAATGGTCTGGCTGCGCAAATTAGTTTGCAAGTGTAAGCTGTTGAGGAGGAGAGGGAGTTGACTTGCTTCTTCAATGTGAGAGAAGAGTCCAAATAGAATCCTAGAGTTTTAACCTCAGGCATTACCTTGATGATATTGTTATCAATGTTGAAGGAAGTGTAGTTTGGGGTTAATTTCTTTAGGTTTGAGTCAGATCCGAGAAGAAGAATCTCAGTTTTATCGTCATTCAGGCAGAGGCCATGGGTCACCATCCATGCCTGAATGAGGATGTATATCTTATTCACCAAGGCCAAGTCCACTTCATAGTTGCCCGAAAGAGGCATGAGGATCTGGGTGTCATCTGCATAGTTAGTGTAGGTGATGCCCAGTCTGTCCAACTTGTCGAATAATGGCTTGGTGAAAATGTTATACATGGTAGGTGAGACACAAGATCCTTGTGGGACTCCACATGTTATTTGGATGGGATCAGCGCAAGTGGAGGTCGAAAAGACTCTCATAGTCCGGTCGGCTAGAAAGGATTGGACCCAGGCTATGGCTTCTCCTGAGAAATTGGCAGCGAGCCTAAGGTGAGTGCATAAAACTGCGTGGTCCACCAAGTCAAAGGCTGCTGACAAGTCCAATAGCAGTAGCAGAGCTGTTTTGCCGCTATCCTTTAACCCCTCAATTTTTGTCTTAAGGTCTAACAAGGCTGTTTCGGTGCCATGGAGAGGGCGGAACCCCGATTGCCTGGAGCCTAGCAGGTGATTAGCTTCCATGTAGTCTTGATTTTGTAAGTAGGCTACTCTGTCAATGATTTTGAGAAGGAATGGTACAGTGGTGATGGGTCTATAGTTAGTAGGGATGGCAGGGTCGAGAGTTTGTTTTTTAAGTAAGGGGAGGGCCCCGGATTCTTTTAGATTAGTAGGTACTGAGTTAGATTTAAAGGAGGAGTTTATGAGTTTCGAAATAAACGGGGCTAGATCTCTGGCCGCATCCTTTATTATTTGCGCTGGGCAACTGTCGCCCTTGCAGTTAGAGGGTTTCAGGGAGAGAATGACCTTTTCAGTATCGAGGATAGAAATTGTTTTGAAACTGAAGGGCGGAATGGTATCGTGCTCAATGGTTGGTGGCGTTTGTTGATCGGAGAGGGGCAAAGAGTCTTTCTTTTTGGTTATTTTGAGTTGGAGGGTGGAGATTTTATTCGATAAGGCGTTTTGTATGTTAGTAAACCATATCTTGTCCTTTGGGACAGTGTCTACTGGTTGTAGAGGGGATTCCATTTCCCAAAGGATGGAGAAAAGTTCCTTCGTATTAGATTTGGCTTTGGTAATTCTGTCGTTGAATAGATTTTTTTTGTGTTAATAATTTATTTCTTATAGTGTTTGGATAAATGGGCTAATTTGGCTTTGTTATTGTCAGTAGGAGAGTTGCGCCAGATAGCTTGAAGCTTTCTTTTCTGCTTTCTTAGCTCATTGAGTTGGGGTGTGAACCAGGCATTCAGGTGTGCCTCCTGTTTGCCTTTGCAAAGTTTAATTGGTACGATGGTGTCTAGTGCCATGGTCATAGCTTTGTTGAAAGTGTTCACTAGGGTGTCTGGGTCAGTGTTATTCTCCAGATCCTTGATAGCAGGCAGAAGAAGCAGGATAATTTTTTCAGCCGTAATATCTTTTTTGCTTCTAGTCGGGAGTGGGGGTATCATACTGATAGTTTTGAGGCTGAGAAGATCAAGTGTGGCGGTGAAAATAATTAAGTAGTGGTCCGCCCAGTTAAGATCGGTGACCAGTCGAGAGTTTTACCTCTGATGTGGGTAGGTGAGAGGATTTTTTGGGGTAAGCCTGTGGTCATTAAGTAAGGCTGTTATAGAGTGAGCATGCTTGTTATCTGGGTCAATCAATCAATCTACGATAGGCTGTGCCCCTCAAAATAATGGTCCCCCTGACCTCAGTACCTACTCTTGGCTATATTCGCTGTAACTATCAGACCTCATTAGAATCATCCTGAGCACAAAATTCCTCATCAGAAGTTCGGCGATATGCTGGCAGTAAATCATCCGGAATACCGCTCAACACAATTAGTGTTACCACAACTTGGTCTGCCACTATTAGCACCGGATCCCAAGTTGCGGTGGCTGTGTAAGTTCATAGGACTCAATGCCCATTTTTGGCGCAATTACTTCAGCAGTAATTGTGCCCGAAAAGTGCAGAAACTTCGGCACATTCACCTACAGCTCAGATTTTGAGGTGTACTCTCTGAGCTTCCCCCAAACTCGGGATTGGGTGGTGCAGTAATACAGCAGTAATATCATCATTGCTGCTTTTTTACCACACAGCCCAACCCCTGATGAGGCCGAAAGACTTCTCGTGCCCCCGGCCCTGATGGCGTCTGTAATCTCATTTTAAAAAAGAGACCATGTTGGTGGGCCAATATCCTACAAAGACTCTTTTTGATTGTCAGCAAAACTAATATTCTGACCTCATAGACTGACGTCATCATAGTCCTAGTTCATAAAAAAGGCTCATATACTGAGACTGTTAACTATAGGATACTAGTTAATCTAGATGTGCTATCTAAAATATTTGCATGAGTACTATTAGAAGATCTCAACATTTGGATACATGCTAATAATATAATTCCAATTAATGAGATAAGGTTCAGGAAGTCCTCTAATACATTAGACAACATTCTCACCTTATTTATTTATTCATTTTTACATTTATAAAGCGCACTAAGCCCGTAGGCATCAAGGAGCTGGATACATAGACAGTGACTCATTTTGAATGGTACATGAACAATGGTACAGACAACTGGTTGCCATTTTCCAACAAGCATGGAACATCCACACAAAGTCAGAGATGTGTCCTTCACAGACTTTAGTTCAGCTGTATTATCTTCTAGACTTGGTCTTTCCTCCATCAAATGGCTAGGCTATGCAATGACATTTTTGTACTTGATAGCACTCCAAATGGACTACAGGAGCAAGTAGGGCTACTCAGAGAATACGCCAAATTCAGTGCTCTGCAAGCTAATACCAACAAAACTAAGACCATGTGATATCATCCCCTTTCCCAGAAGAAAAAAAAAAGTTTCAAATAGATGTTAAATGTTAATGTTAAATGTTAAATGTTAAAGGTATTTGTACTGCGCACCGTCACCAACGGAATTGGTCCCCAGGCGCTCTGGCGGATCTGTAAATGATAAGGGGGGGTTTAGTAGGGTGAAGAGGGAGTAGGATAGTGAGAGGAGTGGTGTTCTGTTGGCAGCTTCAACGCGGTGTACACTGGGTGCTGAGCTTTGGTGCGGGTATTGGATCGGTGTCAGTTCGCATGTGATGTTGCTCCGGCTTATGTGTTGTTGCAGTGTTGTGAAGTGCCTGAAGCTTGTTGTGCGAGAGATGGTTGTGTGAGTTTTTGAGTGAGATAAGTATGCAGAGTTTGAGCTTATATTGGTTAGTGGGTTACATGACCTTTAGCATGCTAACATTCACAGTTTTGTCTAAGTGTGGCACTTGCTGGCCTTCACATGTGGGCATGCCAGCATTCGCAGTCTTTTCTCGGTGCGGCGCAGGCTAGTGTTTAGAAATCTGTCTAGGTGTGGGCATGCTAACATTCCTAACTTAATCTGGATCCGGCGCAGGCTGGTGTTCTTGATTCTAAGTGTGGCACCTGCTATCAATCAAGTTTCATCTACGCGCGGGCATGTTATCCTTCAATCAATCCTATCTAGATGCGACGCAGGCCAATTGTCCACAATTCTAAGTGTGGCCTGTGCTAGTGTTCACTAGAGGTTAAATTAACAACTTGTTTAAATGGTTCCTTCTTTTAAATACCTGGGCATCATTATTGATTACAACTAAAATTGATCTTGCAATTTGAAACTACCATTCTTGCAGTAGAGACAAATGTTGGCACACTCAGAGACTTTTCTCATAAACATAGTGACTATTCCACCCTCTCAATGTAAAAAGTATATAAATCCCAAATTGTCCCCACTTTAACCTATGAGGCAGAAATATAGTCGAACTCATGCATTTTATTTAGGTTACTGAGTAGCTCTCTTGTGGAATATATTCTGTCCGTATTCAAATTATGCAGGGTCAGCACCACACTTGTCATAAGATAGCTTAATTACCATCATAAATGTCTGGATGCCCCTGACGCTTCCCTGTTATCATGAACTGTCAATGGGTACTTGGCTGCAGTGCCCTATATGAGAGGTAATAATAATAATAACAATAATAATAATAATAATAATAATAATAATAATAACAATAACAATAATAATAATAATAATAATAATAATAATAATAATAATAATAATATATTTCTTATATAGCGCTACCCACTCATAGGCATCAGAGCGCTGAAATTAACATTAGGTAGGGTTATTTAGCACAGCAAATGAATGGAATACAAAGTTGTGTAATCTTCCAGTCAACGTGAATCATATGCTCTGTAAAAATGTGTAAAGAATTCTGTTCAAGATATCTGTCCCGAACAAATCTTGGTTGATTTAGCAACCAAATTAAACAGTGCTGAATTTGTCTGCTATAGATTGATATGAATATCTAATCAAGCCTATCATTTCCTTACCACAAATATCTGTGAATGAATTTAAAATTGAAATGTAATCAAGTCAATTCTGGGGAAGTAACTGTTTCTCGAACTGGTATAGCCAGAACATTACTTTTTTGAAGATTTTGTGGCAAAGAATAATTGGAATGTGTGAAGCACTTACTAATTCAATGTGAATGTTTTGGTCATTCCTCGTTGGCTTATGGCAATGCAAATCAGGACTGCTAATGTTTTCGATATTTGGGACCACTACATGTCAGGCAATGACATGAATTTAAAATATCATATAACAAAGCTTTGGGTCTGAATATCACAATGAATTGATAAAATGTAATTCATTCTTCAGTTAATATTTTATATTCTAACTGTAAATCGTTGCATGAATTTTAAAGCCATATTTGTTTTATACTGTTAATTTATATGGTAAATGTATAGTCATTTGACTATATTATACTATTAATTAAATACATTTATAAATAAGTCGTAATGTTGTATTATGAGAATATTTTATACTTTCTTTTAACATATATAATAGGTCTATATTTAATGTACTTTTGAATGAATTTACATTTTATTTAATAAGTTATATATATTTGTGAATTTGTTTTGATTTTATGGTCATATTATATGCTTTTAAGTGTGTGGATGAGTTAAGGTTATCGTTACATTTGATTTTAAAATAATATTTGTTTAATGTATTAATACAATGTTTTATGTTATTATCTTTACTTTATTACTCATGATGTTCGCAGACTTTACATTGTTGTTGATATAACCATAACTCTTCTGTAAAAACAAAAAAGTTAAAATATTGTCAAGTTTTTTTAGAGTGTTTGTTGTAATAAAAGTGTGTGCTATAAGAGCATCTAGTATAAGTGCGTGTGTGTGTGTGTCATAAGAGTACCTGCCTTTTATAAGCTGCCTAAAGTGCATAAGGCACTTCAGAATCCACCAGGCAGACCATTTGTTTCGGCTTGTGGTTCAGTCTTTGAACCAATTACTAAGTTTATTGATTTTTTCATTCAAACCTTATCTACTCAAGGTCAATCTTATGTATAGGACATAATTGGCTTGGTTGAAAATATGGCATTTGACAGTACCAATGAATGATTTACAACATTGTCTCACAAGCACAAGAGAGTAGCCTTTCCCTCAATACCTCAACAAGAAAGGCACACCCAAGGTCATTATGCTCAATTCCATGGGCACTTTTAAATTGCATAATATGTAATAATGTGCTTTGTTATGCAATGGGTTTCACAAAGTCTCTTAACACTACATGTAATAACACATAATGATATAATCAACATATTTTATTTCAAATACCAAATCACAGCATAGTCTATAAAATGCAATCAAAATATATTCAACAACAGTACATGGATAATGTTCTCTCAGCCCAGAAAATGCAATACCGTAAAGTCATAATGCATAGAAGTGCAAAAAACAAGTACTTCTATATTTCAATAACTATTAAAGGGAGTAGTATATCCTTGTCTCTTTTTTTTAAAGATGTGATTCCATGAGAAATTCATGTAAATTTCCATTACACTAGGACTTTCAAAAACACTATTGTGTCTCAATCATTCATGGCAGAGTACAAAATACCCCTCTGGAGGTATGACACTGTGTTTCGGCCCCTTCTAATCTGAATACATTCATCCAAAATGCTTCTTTCATACATTTTTGGGGTCTTCCTCAGGACGCAAATGTTATTCAGACTGAAGTAAACTGTTACGGTTAACAAAGTAATGCGACTTGCACACATGAATCCGCTGTCTGTTCCATGACTGTCAAGGAACAGACAGTGGAATTATGCACAAGTCGTATTTCTTTGTTTTTCCAGTCTCACACTTGGAGACTGTATATGTTGGGCAAGTTGGCTGCCTTGGAATGAGGACATGATTGATGTCATTTTGGAGACCATGCTGCTTCCCGTTCCACTTTGAACAAGCCGAATTGGTATAGAGTAACCATCCCAACAGCCAAAGTAGTTGTAACTGGCAGTGATTATACCAGACAAGATTGCCGGTGTGTACCTGAAAAGCACTGTACTTTGAAAGGGAACACCATTGAGGGATCACCTGGGAAAAACAATGGGCCTTTCCAAGATGTGCATGAATTCTGAATTCAGTCTGAATAACTGTTTTATTCTGGGTGTTTGTTGCCAGTAGTGTAGTCTGTAACTAAATATCTGTCCTCTGTCCCAAAACTAACCTAGCCTGACCCTACCACTTATATTAAATAACAGAAAAGGCCAGGAGAATGACTCTCTTCTCCTAGGTTGCTTTTTCAGCACGGTTTTCACAGTTCTACTTAAGAGGAAAGCTTCAGGTAGTCCCTTGCCACTTCTAGTAGCGACTCTTCTAGTTCTTGAAAGGGGCTCCTCCGTGCCCTTATATAAGGGTTCCTTTTCTTCCTTGAGTTTTCTCTGAATAATTCTCTCTCCTTTCTATATTCTTCTTTTCACTAAACCAAACAGTTTGAGTCCTTATTAAACCTTCACTTCTCTTAACAGTCTTTGTAGGATTTTCACTCTTCTCAGAAGTTTGCCCTTCACTGGGACAAGTGGAATCTATACGATTACTGCTACCAATGTGATCCCGAAATTGCTGACTTTATTTCTATTTAGACCCCCTTTACACCGCATATATATGCGGGGGGAGACAACTTGCACCCCTCCCCTACTTGCATTATATACCATTACCCCCCACATATATATGTGGGGTAAAGGGGGCCGAAATAAAAAAAAGCCGACATTGCAGTGATGGGTGCACAGTAATGTTCTAATTGCGGACAAGTGCAATTAGTCCCGCTGTAATTCTCACTCTTCTTACAAGTTTGCCACTCACTGGGACGAGTATGATTAGTCTTGCTGTGATTCTCACCCTTCTTAAATGTTTGCCATTGACTGGGGCCAGTACGTTTAATCTCGCAGTGAGTCTTACTCTTCTTACAAGATTGCCATTCACCGGGACGAGTATGATTAGTCCAACTCTGTTTATAGGTTTTCCACTCACTACGACAAGTATGATTAGTCTTGCCGTGATTCCTACTCTTCTTACAAGTTCGCCACTCACTGGGATGAGTATGATTAGTCCTGCTCTGATTCTCACTCTGCTTACAAGTTTGACAGTCACTGGGATGAATATGTTTCGTTCTGCTCTGTTTAAAGGTTTGCGACTCACTGGGATGAGTGTGATAAGTCTTGCTGCGATTAGCTCTCTTCTTGTAAAGTTCTCACTCACTGGAGTGCATATGATTACGCTTGCTGCGATTCTCACTCTTCTTATAAAGTTTCCCACTCACTGCAAGAATTATGATTACTCCAGTCTTTATGTTCCGTTTCACGACATTCATAGGTATTACTCACTCCCATTTTCCCGGGTCTCCCGCTCTCCCCTTTACCTGGAATGTAATGGGTCTGTGTCAGGGATTCAGCGTTCTTCCTTATTTCGGTATCACTATTTTTCAGGATGGATTTTCCGCTTTCTCTGGAGACACGCTATGGTCTATGAACCTGGTATCGGCTCTGTCAGGGTTCTTCTCTCTCCCTGTTGGCCACCACCTGTCGCACTTGTCTACTTCCTGGAATCTGCTTCAGTCTGGTAGACCTGTCGTGGTCTGCAGTCGGCATGCTTTATCTATGGCACATCTAAGTTGGGGCTCTCTGTCAGCCCTGATCTAAAGTCCCTCCTGGGACTACCAGCCTCTGTACACTCCTTCTGTTGGTTGCTTGCTCCATAGTGCTCCTCTGGCACTGCTTGTCTCATTCGGTTTGCCGCAGTGCAAAACAGTTTTCTGCCTGAGTCACCAGCTTCCCTCAGCCAGCCAGTTTGAATCTCCTGAGTTTCTATTCTCTTTTCTCTGGATCCTCCCACTTTTATCACGCAATGCTGTGCCTTTCTCAACCTCTCACCATAGTCCTTCCTTTGTGTTGGGTCTGTTTTCTTTATAACTCTGTATGGTTTCTTTGTCTCAGTGGATGACAGACAGTCATTCTTCATAACTCCTGCAATTCTACTCTTCGCAGTACTATGCTGATTTCTGTCTTCAGTAATTACATTACAACAGCATGTGTATGAGGAGCCTTGGTGTCTGTCACTTGAGAGAACTGTATAGGGTGTTTGAGGACAGTACAAAGGGAGTTTCTTATTAGAAAAGGAGTCCTTATCCCCAAGAGCGGAGTCTCTCCCTGTGAGGCCCTGTTTACTGCCACCTCTAGGTAGAATTTTGCATAACAGGCTCACCTCCCTAGTCTCACAGGAAGGGGCACCCCTCTTGGGGAAGTGACTGAATCCCTCGATCCGTCACAGTGGTTATGATACTGTTGACTGCATATTGTTGCTGGATTAGGTATTTCCTTGATTCACTGTATGTTGGACATGTACAATGCAGTGGGAGTGAGTGTGAATGCTGGGTGTGATTATAGCTGCTGTGCGTATGGGTGGCGTTGTTCTTGCTGGACTATGTATTTCATTGCTTCACTCTATGTTGGAACGTCTACAATACAGTGGGGGTAAGTGCGTATGCAGGGTGTGGTTTTAGGTGATGTGCACATGGGCGACATGGTTGTTGCTGGATAACGTACTATATATGCATATTTCTAGAGCGGATAAAATAGTATTTCAACAGCAAGGCCTGTCCATGCTGGAAATAGAAATAATACCTGTGATAACCACTAGATGAACCTAAACTATCACATATTTGCGAGTTACATCCCAGTAAAAAAATGTTGTTTTCAGATTTCATTTTGTATCCCTTTCTCTATTTTTAGTGTGTGATCCACCTTTGCTAGACATTTTTTATTTTTGCTTGAAACATGGGTTACCTGAATGCAGGAAAGAGAATGCTTTCCATTTATAGAACATGCACAATAAATCATTTTTATTGCATTTCTAGCCTGGGCCCACAACAAAAGAACTAGAACAAATAATATTTATTTGACAGGTTAGGTAGACCCTCGAATACCACTGGAGCAGTGTGGGATTCAAGATTTCCAAGTGGCCAGTGAATATTTGCTGGATTTCCAAGGGGCTGGTGAAAATTGGCAGGTCACCTACATTTTACAGGGAGTAGTCTAGGAATAAAAAAAAATCAAATCAACATAAAATCAGTAGAAATTAAATGAAAGCAGAAAACAAATAGCATTTAATCAAATATAATAGATTAGCTAGAAACAGAGGTCAAATCTGCAGAATCATTTTCATTTTCACATCAATATGGTTCGTGTGATTCAAACTCATAGTAACACTCAATGTTAGGTTTGTACCAGATCTAAGGTCTATTGTCCAACCCTATGACTTTCAAATATATCTACTCAACATTCTGCTGTAAATAGAAATAATTGTCATACTTCAAACATAGTTCTAAAATGCAGCTATGTGTGCCATTTGTATTCATGAGTTCACTACTTCTTTGTGGGCTTTGCGCAGTTTACTTTTCTAGTATCTCACACCGTTGATAATAGTCTGTCAGTCTGATCTGTTGTTTGTTGAATTCTTGACTTAGCACTTGGAAAAATGTAAGTGTTCCATTATCAAAGATGTGTTCAACTGTCATGATGCTATTTCCCTTTCCATAATCCTTTTCCACTGTGCAAACCCTTTTCCCCTGGCAGATCTTTGCTTCAGCAGCCTCAGGCCACTGTAAAGTTAAATTCCCATGCATTGTGGAAAGAATTACATTCAGTAATCTGCTCAGATTTTCCAACATATGAATTCATTGATAGAATTCGCAGACACTAATTAGTGCTCTGCCTCAAAATTGCTTTTCAAGAAACACAGAACATTCTAAACACAGAAAAAACATTGACCCAAGATGAGAAATAAACATATGTTTAAAGTATTACAATAAGTATATAGAATATTTGCAACTGGGGAAGGGCGGCCAGCCCATCCGATGCTTGGAAGAGCGGGCAAGAATACACAGTATACGGCCAGCTTTTTCCAGACACCCGAGGTCCTTGCCTGATGACGGCATCTTTCCTGTTTTTTTATGTGGGGAGGCAACAGGGAGCCTCCCTCCCCAATACCCTGCTGGACCAGAGCTTTGTGCTCAGGTTCCGGTGCTCCTCCCACCCACGGCCGCCGTCATAGAAATGGAAAGGGACATAGTCCCTTATGCATGGCGGTAGCCATCTTTTTTTCAGCCAGAGATTAATGCATGTTTTATAACACGCTTAAAACCAGAGACAAGTCTCTACTCATGAGACCATGACTCAAACTTGTGCTGCTCTGCTTCCAAGACAAATGCATTGCCCCTGAGCTATCCATCTGGCCAGATTGACGTTGTGAATATGCACAGCCAATCTCCTGGCATTCACACCCCAGATGAACCCAGGGGTGTGAATGGCTATCACCTCTTGGTCGGGGGTCAGACATAGCCGCAAATGGCCCACAGCCCCCACCGAGGCCGTCGCTTTGCTCAAACTTTCCTAAGCTCTGGCTGGCGGGCGGTTACTGGACATTTCTTCCTCCTGACGTGGGGTTGATTGCCATAATAGAGGAGTTTCTATTTATTACAGTAATATATTGCATGAGTGACATCAGATAGACAACAAGAGTGAAGTTTCTATTTTTTTATTTCTATTCATTTATATTGCGCCGGTAACTCGCAAGTCTCGGGGCGCAGATACATGGACACAAGGTACAAACATAAATTAACGAGACAGGCGCAGATGGAGCGATCGGGTGTTTTTTTTTTAAGACTGTTTAGCTAAAGATATGAGTTTTCACCTGCTTATGAAAACTTAGGTAGGTTGCTTCCTTTCTTATGTTAATGCGCAAATTGTTCCATAAACCTGCTGTAACAGTAGGAAAGGATTTACCTAGGCCTAGCTTACATTTGTGCTTTGCTACCGCAACCTTGTTTTGATCAGCTGATCTTAGAGTGCGGCTAGGTACATATGTGTGTATTTTTTATTTTAAGTACCCTGGTGCTTTCCCATGAATACAGCGATGTGCTATGGTGAGGGCCTTGAATTGAATTCTATTCTCTACTTTAAGCCAGTGCAAATCTTTGCTGGAGTTGCTAATGTGGTTGAATTTAGGCATGCACTTAATAATTCTGACCGCATTGTTCTGAATGATCTGGTAAACTTTGAGACATCTGTTGTTTGCCTCTGCCATCAGGGTGTTACCATAATCCAAACGAGATAAAATGGTTGCCCTCGCCATTGTGGCACAGTTGTCCTCTGATAGATAAGGTCTAATAACTTTAAGGAGTCTAAGATAATAGCTACATGTTTTTTTTATATATTGTGACTGTGCTTCGGCTCCTTATGATGCTTCCATCATCATGCCCAACGTTTTAACTTTGTCGGGGACCTTAATCTGTGTATTTTCTATCTGAAAGGAGTTATATTCTGAGGAGAGGGAATTTCTGACCTGCTGGGAACCGAAGACCATCAACTCTGTCTTTGTTCCATTTAAGCACATACAATTTGTGTCCATCCATTGTTCTATACTGGAATAGATGTTAAGAAGGTTATCATTATATTTTTAGTAATCGTCACATAGTTCAAACACTAGCTGAGTGTCATCAGCATAATTCGTAAAAATTATATTTATCTGATCCAGTATGTGGCAGAGGAATCTGAGATATAGATTGAACAACAGAGGGGGACATGCTGGCTCACTGTGGAACCCCGCAGAGGATTTCTCTTTCTGACGAGAATTTATCACCCCAATGAACCCGTGATGTCCTACTTTTTAGGAATTACATTATCCACCCTTGGCCTGCTGGTGAGCAATTGGCCATTTTCCCCAGAGCGACTTCGAGGAGATCATGGTCAAGAAGGTCAAATGCACCACTACGATCCAATAGGACAAGAAGGCCTGCTTTCCCTTTATCCATGATACTGAGCATCTTTGTCTGAAGATCTATCATCGCCGTCTCTGTACTATGAGCAAGTCTAAAGTCCGACTGTTGGGGGTGAAGAGATTCCGACACTTCAACATGCGCCTGTAGTTGTGATGTAGCTATCCTATCCATGATTTTCAATAGGAAGTTACAATTAGTAATGTTCAATAGGAAGTTACAATTAGTAATGGGCCTGAGATTGCTGAGGTCTCTAGGATCCAGGCTTGGTTTCTTGACCAATGAAGTGAAAGTGACCCTTTTTATGTCCTGAGGACTAATTGATCCATAAAGAAAGAATTAATGATTTTAGATAATAGAGGTGAAAAGAGATCGAAATTATCTTGAATCATTTTAGCTGGTAGGATGTTTTCGGCACAAAAAGTTTGCTTCATAGAGGCTAGTATTTTTCCATATCCTCTGAGGTGATGTTAGAAAAATTTAAAGTTTTGACATTGCCTATAACCTCTTCAGGGGTAGATTTGGGTTTTTTGATTTGTTTAATTGGGCTTTAGTGATTATGGGGGTCATTGCGAGTTTGGAGGTAGCCATGGTGCTATTAGCGCCATGCCTGCCTCCAAACTCGTGTCCGGGTTCCTTGAATAGGGATTTACCGGGTCATTCCATTCCTGGAGGACCCGGTAAGTCCTGATTCAAAATCCCCATCCCCATTCCCATTCAAGCCCCCATAAGGCTCAATGGGAATGGGGAGGGAGCTAATAACGGGCCTGTTAATAACGGGCCCGTTATTAGCTTCCTGGCCCATTAGCAGCTCCCGCTAAGGACGGCTCGTAAAACCAGCCGTCCTTAGCGGGACCCGCTAAGGGATCTCGTAATGCAGCGGTAAGGGGTTAACGGCACCGGCATCCTTACCGGCGCCGTTAACCCCTTACCACTGCACTCGTAATGACCCCCTATGTCTCTTGTTTTTTTCGATTTTCAGGAAAAAGGCTTTTTGGGTGTTCTCGCAATCCTGTTGAGATGGAATGAAGGGAGGTGAGATGGCCTTGGGTTTTTCGATATACTTCAGGATGCTAAATAGTTTACCTGTAACGTTACCCACTGATGTGATTTGATTGTCATAGTACTATTTTTTGCCTCTGTTATCTCTTTCTTGTAGCTTAACTCTATATTCTTCCATTTTCCTTATTCTCTGCTGTAGGTTTTTTTTCCATGCATTTTCAAGTTTTCTCTTTTCCCCTTTTAGTACTGACAGATCTTTTGTGAACCAGGTGTGGGGTTTAACAATGGATCTGCATGTTTTAAGTTGAAGAGGAGCATTCTGGTCATCCAGTTGCTTAAGATGGTCAAGTAAATTGATCATCATGACTTCACAGGAGTCTTCTTCTTTGATATTATCATTAATATCCTTTATGCAGGATTCTACATGTTCCCTGTTGATGTTTTTAAAGTTTCTTTGGGCTATTTTCAATGGCGGATTCAGAGTTTTGTCTCCAGATGGATGGAGGGATGATTTGAAAAGTGACACTAAAATGGTCTGACCAAATACAGGGTTCTGTCTTCTAATCATGTGTATTTAAGTTATTTGTCACTAACCAGTCTAATTGGTGTCTGTTTTCCATTGTGGGCTTCACTGATGGTGACATGGAAGTCTAAATTGTTCAATAGTCTCTATAGATTGGTGGCGTCTTTATCTGCTGGATTGCCGTACCATCTGTTAAGGTCTCCTACTACCAAAGTGGCACAGTTAGGACCTTTGAGAAGGTTAAGAAGGTGGGACAACTCTTCATTGAAATCAGGGGTGATACAAGGTGGCCTGTACACGACTATCAAGTTAAGGCAGCTGCTTCCAGTCGACAAGTATTTTAGGTGAAGAATTTCACTGCCCTTACATGTAGATTTTCCTGTAAACAAGTGAATTGAACTCCTTGCTATAACTGCCACGCCTCCTCATTGACCGGATTCTCTATTAGTGAAACATATTGCATATCCTTCTGGGACTGCTATGTCACATGTAGGGCCTATGGGTTCTTTTAACCACGTTTCAGTGATATAAAATATGTCTATGCCCTCCTCAATGATTCTATCATGGGTACTTAGGGCATGCCTATTCAGTGATCAAGTATTCAGTATACTGATTTTAAACACTGGGATAGATTTTATTTTGTTGGCTGCGTTGGAGGACTGTGTGTCTGTACGCCACCCTTTTTTTTGGTATCTTTTAGTGGCTAGTCCCTCTTCTTTCATGTGTTGTAGACCTCTTTTATCTATCAAGGTGTGTGCTGTGTTGATGGCTTTGTTTAGGCACTGTTGTTTGTGACTATCCAAGAGCAATTTAGCCATTTCAGGGTTAGGAATAACTTTTTCAATCTGGGTGTCCTGTGGTAATGGCTGTACTGGCGGTTTAAGAGGGGTGACCTGTGTGTACAAAGAGTTAGACTCCAAGTTGACGGTTAATGTGGGGGTACTTACGCTTACAGGCGAGGACATGATTCCGGGTTGATTAATGAAGATATTTCTTGCTGCAGAGATTGCTGCTAGAACCTCCTGTAACCCCATCTTGCTAAGCAGAGACACTGCGTCCCCACGTCCAGCCACAGACCGGCACATACCGGCTTGCCCCCTTCGCGCCGGTGTGTTCGCGCTGGTGGGTTAGGTAGGAAATGCGGCAAAGAACTACAATGCTACTGGGAAATGTTGTTTTTCCCGAAAAACAGTGCGTGCAGGAAGCTTCTCTTCCTGATTCAATTCTCACTGAATAAAGATAGTACAAGACTAACTAAGGCGTACTGCAGCAATAGTAAAAGGATGCAACAAATGCAATTCAGAAAGGTAAAATAAGACACAATAAAAAAGTGCAAATATAGCCGTTTAAAATTGCAAAATTAAATACCAGCAATCAATCCTTTTTAACAAACAAACCTGAGGAGTAGAAGGGCTGTAATGGACTTTATAATCTGGCCAGACCGTCACAGACCAACTTGCCCCATTCGCGCTGGCGCATTTGCGCCGGTTTAGGCATGAAATGCCACAAAGAACTACAATGCTACTGGGAAATGTAGTTTTTCCTGAAAAACAGTGTGTGCAGGAACCTTCTCTTCCTGATTCAATTTTCACTGAATCAAGCTAGTACAAGACTAACTAAGGCATACTGTTGCAATAGTAAAAGGATGCAACAAATGCAATTCAGAAAGGTA
Source organism: Ambystoma mexicanum (assembly GCF_040938575.1). Classification (NCBI taxonomy): domain Eukaryota; kingdom Metazoa; phylum Chordata; class Amphibia; order Caudata; family Ambystomatidae; genus Ambystoma; species Ambystoma mexicanum. The sequence goes on from NC_090935.1 coordinate 976,682,208, forward strand.
AAATAAGTCACAATAAAAAAGTGCAAATGTAGCAGTTTAAAATGGAAAAATTAAATACCAGCAATCAATCCTTTTTAACAAACAAACCTTCAAAAAGTTGGAGTTGTCCTTGATGTTCTCAGAACCCTGAATTGAAATGCACTCTGTAGTTGAAAGTTACTCATCTAAAATGTTATTTTGCATATGGCGGGCGTGCCCTTTTTGCCATCATTACAACATAAAAAAATATATAAAATAGAACGGACATTGCTATGAGGTGTGGAAAAAAATGGTGGTACAAACTCAGTAATTTTGTCACTGCAACTTTAAACTAATTTCCTGCATTTGCTGGATTTTATTCCTTCACTTTATCTACACACAATGAGTATTACCAATTGGTGAAAGGGGGGCATAGCTTGGCATCGAGAATAATGGCCTCCTCAGCGCTCCGCTCTGACCCATCAATGCCTCATATTCGGCTTTTCTCCCACTTACCACCACATCTCTGCTCCTGAATCTCCTCTCCGGATCGACGGTTACTGCTGCAACTCCTGCCCGACTGTCAGCAGCCCCGCGGCACGCCTTCAGTGCGTTCTTCCCGGCTGGAATGCTGAGCGATTGATGTCTCTATCAAAGGCCGCCCTCTCTGAGGTAACATCTGGGCACCTGCGTGACGCGACGGCCGGCTTTGGCCTTAGATGCTCCGTTCCATTAGTGATGCCAATGCATGCTGGACTCAGTACACTGCACCTGTTTTTTCTCTTTTTTCTTTTCCTCTTCTGCTTTTTACCATTGTAAAGCTAAATTGCCTTTTATTTGGCTTTTATGGGCATTTTCATTTTTCTTTTCATTTTTTCCTTGGCTATTTTCACTATATGAACAATGCCCTGTGTACTTATCCACAAGTTAACTGCACCAGTTGTTGCTGCCTATTCTACATATAATGGCCTTATTTAGCTTCCCTTTGGCTTTTTTTGTGGAAAAACTGACAACTGAGGAATGTTTATGCGACCCTGTGCTTCTTAGTGTGCAAGCCTCCCCAGGGAAGTAATCAATTTGAAGGATAAAGACGTCTCTGTCTTCAACTTGGCAATTTGTGAGTTTTTAGTTGCTGCTCTTGCACACCATTTGAAATACTAAAACTATCCTGTGCTTTTCTGTTGCCCTCATTTGTGGCCTGACTTTTTCCCTCACTTTTGCTAACACCATGGCCTCTGGTAAGGGCAATCAGAAGGCTCAGTCCATTACTAAAGAGTTAACCCCCTCCTCGACCAACCTTAAAAGACCAAAAAGCGATTTGCCTCCACCACTCTCCCCTGCTGACCCAGCCATCGATGCTATCATGCAGGAAACAAGAGCATTAAAACGAATCATCAAAACTACAAATCAGAAATTACATCAAGGAAGGGGTTTGAAAATAGAATGGATGAGATGTAAAAAAGGGTTGGTTTTGTTGAGGATGTTTCCTCTAGGGTGGTGCTGCTGGAAAAAACTGTTAAAGATCTGTACAGACATAATGAAGAGAGGGAAAAGAGAAGCAGACGCAATAACCTGCATGTCTCTGGCCTGCCGGAAGGGTGTGAGGGATTTGACCCTATTGCGTTTCTTCAGAAGATGCTGGCAGCCCTGCTTCATTTCCCTCTGCACACTCCTCTTAACATTCAGCGCACCCATTGCATTGGCCCTGCAAGAAATTCTTTATCCTCTCACCACCCTCCTCGTACGCCCATACTCCACTAGCTCGAATACACACAGCTCCATCTCATAATCTCAATCAAATAACTTGGCCTCCTCTTTGCTTCCTCTGTGCAGGATACAATTAAATTCAATTCGGAACTATTAGTCAACAGGCTTAGAGAACTAACATCCATGTGGTCACCTCTTTACCTATCCTGGTGGGGTTGTCTCGACGCCATTAAAATGATGCTGTCCCCTATTATTTTGTATCATTTGTAACTGCTTCCGGTCCCTCTGCCTACCGTGTTTTTCAAGCCCATTAACTTGATCCTTCTCAATTTCTTGTGGGGATCAGGGAAGTGTAAAAAGCTTGCTATTAATAAACTGATAGCTCCATATGATAGGGGGGAGTTAGGTTCATGGATTTCAAATTATATCACAGAGCTCTTCTTCTCGATCAGTTCTGTTGCTGGTTTGTCCCCCTTCCCACTGGTTCCCCTGACTCTTCATCCTGGTGCTTGCTGGAGAAACAACTGACATGTCCATGAGACATCTCTGACCTGATTTATGTTTTTAGTTACTTCTCTGTGACATTCTCAGAACCCTATTAAGGCTTCTATCTCCGCTCTCAGACTCTTTCTCTTCACCCACAGCAAATTCCCACCTCAAGAGCATTCTCCGTACGTGTGGCAAAACAAATCTATCACTATCAATGGAAGAGCACTTTATCGAAAGTCCTGGTTTGCTAAAGGGATCAAATGTATCCATCAGATTGTTAATGGTACCTCCCTTCTCTCATTCCAAAAGCTCAGAAGTATGTTCCTCATTCCTATTTCGGATTTTAACTTTTACAATAATTTGATCAATGCATGTTTAGACGGACTTCAAAGTTTTTCAAATACCATTCTTATCCCTGATGTCTTCAAACACTTGCTTCTGACCATGGCTTCCGATTCTAGAGCCGCCTTATTCTACAGTGTGTTGATTAACTTAGAGCATTCTACCACTAAATGGCCTGTTCAATTGAATTGGGAAACTGACTTTGGTCTTGTCTTAGATGATCATGCGTGGTCTCAATTGTATACCAGAATCAGGGCCTGCTCCACCTCTGCCAACATCTCACAAAATCTGTACTTCTTTATTCATCAAGCCATTTTACCCCACTGGAATTGGGTAAATCCATGATTGGTCGTGTGGGGGTGCTCCTGCTTCATATAAACATGATTTATGATTGTCCCTTTGTATTCAAGTTCTTGCAAGAAGTATGGCGATATCTTAATAATCTTTAATGTTAATATCCCTCTATCGTTTTTGAATGTTTTCTTGGGTAGCCTTACTGCCAATGACACCATTTCACAGGCTTCTGCCACAATTTATGATGTCTTCATTGCCTTAGCTCTTAAGCTTATATTAGCAAATTGGAAACACTTGCACAATACCTCCATTAAGGGTTGGCAGAATACAATTTGCCATATGCAGAGAGTTGAACATTGTTTGGCTACCTACCTTGATTCTATTCCGAGGTACAATGACAAATGGGCTCACTTCATTCACTATCTAGACCACTTTAACATGTCCACTCATGGTTCTTGAGCTGTTTTACACGGCTTTTTCATTTACACTGTTATTTCTGTTCCAGCTCTTACTTTACATTGGTAATTTGGATCCTTGGTCTGTACATTAATAATTTCATGTATTACATCTGTGAGCACCCCTTCCCTCTCCCACCTTCCCTATGTGTCTTGCTGATCTCCCTGTTTGTTTCTGTTTGTCCTTTATTCTATTATTTGTTTCTAGTTGCAGATAATGGAACTTATGCTCTGTTGCTGGCTTGAGGCAAACTCCCTTGCCTTCTTTTTTTCCCTTTCTTTCTCGATCACTGACTGTTCGTTATTATTGTCTCCAGCGAGACTATGTTCACTACCGTTTTTATTATCATCTGCATGGTTGGCATTATAGCGTTGTCAATCTGTTATAATCGTAATAAAGATTGTTAAACAAAAGAACAGTTGGTGGAAAGACTTCCAGTGTTAAATCCTTCAGATCCTAAATGGAAGGCCATGGAATCCAGGAATTGGGATCAACAACTTCATTCTGCCACTTGCGATTAGGTGGACCTACTGTGATTACAAGAGGCGGAAATGATAAGCAAGTTAAGAGTAAATATCTGAACAGGAAATACCAACAACCTTGTAATGAAGCCAAAGAGTCCTTTGCACTCGCCCTATAGCACCCTAAAAAAGTGCAACACATACCTGCAGAGAAAATGCTGCTTCCTCCCGCTGTGACTTCATATACGTTGATTATGACTTTCATAATCCTCTGTTACGATTTTACAGAAGGACGATACATCATTTGGAAATGGAAATGATTGCTAATGGTGAAGTGATGCACAGCAAAACAGGTTGGGTCTAAGATGTGCCTTTAAGGTAGCTCACGAGAACAAAGCCCTCTTCAAACAGAGATTATTAATGATTGTGGATGGTTGACCCCCACTTCCCCCTTCTTTGCTCTGAAATGTTTATGTAACTTGTAATCAAGTTCAGGAACTGCAGATTTCAGGGAAAATATGTGTGGTGGCAATAAAATACAAAATATATGTTATTGGAGGAATTTGGTTGTGTTACAGTCTAAAAAAGAAATTGTCATAGGCTACCTGTGTTGTCGGATTTAGCAGGACCTTTCACAAAATATTCTGCAGCACTTAAGACACACACATGTGCAATATTGTAACAGTAAAAAGACAAATAAATAATATACTATGAAATGACAAACGTTCCATAATATGTACAAGATAATCTGCCCAAAATGAACACGCTGTATGGCAATCATCAGCTTGTGCTGTACTGTTTCTCAGACATACAAACGTATAAATATACAGATAAATTAGTATTACTCCGCAAAATCAAAAAACATCTTTTGCACCCCCAAAACACACACACACACACACACACACACACACACACACACACACACAGCCAACCAATCCACCTTGAAACACTTGTGTATAGGCACGTTATAAATTACATATATCATATAATTTCATATCATATCATGTCATATATCATATCATATCATATCTATCATCTTAGTATTAAACATTAGCCTTAATGTGACCAAATGGTATTCTTTATGTTGTTTAAGAATAATAATGTTACAATATAATGGCCTACGCCTGGTCAGCTTGTTAGAGCTCCTCATGTGGGTAAAATTCACAGAGCCTGTACTTTCTGTTGCGTTTGGTTTGTTGATAATGCCTCCCTATCTTTACAAAATACAAAATATGAAAATGTTGTTCAAAACACACAAATAAATCTGCAGTTCCTAACACACAGACTTCAAGACACTGGCCCTCATCACAAGGTTGGCGGAATGGGTTTACCGGCACCAGTAAAGGTGCCGGTGCCGATAAACCCATTCCGCCCTACCACGAGGTCTCCTCGCGGGATCCGCAATGGGCACCTGGAAAAACCAGGGGTCCATACCGGGTCGTGCGAGGACACCAGGGAGCTCACAATGGGCCCGTTATTAACGGGCCCATTGTTAGCTCCATCCCTATTCCCATTGAGCCCTATTGGGGCTCAAATGGGGATGGACCGGGTCCGGGTTCCTCGGACGGGGAATTACCGGTTCCACCAAGGTTGCGCTGGCACGGTAAGTCCTCATTTGAGGAACCCGGGCCCAGAATGCGGTAAGGAGGCAACCATGGCGCTAAAAGCGGCATGGTTACCTCCAACCTCCTGATGAGGGCCACTGTAATCAATTGTGTGCCATACTGGTGTAGGGACTAAGAAAAATGAAAAAGATTTGACTAAAGCAATGTTACTCCACAAAACACATTATAGGATCTGCCACATGTAGTTGGGTGGCAGGGCATTTACAGTAGGGTGAAGGGATAAAAGGAAATGAAAGACATTCAGCAAAATGAACAATATTCTACAAAATGCATACAATTATGCACTGCATGCTGCACACATCTGTCATCATAACACCATATACAGTTATGGTCTTTTTCCATGATCCATGCACATGGGCAGACTGTGTTGAGGTGAACAGGGCATGGATTTCCTGTGTGAAGCGAGCACTGGGCAAATCAGGTGATTAGGGATCTTGGCTATGGCCAAAGTGCATTGTTGGCATGGACATGAGCCATGACCAGTTGTCACTGTAGATATGATACTGTATAGCATTAAAACACTTGTAAATTCAATGAAAGCACTTTGTTTATACAGATGCAGTATCACGTTAGCCTTAAGAACAACTTTGAAAATGAGAGGAACAAAGTGTTAAACTGAAGTTATGTTTGCAGTGCACATTAAAAAAAAAATCAAAAATCCGCTAATTCTCGTTCTTCAGGGAACTCTGTTTTCAGCCCCCTGAAAAATAACAACTCAGCCACCATCATACAGTGCTCACTATGTCACGTATGCAACACATGCCCATGGTGTGTACAGAACATGGGTAGAAACAAAATTAGCTAAGGAAAAACATTAGAACCCTATGCTGGTTTAATTTACATTTGATTTGATTGGAGGTCCAACACAACAAAGAGGCAATGTAATATGTAAAGATAATTATCAAGTGCCTATTTTCCTTGCTACTCAACACACAACAAAAGCGGGTGGCTTGGCCACAAATTATTTTAACTTCGACATGACGAAAGTGGCATCATAAACAAAATGCAAAGAAGATCAGTGCAGGTCTCGTAATAAACACAGAATGTATAATTCTCAAGGAAAAGTTTTTTGAAAAAAAGTTATTTTTATTAATCTTGATACTAATCAAAATAAAATGCCAAATGTCCGTAAGGAGACATACTGAAAATCAAATATAAACACAAAATACACATTCATCTGATATAGAAAGTTGCACCACATGATGCAAAATACAACCAAACAATGCGCCACCCGAAAAGGCCAAAAGTGTCAACAGAGGCCTTTGCACGGACTAAACAGGCTGAACCGAATGATGTGCAAGAAAAAACAAGAAAAGAATACCAGTCAGCAAACCCTCAAAGAAAATGCACCGTAGGCCACACTTGTGTGTTGACCTAGCACCTAAACAGGTGTCTAAAATACAACATCCAATTTAACCCGAGACCTAGAGAAAATTATATTTCAACAAAACAAAATGCCAACTCGAGTTTGGGCTTCACATGGCCAGATGTGTTGCAAAGGGCCGAGCCTTCTTCAGAGCTGCAAGAAAGAATAATGTACACTTTGGCGGGTTAAGTGATGTAGTCTTTATATTTCTTTTCTCCAAAAATGTACAAGTATTTG